>NC_081859.1:785000-1085000 GCF_963259705.1 Myotis daubentonii | reverse complement strand
CACCCGGCAGCCGCCTGCCCCGCTGCCCTCCGCGGCCCCCCCCCCCCCGGGTCCCCAGGAGCCAGGGCCCCAGCTGAGCCGGAACTTCCGGGCCCAGAGAGGTCATAGTTCGAATCCCGGTCGGGGCACAGGCCCGGGGTGTGGGCTCGATCCCCAGTGGGGGGCGTGCAGGAGGCAGCCGATCCATGATTCTCTCTCACCATGGATGTTTCTCACCCTCTCCCTTCCTCTCTGACATCAATTAAAATATATATATAGAAATCCATCCTCCGGGAGAGGGGACAGGGCCGGGCTTCCCCGTCAAGCCCGGAGCTGGGGGAGGAGAGGGGAGGCGGTCATGTGCAGGGGGTTGGGGGGGAAGTGGGGGGCTCTGGCCGGGGCTGGGGGAGGAGAGGGGAGGCGGGCAGGTGCAGGGGGTTGGGTGGGAGGGGGAGTCTCTGGCCGGGGCTAGGGGAGGAGAGGGGAGGCGGGCAGGTGCAGGGGGTTGGGGGGGAGGGGGGGCTCTGGCCGGGGCTAGGGGAGGAGAGGGGAGGCGGGCAGGTGCAGGGGGTTGGGTGGGTGGGGGGGGCTCTGGCCGGGGCTAGGGGAGGAGAGGGGAGGCGGGCAGGTGCAGGGGGTTGGGGGGGAGGGGGGGGGCTCTGGCTGGGGCTGGGGGAGCCCCTCCCATCCTCCGGCCGCACCTGGATGAGCTCCTGCTGCTCCAGGTCCCACTTCTTGATGCCGTTGTCCCGGGAGCCGCTGAACAGCACGTCCCCGTGGATGGCCAGGCACTCGATGCCATCATAGTGCGGGGGGCTCGAAGTTGTGGGTGGGCCCGATGGTGCCCCCCACGCACTCCCCCAGCTCGAACATCTGCGGGGGGAGGGGGGGTTGGCCCAGAGCCGCCCACTGGGGTGCAGCCCCGGGCCAGGAGCCGGCGACCCCGAGGTCCGGCCCCCGGTGGCAGCCCCGCCCAGGGGTGCGGGAGCTGCCCCTGCAGGCGAGGGGCCCTTCCCAGGGGCGGGGTGTGGGGGGACGGACTTAAGTTCCTGCAGGGGGACCCCCCAGCTCAGCATAGCTGCTACGGAGAAAGGTGGGTGCCTCCGTCTAAAATTCTCTTTATTTTTTAAAAACATATTTTTATTGATTTCAGAGAAGAAGGCAGGGGAGAGGGAGCTATAAACATCACGGTGGCCCTGGCTGGTGTGGCTCAGTGGATAGGGCATCAGCCTGCGGATTGCAGGGTCCCGGGTTCAATTCCAGTCAGGGCACATGCCTGGGTTGTGGGCTCCATCCCCAGTAGGGGGGCGTGCAGGAGGCAGCTGATCCATGATTCTCTCTCATCATTGCTGTTTCTCTCTCTCTCCCTCTCCCTCTGAAATCAATAAAATAGCCTATATAATAAAAGGCTAATATGCAAATTGACCGAATGGCAGAACGACCGGTTGCTGTGACGCGCACTGACCACCAGGGGGCAGATGCTCAATGCAGGAGCTGCCCCTGGTGGTCAGTGCGCTCCCACAGGGGGGAGCACTGCTGAGCCAGGAGCCAGGCAGTGCTAAGGAGCGGGCATAAGCCATCATGGAACATCCCCCGAGGGCTCCCAGACTCCGCGAGGGTGCGGGCCAGGCTGAGGGACACCCCCCCCCCGGAGTGCATGAATTCCGTGCACTGGGCCTCTAGTGTGGATATAGTTTAACCATCCCAGGAAGGGCATTCTTCCCACGGGTGTCCCGAGGCCACAGAGGGAGGGGTAGCGGGGGTTGGGGGGAGACACGGCAATGCCCCAGGCACCTTCACGTAGTGGTCCTTGGAGCCGGTCACCACCAGGTCGTGCTGGCTGGCCGTCTGGGTGACCGTCAGGCACATCACGGGCCCGATGTGGCCGGTCAGCTTGCCGACGGGCTGGAACCTGCGGGAGGGCCCGGGAGGGGCAGGGGGGTCAGGGGGACCTGGGCTGGGAGGGGGTGGGCCCAGGAGGCATGCACCCAGCCAGGGGCCTCTCCTCCCTCCGGAGCTGCCCATTCCCGGGGGTCTCCGAGGTCCAGCTGGCCTTGCGGGGGGGTCACCCCGAGCTGAGGCTTGTGCGCCCTCCCTCGGCCGTGCCCAGCCTGTCCCCCCACATCTCCCCAGGGCCCCCCGGACCTGCTGAGCTCCCAGATGCGGACGGCGTTGCCCGAGGCGGCGTACAGCATGGTGCCCGAGGGGCTGAGCGCGATCTGGTTGATCTGGTGCTCGCCCTGCGCGCTGGTGAGGGCGCGCGTGGAGGTGGCCGCGCAGGCGTCCCCCGAGATCACCTGACCCGAGGACCTGCCCGGGAGGGAGGGAGGGAGGGAGGGAAGGGAGGCGAGGTCAGAGAGGAAACCGGTCCATCTGCACCGGCCAGCAGACCCATCTCACCTCCCTCCCAGCAGGCCCGTAAGCCACTGCCTCCAGGAAGCCCTCCTTGATTGACGGACGGGGAGCCGCCGCTTCCCCCGAGACCCACACAGAACTCTGCTCCACTCCACCTCGGTGGACGACAGGCCCTCAGACCAGGCTGTCCTGCGTAGGGCCCCCGGGCGGCCAGCACCCCCTGCCCCCCCGCCCCCCTAGGGAGGGGCACCTACGTGAGGGTGCGGATGCATTTGGCCGAGTCCCGGATGTCCCACACCTTGATGTAGGAGGTGGACACGGAGAAGACCAGCCCCGAGTGGCTGCAGTACTTGATGGAGACCACGTTGTTGGGGTGGCCCTTCAGGGCGGCGATCTCCTGCCCCGTGACCAGGTTCCACATCTTGCAGCTGCGGTCTGGGGTGGGGGCGGGGAGAGCGGGGAGGGGCAGGCGTCAGCGCCAGGGACAGCGAATCCCAGGCCGGGCTGGGCGCCAGGTCCCTGGGGTGGGGACGACTCAGAGAGAAGGGGGGCCCGGGCGTCAGGCAGGCCCCCGACGCCGTCCGTGCCCGCTGCCCTGACTGCTAAGAGCTGGCCTCATCATTATTATTATTATTATTATTAAGAACTACTTTTATTTATTTTTCTAAAGAAATCTTTTATAAAAAATTCATTTTTATGGATTTCAGAGAGGAAGGGAGAGGGAGAGAGAGAGAAACCTTAATGATGAGAGAATCATGGATCGGCTGCCTCCTGCCTGCCCACCCCCTACTGGGGATCGAGCCTGCAACCCAGGCATGTGCCCTCGACGGGAATCGAACCCGGGACCCTGTGGTCCACAGGCCGGCGCTCTACCCACTGAGCAACACCGGCCGGGGCGACACCCACCTTTGGAGCCGGTGAAGAGCAGCTCGTCCGTGGCGTCCAGGCAGAGGATGGGCTTGGTGTGGCCCTCGGCCATGGAGACGCACTGCAGCGGGGCCGTCCGCCCGCCCTTTGCTGCTCCGACCGGAGTGATGATCCCCCTTTGGACAGAGGGAGAGAGGACGCCGTCAGCCGGGGACCCCGCGCCCGGCCGGCTGAGGGGGGACAGGGTGGAGCAGGGAGCTGGGCCTGACCGAGGGGGCTCCAGAGCCGCCGGCCCCGCCAGCAGCCTGAGCCGGGAAGAGGGTGTGCGGGCAGGGGGAGGGGGGTTCGGGGGGGGGGGGCCTGCCTTCCGTGGCTCGGCTGCGAGTCTCGTCCCTGTCTAGGCGCAGCCCTGCCCTCGGCCAGTTGCCACCCACGCCTGCCTGACCGCATCCTGAGACATAAAAGCGCCCAGGCCCACCGGCCGGCGTGGCTCAGTGGTTGAGCATCGACCTAGGAACCAGGAGGTCACGGTTGGATTCCCGGTCGGGGCACAGGCCCGGGTGGCGGGCTCGATCCCCAGTGGGGGGCGTGCAGGAGGCGGCCGATCCATGATCCTCTCTCATCACTGATGTTTCTACCTCCCTCTCCCTCTCCCTTCCTCTCTGAATCAATGAAAATAGATTTAAAAACCAACGCCAGCTGGGCAGACGGAGACCAGGGGCCGGAGGGGCTCCTGCAACCCCCCGACTCCCCCAGGCTGCCTCCAGGGACCCAGGGAGGCCAGGTCGCCGCCCCGCACCCCCTCCCAGCATTTCCCTCCACCCGGGCCTGTCTCCCACGCAGGGGAACTCCCACAGGCGCACACCCCACCCACGGCCCCGGGACCAGCACGGCCGGACCTGTGAGGGTCGCTGACAAAGGGCTCAACCCCTTCAGGGACCTGAGCTCAGCTCTGGCTGGGGGAGGATGGTCTGGGCCCCCTCGAACCCTCCTCCAGCCCCTGCAGGACGGGATGGAGAATTTATTTCTCAACGAGGGACCCCTGGGTGCGGGGCCCCCGCCAGCTTGCGTGCGGGTCTGAAAACATGTCCTCGCTCTTCTCCAAAGAGAACGCAGAGCCGACCGACGGGGTGTGGTGGCCGAGGGCGGGATGAAAGGACCCAGGTCCCTCCCGCAGGCTGCTCATGGCCCCAGGGACACAGGCAGCCCAGACCCGAGGGTGCGGTCAGACAAGGGTCCGACAAGGGTCCGACAAGAGTCCGACAGGCCCAGTGCCGGTCAAGGGCGCGCACAACAGCCTCCCACGTATCCTGGCTCCCGCTTCTCCCCTCGCTGGGGCCCAGCTGTGGCCGGGAAGGACCGGGAGGGCTGTGGGCAGCAGGTGAAAGGGCTAACCCTGCTCGCGAGGGGCTGGTAGTGTCCTGTGGGGGATGCCTGGGCCCCGGGTGGGAGCCATGGCAGGACGGCCAACACCCAGGGTGCGGCCACGGCGGGCGGTTAGCCGAGGGCTTGGCGGGAGAGCTCTCAGCTCAGCTCAGGGCCCCGGGGGCCTGGGACGCGCGCTCTGTGTGTGGGTGCTGTGAGGGCCCCCCGCCCCCGGGCACTCCTGGTCCTTGTGCCAGGAGATGGGGGTGGGGGCAGAGCCGGGGTCTAAGTGTGCGGCACCGACGCAGGCGGAGCGACCCACGGACTTTCCGAGGACGGCATCCACACCCACCCGGCCCGCCCCCTAGGCCCCATGCTCCCCCCCGCCCCCCCCCCGCCCCCCCCCCCCCGGCCCAAGTGACGGGAGCAGAAGACAGGCCGTGACAAGCGACCGCACACCCCTCCCCGCGAGAGCCCCCAGCTCCAGCCGGTCGGTCATGGGGGCAGTCAGAGGCCAGGCAGCCGCCAGGAGAGGAGGAAACAGGGGCAGGAGAGGAGGGGTGCATGCTGAGGACAGGGGTGCAGGCGGGAGGGGCAGAGAGAGAGAGAGAGAGAGAGAGAGAGAGAGAGAGAGGAGTGAGCGAGAGGGCTGGGAGGAGGGCGCGGCCGTCTGTGTACCTCAGGACCTCGGACATAGAGGAGTCGCTGTCATCAGACCTGGGAGGGCAGAAAGTTAGCCGGATTAGGGGGGGCGGGGCGGGCACACACAGGGCGCAGAGCAGCAGGTCAGGGGCGGTTATTCTCGGCGAGGGGAGTGGAGAGAGGCAGAGGGGGGAGGCGCCGGGGGACAGCAGGGCGGGGGAGGGGGGCGGGCTGGCCTGGGCGCTGGGGAGGCCCGCAGCTAACAGGGTAGGATGGGGGCCCCCCCCGAGGACGACGCGGGATCGCCGGCTCCACACTCTGGGGAGACTGCTCCTGGGCTGTTGTCTGTCCCATCCACAAGCTGGGGGCCCCCGCCCCCTCGCAATGCTGGGGTCTGCCTGCTCCTCCCACCCGGGAGGGGACTGCCTGGAGCTGGCTGTGCACCTCACATGAGCCCCAGGACCTGGACCCCCGGACGGGATTGAGGTCTGGATGACCCCTGGATGGACCCAAGTGTGGGTGACCCCTGGATGGGACTGGGGTCTGGATGACCCCCGGATGAGACCGAGGTCTGGATGACCCCTGGATGGGACTGAGGTCTGGACGACCCCCGGATGGGACTGAGGTCTGGACAACCCCTGGATGGGACTGAGGTCTGGACGACCCCCGGATGAGACCGAGGTCTGGATGACCCCTGGATGGACCCAAGTGTGGGTGACCCCCGGATGAGACTGAGGTCTGGACAACCCCTGGATGGGACCGAGGTCTGGATGACCCACAGGCTGGGATGGCGAGAGACTGTGAAGGCGGGCGGGAGGGGGCACCTGGCCGGGGGCACCAGGTTGGGAGGGGACCCTGGTTGGTGGGGGCCAGGGCGGGGCCAGCAGGGAGTGTGAAGAGGAGCGCATGGAGCACAGGCCCCCCGCCCCTGGGCAGAGCCCCCGTTAGGGACACGGGCAGCTGGGTCCCAGCCCCAGGCCCTCGGTCGGCTGTGCGCTTCCTAGGCGGACGCCCGCGGGCCTGCCTGAACCTCATTCCTCTCCTGTGAGGCGGGCAGGCCGTGCTCACGGCGGAGCTGTGGCTCAGGGGAAACCTCGGGGTGAAAGCAGGTGCCACATGGGACGGCTGTCACCCCCCATCACACCAGCAGGGGGCGCACCGTGGGGTGAACCAACCCGGACAGGGGAAGGTGACAGGGGACAGTGCGCGGGGCCGTCTGAGCGTTTGGGGAGCGGAGGGGGCTGGTGAGGCGGCAGGAAGGGGCTTCCGAGAATCCAGGCACCAGCCACGGAGGATTCGGGGTCGTCTGGGGGCCTGCGGGGGCCTGAGCGCCCCGTCCGTCCCTGCGAGCTCGCTCCCGAGGTCCCAGCTCCCTCGGGGAACAGACAGGTCCCCGGTCAAGACGGAAAAGACAGAGATGCCAGGAGTGGGGCCGGAACAGAATGTCTGGAGACTGCCCAGCTGTGCCAACCCTGCCCACACCCACGCCCACGCCCACGCCCACACCCACGGCCACGGCCACGGCCAGTCCGCGGGCTCCCTCCCCTCGAAGAGCCCGCCCAGCGCCGGCTCTTACTTGTCCAGCGCGGAGCCCTGGCTCTGATTGCTGGTCAGACGCGAGAAGACGTTGCGATCGTTGCGTGGCCGCGTGGGCGGGGACGAGGGCGGCGTGAATCCCACGTCTGTGGACCTGCCCAGCGGGGACAGAGAGCGGCATGTCAGTGTCGGACCCATTCTGACTCCGTCCGACCTCAGACACACATGTGGCTGGTGGTTCCCGGTGGTTACAGCATCGACCTAGGAACCAGGAGGTCGCGGTTCGATTCCCGGTCAGGGCACAGGCCCGGGCTGCGGGCTCGATTCCCAGTGTGGGGCGTGCAGGAGGCAGCCGGTCATTGATTCTTTCTCATCATGGATGTTTCTCTCTCTCGCTCTCTCCCTCTCCCTTCCTCTCTGAAGTCAATAAAAATCTATTAAAAATAAAAGAAGGGGCTGAAGGACGTAGACGCCGCCGCCACTCACGCCGCCCAGGCCCCGATGGGCAGCCACGCTGGTGCCCAGCCCAGGACCCGCTCTCACCTGACGGGCTGCCCGCGGTCGTACGACTTCCTCCGGGTCAGAGGGGACGTGTCGGCGGCTCGGGACTGCCGGGGGCTGGAGGAGGGAGGCCAGTGAGTCCGGGAGAGCCCGGCGGGCCGGCCCCCTGCCCGCCCCCCACCACCCGCCCGCCCCGCCGCCGCCCGCCTTACAAGGTGCTGCCTCGGGTGGGCAGGCTGACGGTGCGCGAGACCTTGTCGCGGGGGTAGGGGTCGCGCACGGAGAAGCCCGCCCCGCCCTCCGTGATCTCCGCCAGCGAGGCCAGGGACTTGGTGATGTCCTTGGTGGAGCTGTCCAGCGGGGGCCCCAGGCACTCGGCCGACGCCGCCTTTATCTGGGCCGACAGCTTGGGCTCGCCCTGGAAGGGAAGCGCCCGCCGGGGTGACCGGGGTGACGGGGGGATGGGGGGGGGGGCGGGCGGTGGGGAACGGGCCGGAGGCAGAGCAACCCCGGGGGGTGGACGCACCAGCCATCACCCTGAGCCCGTCTCTCAGGGCTTCTGGCAAATGCAAGGCAACAGACATGGATTGTCTGCCCTCATGTGGACTGTGTACCCCAAACGTGTACCCCGACCTGTGCACAAGTCTCTCTTAAGAAAGCCTGTTCGTGCCCGGCCGGCGGGGCTCAGGGGCTGAGCGTCGACCTAGGAACCAGGAGGTCAGGGTTCGATTCCCGCTCAGGGCACAGGCCCGGGTGGCGGGCTCCATCCCCAGTGGGGGGCGTGCAGGAGGCAGCCGATTCATGATTCCCTCTCATCATTGATGTTTCTCTCTCTCTCTCCCTCCCTCCCTCTCCCTTCCTCTCTCTAAAAATCAATTTTAAAAAAAAAATCCCTTTTCTTGGTTCAGGCCTACCCGTGGCCGCACCCTCCCTGGTCCCCAAATGCCCTCACTGCCGCCCCTGCTGGTGGCCGACGGGCTGCGTGTACGACAACCAGGGATCTGTTCGGTGAGTTGCTGACTTGGGTCTGGGCTGGGTAAGAGGGAGGTTTTGAAAGCGGGAAGCGGGGTCCTCGGTTATGGTGACGTCACCAGGCTCAGGCCGCTCCTCCCATTTCTCTCCCTCCCGCCACTTCAAAAAGAGCAGGCTGCCCCGGGTGACACACCTGCACCCCGGGTGCCCGCCCCCTCCCGTCCTGGGCTAGACCCGTCCCCACTGGAAGCAACTCGGGGTTGGGCTTGGGGGGTGAGGGTAGAGGGGCCTCGCCGGCCTCCCGAGGGGGCTCACCTTGAACTTGAAGTCGTCGTGGCTGCTGGAACCTTTCATGGTGAACGACTGGGAGAAGCTAAGGGAGAAGCAGGGGGAGTTCAGGACCCCGAGAGCCTGTGTGCGCCCTGGCGCTCGGGGACCCCCCTCCGGGCTGGGCCCCGGACCCCGTGGCTCCCCCGCCCCCAGGTCCGCGCTGAGCTGGGACTCACCTGCCCTCGGAGAACTCCGACACCTCCTCATCGGTGCTGGCGTAGCCGTTCTCTTGGGGGGGGGGTGACGGAGACGGGGGGTCAGATGGGTTTGGGCAGAGCTCTGGGGAAGCCAGGGTCCCCGGGTCGGAGCCCTGGGGCCCGGGCCGCCCCCGCCCCCCGCATACCTTGCTGCACGTTGTAGATGAGGGCCTGCAGCTCGGGGTGCGCCTCGGCCTTCTCCCGCAGGGCGTCCAGGAGCCCGTGGTTCTGGGAGGAGCCCGCGAGGTCGGTCTGCCTCAGCCGCCCCTCCAGCAGCCGGATCTGGGCCTCCTTCTGGGCCACCTGCAGCCCCTGAGGACGGGGAGCAGGCCCGGGTGACCCTCCCCGGCCTGGGACCAGGGGCACCCCCGCCCCTGCCCTCACGCCACCGGCTCCCACCCAGGGAGACACCCTGGAGGGCCCCCCATAACTCCCAGACGTCGCCTGTGCCTGGCTCAGACCTGGGGTGCCCCCCCCCGTGCCCCCTGACTTTCCCCACACAGGACCTCAGAGTGTGACTGTCTTTCATGAATCATTAGGTTAAATGGGGCCTTTGGGGGCTCCATCCCCAGCGGGGGGCGTGCAGGAGGCAGCCGGTCCAGGCTTCTCTCTCAGCACGGACGTTTCTATCTCTCTCTCTCCCTTCCTCTCTGACATCAATAAAAATATATTTAAAAAAAGAAGAAGAAGAAGAGGGATGGGTGAGGAGTCGGGGGTGGGGTGGCGGGGCGGGCTCCCCCCGTCCAGAGCTGGACTGCATGCTCCCCATGGGGTGCCTGTCCCCGAAGGCCGCAGCCCGGGACCCTGCTGTCCCAGCATAAACCCTGCTGGGGGGAATGTGGCCCCCCCGTCCATCCGTCTGTCCGTCCGTCGGCGCTGCCCCACCCAGCACACGCGCACACACTTGCCCTCCGCCTCCGGCGGACTCAAGCCCAGCCCTGCTCCGGACGGGCCTGGGCCGGTGCGGAGGGTCCCCTTTACGGGAGGCCCCGCTGCGAGCCAGGCACGGGGCCAAGCCGCTCGCGGGCGTCATCTCGTTAAAGCGCCGGACCAGCCACAGCCTCGGTCCGTCTGTCCTCAGCCCGTCCCCTGGGCGGAACCGGGGCTGGGCGTGAGGCGGCGGCTTGCCGGAGCCTGTGAGTGACGGACGTGGCTCCGAGCGGCCAGGTGGGAGGGGGCGGGGGTCCCGTCCGGGAGGCGCGCGGCCGCCCACCTGGCCGATGGCCCACCTTGTCAATGGACGCCTTGAGGAAGTTGTCCAGCAGGAGGCGGGCTTCGGCCAGGGAGCAGGAGCTGATGACCACCGACGTGTCCGTGGAGTCCAGCTCCTCCTGGGGCCGGAGGCAGAGGGCCCGGGTCAGCAGGGCTGCGCCCCACTCCCTGCATCCCGCACCCCCACCCCACCCCGCCCGCGCCCCCGCACCTTGGTCTCCTCCAGCTGCACGATGGTGGCCTGGCAGTCGGAGATGCTGTCGTTGATGTAGTCGATGTTGGCCGCCAGCGCCTCCATCTCCTCCGCCAGCTCCTGCAGCCCCTTCTCCTCCGGGCTCTCCGCCTGCAGCCGCTCCCGCTTCCGCCGCAGCGCCTCCTGCAGGAGGAACAGCTCCTCCCTTTTCTGGGGGGGGGGGGTCGGGGAAGGCCTCAGGGTGCTGTTCAGCCCTGCCCACAGCTGCCCCCCTCTGCTCCCCCCCACCCTGTAGCCTCATGGGGACCCCCAGCACTTCTGCATTTGAGAGCTGCCATGAGGATCAGGGGACGGGGAGGAGAAAGGTCGGAAGAGCCTGCCTGAGCCGTCAAAAGTGACAGCGGACAGTCCGGCCGGCGTGGCTCAGGGGTTCAGCATCCACCTAGGAACCAGGAGGTCAGGGTTCGATTCCCGGTCAGGGCACAGGCCCGGGTGGTGGGCTCCGTCCCCAGTGTGGGGCGTGCAGGAGGCAGCCGATCCATGATTCTCTCTCATCATGGATGTTTCTAACTCTTTCTCTCTCCCCCTTCCTCTCTGAACTCAGTAAAAAATATATATATTTTAAAGTGACAGCAGATGGCAGAGGGTTGCAGATGGGAGGGAGGGGTGCAGGCGTGAGGGAGGGGTGCAGAGGGAGGGAGGGGTGCAGGCGTGAGGGAGGGGTGCAGGCGGGAGGGAGGGGTGCAGAGGTAGGAGCGGTGCAGAGGGAGGGAGGGGTGCAGGCGTGAGGGAGGGGTGCAGGCGGGAGGGAGGGGTGCAGAGGTAGGAGCGGTGCAGAGGGAGGGAGGGGTGCAGGCGTGAGGGAGGGGTGCAGGCGTGAGGGAGGGGTGCAGAGGTAGGAGGGGCGCAGGCGGGAGGGGTGCGGGGGCGGGGACCGCGCCCACCTTGATGAGCCGCTCCATGTCGGCCTCCAGGCTGACCAGCGCCATCCTCTGCATGACGATGTCGATGACCCTGCGCTCCAGCGACTGCCACTTGAGCCGCGCGGCCCTGCTGAAGCTCTGGCCGGCGCCCTTCTTCTGGAACTTCTTCCTGGAGACAGAGGCCGGCGGGTGGGTGGGCCCCACGGGAGCTGACAGCCACGGGGCGCCACGGGGATGGGGCGGGGGTGGGGGGCCCTGCTTCCCTGGGCTCGCCTCTCCCCCCCCCCCCCACCTGGCAGGCCGGGCGCCGTGGCCAGCGGACGCGGGGTGGTCCCCCACGAAGTGGTTGATCTTCCGGTTCCACTGGCGCACGATGGTGGACACGGAGCGGGCCCCCGACTCGGCCTCCGACGAGGTGGTGCTGGCGGACACCTCGGCGCCCGAGTCCAGCATGGGCGGCTTCGGCACCACGCGCCCCGCCACCCGCTCGGACATGGGCTTGGCCAGGCGCCTCAGCGCAGACACCTGGGGGCCACGGAAGGAGCGTCCCAGTGAGCGGGGGACACGGAGCCCCGAAAATGCCCAGGTTGGGGGGAGGGGGAGGGGCAGGGAGCATCTAGGGGCGCCTCCGCCCGGCCTGGGCTTGGGACTGAGCCAGGGGCCTCTGTTTGTTGTGAAATGAACACAGAAGAGACTTTGGTTTTGTTTTGTTTTTAAAGGTGGGACCAGAGCCTGCAGCCGGCCCTCGGCCTCCGCCCAGGTCGGGCCTGTGTCCGCCGGGAAGGAGGGAGCGGGGCCCAGGCGCCCAGCTCGGGCGGAATCCGAAGGGGGCGGCCTGGGGGGGGGCACGTCCCTCACCTCCTGGGTCTTCCTCCTCAGCACCAGTTCCTGCTGTCGCTTCTGGGACTCCAGGGCTCGGATCTGAAACTGCGGGTGCGAGACGGGGGTCCCCACTCAGGGCTGGTGGGCAGAGGCCGGGCGGCTCGGAGGGGAAGGCCTGGGCAGATCAAAGGGGCCTAGGAGCTGGCCCCTGTCCCCAAGGGGCTACTCTCCGGCCTGGGGTCCCCACCCTGAGCCAGGGGGCCCGGGCTGGGGGCTCTGCTTGCTGGTGACCTCGGGCAAGTCCTGCCCCTCCCTGGGTTCCGGTCTGTCCCCCCCCCAACAACAAGGCAGGGCTGGACACACCGCTGGAGAGTGACGGGGGCAGAACCTCAACGAGGCCACGCCCATCGCCACGCCCTCTGCTCCAGGCCCCGCCCACTGCCCACCGCAGCTCTGCCGGCCCCGCCCCTCCAGCTCCCCACTCCCACCCCCCAAGCCTGCAGGGCCCCGGACCCTTGGGGGGTGGGGGGGGTGGGAGGGTGCGGAAGGCGCCCTCACCTCCTGTCGCCGCTGCTCCTTCTTGAGCTGCGCGATCTCCCGGTTCCTCTTGGTCTCCACCAGCCGCCGCCGCTGCTGCTCCTCCCGCATCTGCTTCATCAGGGCCACCTGGCCGGGCAGAGGGGGCACCGGGACCGGGCTAAGCAGGTGTCCACTCGCTGCAGGGACTGAAGACGCTGGGCCGGGGGGTGGGGGGGACGGGGCAGCCTACCAGGTAGCCCCTGAGGTCCGCCCCCCCCCCCCCCCGCAGGGGCTGAGCTTCCTCACCTCCCCGGCCACCCACCAGCCCAGCCATGTCCAACCCTGGCCCCCCTGCTCACAGCCCCTGGTCCCCGTCCCCCAAAGCCACCGTCCTGGGTCCGCTATTCTAGGACCCGATGTGGACGGAGCACTCTCTCTCTCCCGACAGCTGCGCTGCTGACCGGGGTGGGGGTGAGGGTGGGGGGTGTGGGGGTGGGGGTGGAGGGGGTCAGGGTTAGGGACAAGCCCCGGGGCGAGGTCAGCGTGCAGGAGGCGAGGGAACGGCAATGACTGCTCAGCGCGGTGGGTGGGCCCTGAGGTGACACCCGCCCCCCGCCCCCGGGCCCCACCTTGGCCTTCTTCATCTCCGCCACCTCGGCCTGCAGCTTCTTCAGCTCCCGCTCGTAGCGCGACTGGTTCTTGAGCAGCCGCGCGTGCTCCTTCTGGGCGGCCTGCAGCTTCTGCAGGTCCCGGTGCATCTCCCGCAGCCGCTTCTCGTAGTCCGCCTTGATCTTGTTGGCTTTCTCCTCCGTGTAGCACTCCATGGTGCCTGCGGGCCGACCCCCGAGAGATGGGGCCTCAGGCTCCGTCCCCACCCGCCTGCCTGGCCTTGGGGAGGCCACGCCCCTCTCTGCACCGGTGGGAGGGGCTTGAGAAGCAAGAGGGGGCGGGGCCTGCGGAGCTGGGGCTGTGGTTGGGACCCAGGGAGCAAGAGGGGCGGGGCCGGCAGGGCTGGGGCGGGGCCTTGAAGCAGGAGGGGCGGGGCCTGCAGGGCTGGGCTGTGGGCGGGATCCAGGGAGCTGGAGAGGCGTGGTCGGCAGAGATGGGGCGGGGCCTCGGGCTGTGGCCGTGGGCGGGGCCTGTGGAGATGGGGCTGTGGGCGGGACCCGGCGAGCAGGAGGGGCATGGTCAGCAGAGATGGGGCGGGGCGTGGGGCGGAGCCTTGAAGGAGGAGGGGCAGGGCCTGCAGGGCTGGGCGGGGTATGGGGCGGGACCCGGGGAGCCGGAGAGGCATGGTCAGCAGAGATGGGGCGGGGCCTTGAAGCAGGAGGGGCGGGGTCGGCAGAGATGGGGTGGGGAGTGGGCGGGGCCGTGGGTTGTGCGCGGGGCCTCACTGAGGTTCTGCAGCACGCGGTCGCGCTCCAGCTGCGTGTCGCGGATCTTGTTCTGCAGCAGAATCAGCTTCTCCTCGTACTGGTGCTTGAGCGTCTGCAGCCGCCGCTGGCTGTTCTCCAGCTCGTCGATCAGCTTCTGCTTGATCTCGATCTCGCACGTCAGGTCGGCCAGATCGGCCTGGAAGTTCACCTCTGCGGGCAGAGACGGGCCTGACCCAGGGCGCCAGGGTGGGCGCCAGGGCCCCGGGGCGAGGAGCGGGCAGGGGGCTGAGGGGGCCCCCAGCCCAGGCGCGCGCCACGCACCCTTCGCCTCGGGGTCCGAGTCGGAGTCCACCAGGCTCTCCTCGCTGCCCGAGTCCTCGTCCTCGTCCTCGCGCCCCTCCTCCTCCTCGCAGCCACTCTCATCCGGATCTTCCTCCTCCTGCGCACCAGGCGCCATTAGGGGGGATTGGGGGGGGGGGGCGGGCGGTCCTTCCCCCACACGCTGGGCCCGGCCTCAGGGAGGGGCACCCAGAAGCAGAGGCTGGTCCAGGCATTCCCGCAGGTGGGAAATGGGGGTGAGGCCCTAGTCGGAGCCCCTTGTGCCCACCTCCGTCCTGGAAGGGAGCTTCCCATCCCCCCAGCAGCCTGGGATGAGGGAGGGGACTGAGGGATGGCGATCATCATGGCAACCCAGCAGAGAGCGAGCAGGAGGCAGACCAAGCGCTGTCCCTGTTGCCGCTGTGCACAAGGAGGTGCTGGGGCCCCCCACCCGGCGGGAGTGGGGTGAGTGTGCGAGGGGAGGGGAGGGGAGGGGCGGGGCGGGCGGGCTCACCTCCTCCACCTCGTTGTCCTCATTCTCATCCGTCTCCTCGCTGTTTTCCTGTTGGAGCTTCGCCCTCTTTTTGAAGGCCTCCTTCTCTGGGCTGCCCGGGGGGGGGAGAAGGGCAGGCGGGGTCAGGGGGCTGGACCTGGCTGAGCACGTGGCGGGGGTGTGTGTGTGTGTGGGGGGGGCAGGTCTCGTCCGGACCTCACAGGACAGGACCGGTTCCCGCTCTGCAGAGTGTGGCCGCCCTTCTCGTCCCCCCCGCCCACAGTCACCGGGACTGGCCGCCTCCCTCTCCCGGGCGGACAAGAGCAATCGGTGGCTGTGCCCCAAAGGCGGGCTGTCTGCTCAGAGGCCCCAGGTGACCCCGGATGGCTACCCCTGGGGGGGGGCCACCCGGCGAGACCCGGGGCGCGCACTCGCCTCTTCCTCCGCTGCCGGACCTCCTTCTTCTTGAGCCGCTCCAGGTCCTGCTTGGCCCTGCGGATCACCTCCGAGGCGTCCTCCATGGCGCTGGCCGGGCTGCCCCCCAGCCCCGGGGCGGCCGGGGAAGCCCCCAGGGAGTAGGGGCCGCGCGCCGAGGCCCGGGAGAGGCTGCGGCGCAGGGACTCGTTCATGGCCTCGCTCTCCAGCAGCTTGGTCCTGCGGGAGGGGGTGGGGGGTAGGGGTGAGGGGTCGCCCTCGCCTGGCCAAGGCCCCCGGGGTTGCCAGGGGTGCCGGGCTCACTCACCGTAGCTCCTCAATCTCCCGGATGTAGGTCTGGATCAGAGCACCGATGGCCTCGTTGCCATCACCTGGGGGAACAAGTAACAACAGCACCTTCGAGCCCGGCTGGCGTGGCTCAGTGGTGAGCGTCGAGCTACGACCCAGGAAGTCAGGGTTCGATTCCCGGTCAGGGCACACGCCCGGGTTGCAGGCTCGATCCCCAGTGCGGGGCGTGCAGGAGGCATCCGACCCATGATTCTCTCTCATCACTGACATCTCTCTCTCTTCCTCTCTGAAATCAATAAAAATATATATTTTTAAAAAAAGCTAAAATTGATTGGAAAAAGATGCATGAATGAACCGATCTGTGAGCTCCTGGGCTGGCCCAGCCCGCCCGTCTCCTGGCCAGGGGTGGGGAGGGAGCCCTAGCCCCAGTGTACCCAGCCGGGCCGGGCACCCACTCACCGGCCTTGGCCAGCAGCAGGTTGGCCTCCTGGCTCATGAGGTGGGTGACGCGGCTGTTGATGGCGTCGATGGCGTCCTGCATGGCCTTCACCCGCAGGCGCAGGGCGCCGTTCTCCTTCTGCAGCATGGCGTTCTCCCGGAACAGGTCGCTGTAGCCCTCGCTGCCGTCCTCCCCGATCACCCTCTTGCCCTGGGAGGGGGGGCGGGTGGGGGATGGGGGGGTCAGAGCCCCAGGGAGCGGGGACCCAGGGTCCCTAGAACACAGCTCCTGTCTCCCACGCTCAGAAGCCAGACACGGTCGGTTCCCATAGCGACAGAAAAGCCCAAAGTCTGTGACGGGCCATTCCAGGCTTCCCCTCAAGGTCACCTCGACCTTCCCTTCCACAGCCCACCTTCCTGTCTCCACAGACTCTAACCCAAGGGTCCAACCCGAGGGGACCTGGGCAGCTGGTGTGAGTGAGGAGGTCCATCTGGGTGTTAGACAATAGGGAGTGGGGGGGATTGGGGCCAACAGAGTCCTTCTAGCCGACGTGGTGCCCTGCGTTGTGACATCTTCAAATATGTCCACCAAAACCCACTTGTGTGCCGGATCCAGGCCCAGGACCACTAACCGGTGACTTCCGCCTTAGTCACAGGGAACGGGGTACGTCCCCCAGGACACACGTCCACATCCCACAATGCCTGCTCCTCTGGCTTCTGCCGACAGCTCCCTCGTGCTTCAAACTCCATGGAAAAGGACTCCTCCTCCATGAAGCCCTCCCTGACCACCTGAGGAAGTAGGGCCAACTCTCTCCTCTGCCTGCCCCGACCCCACCCTGCACACTGGGCGACTCGTGCGGTCCTACCCACTGTCCTGATTCTCATTCTGGGCCTAGGAGCCTCAGCCGGTCGGCACAGCGGACGTGAGTCTGGGCGTCATGAGATCCGCGCCGCGCAGGCCGCGGGCGTGCGCTCACCGCCTTGTACTCCATGAGCTCCATCTGCAGCCGCGCGATCTCGGCCCGCAGCGCGCTGATCTGCTGGCTGGTCTTGTCCTGGTTCACCACCACCTTGTTCTTGATGTTCCGGGCCCGGTTGGCGTATTTGAGGGTGTTGAGTGTCTCCATGAAGTCCCGGTCGGAGGGGCTCACGCAGGCGATCATGATGGTCTGGCTGGGGGTGCAGGAAGGGGGGGTGAGGGTCCCAGGGCCCAGCTGGCTCCTCAGAAGCACATCACAGAGCAGAGCTCCCGCCCCCCTTCACCCCCCCACATCCCCCTCATTGCCTGAGGACTGGGGTTCACGGGGCAGAACCTGGGTGGTGGGACCTGGACCCCCCACAGAGCAGGTGGCGGGCAGACTGTGAGGGGCCAGCACCAAAGAGATGGCCCTGCATTTCTTTACCATTTTCCATCTATTACCCCGGCTGGGCTCTATCACCTTTTTATTTTTTTTAAAAAAATGTATCTTTATTGATTTCAGAGAGGAAGGGAGAGGGAGCGATAGAAACATCCATGAGGAGAGAGAATCATGGATCGGCTGCCTCCTGCACGCCCCCTACTGGGGATGGAGCCCACAACCCGGGCATGTGCCCCGACCGGGAATATGAACCCTGACCTCCTGGTTCACAGGTTGACGCTCAACCACTGAGCCACGCCGGCCAGGCTGTCACTTCCTTTAGGGACTACCCCTCCCTGGGTGCAGAAGAGTCCCACCCTATTGGCCCGAGGTCAGGGGGCATTTCAGCCCAGAGCAGGGGGTCTCCTTGTCCCCAGGGGCCTTCACCCTCAAACCCTCCCACCCTGTTCCCCCAGGAAGCCCCGCCTCCCCGCCGGGTACCTGTTGCCCCCCAGCGAGTCCTGCAGGAGCCGCGTGAGCTTGGAGTCCCTGTAGGGCACGTGCACCACCTTCTTGCTCTGGTCCCCCAGGGCGCTGATCACGTTGCCCAAGGCCAACTGCGAAGGCAGACCCGGCGCTGGAGGGGGCCCAGGGGGGGACCGCCCGGCTCCCGGGCCACCTGCACCGCCCCCCGACCCCCCGACCCCCCGCCGCCCGCCCGGCGCCTACCAGGCCGCAGTTGATGGAGATGCCCTCCTTCGCCCGCTCGCCCGTGGCCCCCGTCCGCTTCAGCCGCTCGGAGCCCGCCAGGTCCACAAAGTGAAACTTGGCCGTGAGGGTCTCATACTCCCTGGTGGGTGCCGCGCCCTCAGGGAGCCCGGTCACCCCCTCGTGCACCTGCGGAAGGCGGGAGGCGGCCGCTGACTCGGGGTCCCGCGCGGGCGTGGGTCCCGCCTCCTCCGCCCTCCGAGCTGCCACCCCCCACCCCCTCCCCGCGGGGCCCGGGGGTCCTCACCGGGTCGGGCTGGGCGCAGACGCGCATCTGGCACAGATGGATGGTGAAGATGGCGTGGGAGCGGGAGCTCTGCACGTTCATCTGGGTGCTGGCCGTGGTGCGCGACAGGGCGCCCTGCCTCAGGCACTGGATCAGCTGGGAGGGAGGCGGCGGTCAGGCCCCCCGCCCACGGCCACCCCGCCTGCCCCGACCCTGACCCCTGACCCCGGGGCACGCCCACCTCCTCCTGGGAGCTGATGAGGCGGGACGTGACGCCCGTGGTGTAGATGCCGCCGTTGGCGTCCTCATGGATTTTGATGTTGGACCTGCGGTGGCGGGCGTCGGGGTCCCGGGTGGCGTCGAAGAGGTCGAGGATCTCCTCGTTGTAGAGCTAAGCAAGGGGGAGGGGGGGGCGGACAGCGGCTGGGCTCACATCTATAGACCAGCTCCATTCTGCAGATGGGGAAACTGAGGCCCTGGGAGGTTCCCGGCCAACCCTGTCCCTCAGGTTCTGGGTTCCACGGCCTTTGGCCTGGACAGGGGTGGGGGCGGCGGGGCCCTCCTGCGGCTGCTCCTCCCCCGGGAACCAGGCTTCGGCAGGCCCGGCAGGAGGCCGGGGACCAGGGCCAAGGGGACTGGAGTTCTAGGTCCAGATACAGACACGACCAGGATCGGGGCGTATCCTGTGATGTCACTTCCTGGGAAGGACGGGGTGGGGGGTGCTCCCCGATTCGGGGGGGGGGATGCAGAGCTCAGTGGGGGCGGTCCCTGAGGGGCCTGGCGGTGATGATGTCACAGCAGGGCAGGGACACGCCTGTGTGCCCGACACGCAGGAGCGAACATGGCCCAGCCGTGTGGGGAGAGCCTGGGGAGACCGTCACGAGAGGGGGCCTGGCCGGGAGCGGTCACCCCACTTCAGAGGGCCTGGGCCTCGGACATCCCTGCGTTTGGAATTGCTGGCAGGGCAGTGTCATCCTGCTGCTGGCCCAGGACACGGCGGGGGGAGGGGGTGTGGCTGGGGAGGGGAAAGGGAGCAGAATCCTGCAGGGGGAGGGGCGGCTGCAGGCCTCACACATCCGAGGGGCTGGTGGCCTTAAAGGACAGAAATACCCACGGGAAGGGGAGAGGAAACGGAAGGGGGACTGGGTGCCACGGTGTCTGTCCGTCTGTGTGTCCGTCGGGACAGACAGGGCACCATTTAACCCCTCACGGTTCACCCTGGACCTGGGGTTTTGCAGGAGCCGGAGTGAGGCAGGCGCCTTCCGGAGGAGCCTTTCCTTCCGGGGGTCAGAGGAGACTCAGAGGATCAGGAAGGACCTCAGCCAGAAGGGTCAGGGCCCGGGGCCGGGGAGGCCGAAGGAGGGGCGAGAGCCACGGTCCTCAAGCCCCACCGGACGCAGGAAATCCCTTCGCGTGTCCCACCCCGCGGCCTTCCAGCTCTCGCTTGGATGCTCCCAGCGGCGGGGAGCTCATCCCCTGAAGATGCCTGCGTGGCTCCCGCGGCTCATTCCTCCGTCCCGGGGGAGAGCCCAGCTCCCGTGCACGGTCTTGCGGCCCCCGAGTCCCCCGCCTGCCCGCCCCGCGAGGCCGCAGTACCTCCAGGAACTGGGCGCTGACTTTGAACTCGGGCCCGGCCACGCCCTGCTCCTGCGCCCGCCGCTTGCGCTCGGCGATGCCCCCGAAGAGGTGCGCGATGGCCCTGGGGATGATGCCCTGCTCCTCCTCCGTCGCCGCCGTGTCGAAGCCGGTGCCCATGGTGTACGTCTTCCCGGCCCCCGTCTGCATTGCAAAGACGCAAGGGGGGGTGAGCCGGCACCCCAACCCCCCCGCCCGCACCCCGAGGCAGTCCCTCCGGCCGAGAGCCCGCCCCTCTGTGGCATCCTGGGACGACTCGCGCTCCTGGTCCCGGCTGGTTCTGGGTTCCACAGACCCAGCTGCCTGGAGGCGGAGCTCTCGCCCATCGCCGGACGGTGAGGCTGGCATGGCCGCGGTGGGCTCACCTGCCCGTAGGCCAGCACCGTGGCATTGTAGCCCTCGAAGCAGCCCTCGATGAGCCTGCGCACGCAGGTGGCGTACACGTGCTCCTGCCAGGTGTCCAGGTCGAAGACAAAGTCGTAGGTGAAGGCCTTGTCCTTGCCCAGGAGCACCTGGGGCTCCCCCGGGGTGACGGAGGTGCAGATGTGACAGCCCTCAATCTTCTCCTTGGACAGCTGCGGCCGGATCCTGCCGGGAGCGGGAGCCCCGGTCAGCCCTCCGCCCGGTCTCCCCACTGCACTTCCACTCCCCCAGCCCCCCCCCAGTGCCCCCCCGAACCCCCAGCTGGAGGAGAAGGGAGGGAGTTTAGGTGCACGCATTCCCCCTCTGCCATCGCTCCCCCAGGCAGAGGACAGAGGCAGCTTCTGTAAAAGTGCAATAATAAATCCGGCCGGCGGGGCTCGGTGGTTGAGCGTCGACCTATGAACCAGGAGGTCAGGGTTCGGTTCCCGGTCGGGGCACAGGCCCCCGGGCTGCGGGCTCCATCCCCAGTGTGGGGCGTGCAGGAGGCAGCCGGTCCATGATTCCCTCTCCTCATGGATGTTTCTCTCTCTCCCTCTCCCTTCCTCTCTGACATCAATACAAATATATTTTAAAATAATAATAATAATAATAATAATAATAATAATAATAAATAATAATAATAATAACAGCAATAACATGGACACCACCCGGCGCCGCAGCTGCTGACACCGACGTGGACTCGTCTGTCAGAAGCATCTCAGGTCAGTGAATCCTCCCGTAAGCCCGGCCTGACAGGCGAGACTGGGGCGGAGGGGTTTCCATGACTGGGCCCAGGCTGAGCAATGGGGCGTGACAGCGCCCCCCCTCCCCCAGGCCGGGCTGACACCAGCACGCACTCCTGCCTCCAGGGGAGCCCCTGGCAAAGCAGGGAGCTGGGTGGGGACGGAGGGACAGGCCTGGCCGCTCCCGGGCTCCGTTCTGGAGGAGACCAGAGCCTCACCGAGGCCTGGGGGGCCGGAGCGCCTCCAGCTCAGACGCCCCCTCCCCGAGGCTGGGCCTGGCGGACATTCTGGGGAAGCAGCTCTGGTTTCTCTCCCAGCATCCCCCCCACCCCCCCTTGCAGCATCGAGCAAGGCCAAGTTAGCTGAGGAGGGCGGGGACCTGGAGCAGGAACCCCAGACCAGCCACAGGGGGGCCCCACAGCCCAGATCCCGGTGGGGGGCCAGGAGGGTTCCCTTGCAAAAAGGAAGAAAAGTGGCATCAGTTTGAGGGGGGCGCTAGGTATGGACGGGGCTACCTCCATCCCTCAGCTGCTTCCCCCCTCCTCCAAGCAGCCGTTGCCATGACGACGTCGCCATGGCAACCAGATGTGAGTCAGTGAGCATGTGCAGAGGGATTGGCAGAAAGCACCTCCCAAAATGCCTAAAGCGAAAGGGGGTGGGGTGGGCGCGAATGCCCCCGGGCTCCCCCGCACAAGCCAGCCCTTGGCTGCCAGCTGGGCCCTCACAATGAGCTGCTTGTCAGGCCCGGCTCCCTAAGCCAACATTTACCCGGAGAAGAAGAGAGAGAGAGGTCCCAGCCAGCACCCACCCGGGGCCCGGGGGCGCCGGCCACCACCACCACTACCACCACCGAGCCATGGCCTCCCACCTCCTGCCCCTGCCCCGGGCTGGCCCAGGCCCTGAGCTGTCTCAGAACTGCAGGCAGAGCTCACCTGAGCCCATCTGAGCCTGAACCCCGCTCCGTGCTGTGAGGGCCGGGGAGGGGCTGGCAGGTGCTCCGGGCCCAGAGCTCCCACAGACGGTGGCCTGGGGTTACATATGTGTGTGTGTGTGTGTGTGTGTAATATTTTATTGATTTCAGAGAGGAAGGGAGAGGAAGAGAGAGACAGAAACATCAATGATGAAAGGGAATCATTGATCGGCTGTCTCCTGCACGCCCCACACTGGGGACCGAACCCCCAACCCGGGCCTGTGCCCTGACGGGGAATCGAACCCTGACCTCCTGGTTCCTAGGTGGACGCTCAGCCACTGAGCCACGCCAGCAGTGTGTTTGCGCATCTTAAGTGACGCCACTTTACTGTGTGGCCAAGGGCAGGGCTCAGCGTGCGGAGGGGAACGGGGTGCCGTGGCCACGGAGCCACAGCGACCTGTGCAGGCCGTGGTGCCGGGCACAGGCACCGGGCAGGCCCTGAGCTCTGGGCCTCGGGACCGAACGCTCCCCGCCCACGGCGCCCAGGTGCCCACGGCGTCCAGGTGCACGGGGTCAGGCCTGGGCAGCTTTGCCGGTTGGACCAGCTCCCGCAGACGCCCGCCCGGCCCCGTGGGCCGCTTTCGATGGGATTTCTGGATCCAATTCAAACACCATTTAATTACCGCAGGCAGATGGCCATGCTGGCGATTGGAGGAAATCGAATCAGGGTCCCTCGAGGCCGGGGTGGTGGGGCGCAGGGGGTGGGCAGAGGGACGGCTGCTGCCCTGCCCATCAGAACCCGTCAGAGCCCGTGGGGAGGCGAACAGTCCTTCACCAGCAGCCCCGAGGCCACGGGGACCCCGCCTGCCGGGAACAGGAGAGCCAGCCCGCAGGGGACGGTGACGAGGGGGCGCCGGGACGTTAGGGCCCGGGAGTTGCGGGTCCCCTTAGGCATTCACCCCGGGACCCTCGGTGGGCCCAGCCACCTCCTGTGGGGTCCTCTGTGGTCAGAGAGGCCCCACACCGGCCCATTCTCAGCACCAGGGGGCTTTGCGGGCCCAGGGGGGTGAGGGTGGTGCCCAGAGAAAGGGGCGCGGCCGGGAGGCTGCGGCCACGGCCACGTGTGTCACTAGTTCCCCGAGCAGCTGACCAGGATGCGGGAGAGCGCGGTGCCAGGGGTGGGACGCGGAGGAGTGACTGGAGACGGGGGCGGAAGAGAAGGGAGATTCTCTTAAGTAAGTGATGCTCTGAGCGAGGGGTTTCTCAGCCCGTTCTCCAGGGAGCAGGGGCACCAGTTCCGCGGGGGTCCCACGGCAGCCACAGGCCGAGGATCTAACTCAAACACCGTTTAATCACCGAGGAGTGTGGGCCAGATCCAGGGCCGGGGTGAGGAGGGGGAGCACCATTTAAAGTGCATAGAAAACACAGTGGCTGAGCGTCGACCAATGACCCAGGAGGTCAGGGTTCGATTCCCGGTCGGGGCACAGGCCCGGGTTGCGGGCTCCATCCCCAGTGTGGGGCGTGCAGGAGGCAGCCGATCCATGACTCTCCCTCATCATGGATGTTTCTCTCTCTCTCCGTCCCTCTCCCTTCCTCTCTGAGATCAATAAAAACACACATTTAAAGAAAACCTCCATCCTCAAGGTAAATTACGATTTAACGCAGTGTGCGAAAGTCCCACTGGCTCACTGCGGCCCGCGGGTCTGCTCCCGGCCTTTGTCAGCAACGTTTTGGGGACCGAACGCCCATCTTCGTGCAAGGACTTTGGGGATCTGCCCCTAGGGCATCTTCCCCGAGCCCCACGCCTCCCCTCCGGGGGCTCCATCTGCAGGGAGGCCGCCTGACCCCTGCTCAGCGAGGCCCGGAACCTCCCAGAACAGAGCGCAGTCTATTCCCCGCTTGGCAGGGGCTGCCCAGCACGGCGGGAGCCGGGAGAAAGGGCCGAGCTTTTCAGAGGCAGGACTTGGCACGGCGGGCGAGCGGGCACGGGCACCAGCACCGGCTTCCCCAGCTCGCAGCTGAGCCAGAGCTGGGCGCTGAGCGTGTGATTGGCAGATCCCTCCCCCACCGAGAAGTGAGCCCGGGCCCGCGGGGACCAGACCGCACGCAGGGCCCACCCCCAGCTCGGAGCCGAAGAAAAGCTGAGCTCAGCGGTTCCTCAGACCTCGGGGAGCCAGGCGGACAGGGCAGGAGGGGAGGACAGAGGAGAGAGGGAGGACAGAGGCGGGAGGAGGTGGCCGGGGACGCGCAGACACTGCCAAGGAGAAAAGGGTGCTCCGGACCCCCACCAGGCTCCATGGCGGGGGGGGGGGGGGGGAGGATGGGGCCAGCTCGCCGCACGCCCACCCCGTCCTTAGTGACAACACGCAGCCAGCCAGTCGCGGCCCCCCAGGCTCCGCCCGGTGACCTTGGGGTCCTGGGGGCTTGCTCAGCTTTTCAGGGGAAATGCGTTCCACCCAATCCGCTGGCCAGGCCCCCCTCCTTTGTCTTCTAAGCGACCTGCCCCCACATCTTGACTTTGAGCTCCTCAGGGTGCAGCCAACTGCCAGGTGACGGCTGTGTTATTACAACAAGGGACCCGGGCCACGATGGAGGTCAGCTTCGTTCCCGGCCCCTTTCTCTGCAGGCCCCAGAGCTCCCTCCACTCCCCCCGTGGCTGCGCCCGCCACACCCAGGGGGAAATTAAGTAACTGGGTTCAAGGCCACGTGGAGACAGAGTAACACGGTCTCCAAGGCAGACCACCTTGACCAGCCCTCCGCCCTGACCCAGCCCAGGAGGAGAGCTGGGAGCGCCCATGGCTGGAGCGGCGGCGGCCTGCGGGCTGAAGGGTCCCGGGTTCGATGCCGGTCAAGGGCACGGACCTCGGCTGCAGGTCTGGGGCAGGCGGGAGGCAACCAATCGACGTTTCTCTCTCACGTCGGTGTTTCTCTCTGTCTCTCTCCCACCCACTCTCTAAAAATCAATGGAGAAATATCCTTGGGTGAGAATGAAAACGAACCGAGATCTGGGCTGGCACCACCCCGCAGGGGGCCCAAATCACCACCGAGACCAGCGGTTCTCCACCTGCTGGCCCTTTCAATAGTTCCTCATGCGGTGACCCAACCGTACAATTATTTCCGTGGCAACTTCATCACTGTCATGTGGCTACTGTGATGAATCGTCGTGTAAATATCTGATATGCAGGATGGTCTGAGGCGACCCCCGTGAAAGGGCCGTTCGACCGCCAAAGGGGTCGCGACCCACAGGTTGAGAACCGCTGCCCGAGACCCTCAGGAGAAGCCGTGGGGACTTGGGGGGTAGAAGCCCGTCTGTTCTCTTCTCCTGTGGGACCCCGAATGCCCGTCTGAGTCCTGAATTGGAGCCCCGGAGGCCAGCGGGCCGGCCGGCCCAGGAGGGACAGAGAAGCGAGAGGCGCGGCCTTGGAGTCCGAGGGACCGAGCAAAGGTTGCCTGGACGCCACGGCCTCCCCGCCCGGCCTACAGGCAGCCGGTGGACGCTCTGTTGTGAAGGTGTGTGTGTGTGTGTGTGTGTGTGCACGTGGCAGGGACATGGCGTGGCCCCGTGACCTCGGGTCTGCCGGGTTCTCTGAGTCACTGAGCTGCAGGGTGACCTGTCAGGGACCAGCTCAGAGACCGGCCAGATCAAAGGGGAGCCGGCCCGCCTGGCGGGAGGGATTTAGATAAGCTTCCTGCCTGCTCGCTCCTGCCGGCCAGACTCAGGCTTCTTCCTGGAAATCCTGGTCCCCGAGGGCACTCAGAGTCTTGGGAGCCTGCGCCCAGCTCAGGGGTGCAAGCGAACCCCGTCACGGGTTAGGACGGCCCTGCAACACGCACCTCCCCGTTTCCCCGAGGCTCTCACGCGCCCCAAGTCACGTGGGACCCGAGCCATCCTGTGCGGAGCCGGCTGAGGGCCCCGCACCCGGGCGGGAGGGCGGCTGGAGAAACCGGACCCCCGAGACCGCCCGGCTGGTCCGACCGGCAGCCGGGAGGGGAGCGTGGAGCCAGAACCCGGGTGCGCCTGCCGCGAAGGCCTTCTGAGCAGACAGAGCATCCTCCTCCCGCGCCGGGCAGCCCGCCAGCCGGGAGGCGGCGGAGGCAGGATCCGCTCTCCCGGGGGAGTCTGGGGCGCAGACACCGGCCGTGAGCTGCCTTAGCCCCATGAGGCATCTACGCCTCCTCTGCCCACAGAGGCCAGCCCGCTCTCCGACGGCGCCGCCCAAGGAACCAGGAGGTCAGGGTTCCGTTCCCGTGGCTCAGTGGTTGGACCTCGACCTATGAACCAGGTCGCGGTTCCATCCCCAGTGAGGGGCGGGCAGGAGGCAGCCGATCAGTGATTCGCTCTCATCACTGATGTTTCTCTCTCTCTCTCTTTCCGAAATCAAGAAATACTTCTTTAAATTATAATAATAAATATATTAGAAAGTGAATCATCAAACAGGGTGTGAATCCCATCGGGGGTGCTGGCCCGTTCGCTGCAGGGGTGCAGAGAGGGGTGCACAGAGCCCGAGGCAGCCAGAGGGTCCTGCTGCCCCCACCTCCCCCAGACCTCCTCCTGGCCTCTCGGACCCTCCCCGCCGCCCTCAGAGAAAGGACCCCAGACAAGAAGGCTTTGTGCTGTGGGGTCAAAGGGCATGGGTTGCGGAGGCCCCTGCAGGCCGGGGGAGAGGGGCCTGGGCTCCCCCTGGAAAGCTCCGTGAAGCCTCGGGTGTCAGCTCAGGGAGCACGGGGTTCAGAGCTGTGACCCACTCCCTCCTGGGGGGGCGTCCTGGACCTTCCTCTTTCACCCCAGAGTCCGGCTCAGGGACAGGCGATCCACTGGGGGGGCACCTGGGGGAGAACCTTGTCCATGGCCCCCCCAGGGCACCCCCAGAAAGGCTGAAATCAGGCAAGGGGAGGAAACGGGCCAGCAGAGCGGGGTGACAGTCAGAAGCCGGGGAGCAGACAGGGGTGCGAGGAACCGAGAGACGGGGCCAGACCCTGCCCGGAGCTGGGCAGACCCCACATGCTCCGCCCGTGTGAGTCCGCGGCTGGGGCCGG
The DNA here is from genome assembly GCF_963259705.1 of Myotis daubentonii. Taxonomy (NCBI): domain Eukaryota; kingdom Metazoa; phylum Chordata; class Mammalia; order Chiroptera; family Vespertilionidae; genus Myotis; species Myotis daubentonii. The sequence continues at coordinate 1,058,181 of NC_081859.1, read as the reverse complement.
AGCCTGGGAAGCACAAGCCCAGCTCAGGGACCCGTTCAGCTGCCGCCGGTCTCAGGGCATCTGGCGGGGTTTCCCATGACCTCCCGGGAGACGGAGCCGCGGCGCCCAGAGCTGGCGTGTGACAGCATCAGCACGTGGGGCGGGGAGGGGGGCTCAGGGCAGGGGCCCTGGGGACGGTCCCTGCGGAGGAATGCGGAGCAACAGGCGTGGGCTGAGCGCCGGCCGCGGGGACGGGGAGCCTCGCCCCCCACACGGGCCCCGGGCCCCGGCCACCGTCTCGGGAACAGGACGGAGACCGCACGTCCAGGGGAATGGACGCTCCCTCAGCACGAGAGGGAAGCGGGATTTGTTTTTTATCTTATTTTTAATATATTTTTATTGGTTTCAGAGAGAGACACACATCAATGATGAGAGAGAATCGAGGATGGGCTGCCTCCTGCACGCCCCCCACTGGGGATCGCACCGTGACCTCCTGGTTCGTAGGTCGGTCGGTCGATGCTCAACCACGGAGCCAGGCCGGCCGGCCGGGCAGGGCTTATTTCCAAACACTTTATGCCCACCCACTGCTGAGGAGTCGACCCGCTGTCCCCATTCTGCAGAGGGTGAAACTGAGGCCCGGATGCGGACAGAACAGGCACCCGGGGCCCCGCCCTGCCCTGCGCCCCGCGATGGAAGAGTGAGGGTGTCGCCTGGACACTTCCCCGGCCCGGCCCCACCCCACCTCTCTCCGGTGGAGGTTTTGAAAAGCCTTCATCCAATCAGGCCGGCTGCCGGCGGGGGAGGGGAGCGGCTTCCGGGGCTGTGGTTCCTACAGGCCACTTCCTTGCGATGACATAAGCCCTGCGCCTGCAGCGCGAGGCCTCCCCAAGGGCTCAGGTCTGGGGGGCCGCCTGCCTGGGGCACGGGTGGGACGGCGCGGCCCTTACACGCTTGTTTCTGTCTCCTCCGTCTCTCCGTCCCGTCACCGATTCTCTCTCTTTTTAAAAAAATATTCTTATTGATTTCAGAGAGGAAGGGAGAGGGAGAGAGAGAGAAACATCAATGAGAGAATCATCCATCAGCTGCCTCCTGCACGCCCGCTACTGGGGGTCGAGCCGGCAGCCCTAGGCATGCGCCCTTGACCGGAATCGAACCCGGGACCCTGCAGTCCCCAGGCTGACACTCTATCCACTGAGCCACACGGGCCAGAGCAGTCACCAATGCTCTCGATCCAAAATTCAGACGGACACGGACGATGTCAGGGTAGCGGGAACTAGGGAAATACGGCAGCCCCCCCCCCCCCCCGTCCTCTTCCCAGTCCCTGTTCCACCCTGGAGTGTCCACCTAACGCGCCGAGGGGCTGGCCGAGGCCCCCCCTCCCAGCAGCCTGCAGGAAGGAAGCTTAAGGAAATGGGGCAGAGATAAGGGGAGGGGGTCAGGCCGCCTGAGGGCGCCTGTGGTGGGGGCCCAGAGCCGGTGGGGGGGCGGGGGGGAAGGGTCTTAAATAAACACGCCATGTGATTGCCTTCCTTCCCCAATTTGAACTCTGCCAGCTTGCATTTCCTAGCAGCTGCCCCCCCAACACACACACTCTCTCCCGCCCTGAGGCAGCCCCCTCCCGGGGGAGGCCGGCTCTAGGTCCTTATCCTGCAGGGGATTAGTGGAGGGAGGGAGGGAGGGCGGGCAGATGGGCCCTGGCCTGGCCATCTCCTGGTGCCAAGGGTGCAGAGGCCGAGGGGCCAGGATCCAGGAGGCCTGGGGGGGGGGCGCTTTAGGGGTTTTGGGGGGGGTCTCACACCTAGACCTTCCTACCCCCTTCCCCACAGCCCAGGTCCTGAAAGTGCCCCTCAGGCTCTGCCCCAGCCAGGGCCTCCTCTGCAGGGACCGGCGGACAGGACAGCCGCTCTGGCCCTGGTCCCTGGAGGCCTGGGCCTGGCACTTCTCAGCTGGGCTAAAAGCTGCCCCGCAACCCCCCAGCCCTGGCCTCCGGGCCCCATGAGCTGGACCTGGGCTCGCTGGACGCTGGGCTCAGGGCAAGTGATGCTCACAGGGCGTCAGAAAGCAGCCCAGTTACAGGCAAGAGAGGAGGACTCCAGCCCGGCCGGCGACCTGTGAACCAGGAGGTCAGGGTTCGATTCCCGGTCGGGGCACAGGCCCGGGTTGTGGGCTCCGTCCCCAGTGCGGGGCGTGCAGGAGGCAGCCGGTCCACGATTCTCTCTCATCATGGATGTTTCTCTCTCTCTCTCTCTCTCTGAAATCAGTAAAAATATATTAAAAAACAAAAAAGAAGGGACTTGTAGAAAGTCCGAAGGCACGGCACCGGTGATGGGCAAGCCTCGGTGACCCCCAAACCTCGGTCGTCCCCAGTCCATTCCAGCCCCCCACGCGATGCTTTAGGGGGGCTAGAGGTTCCGGGGGGTGGGGGTGGCGTTAGCGGGGGACCCGGGAACCGAGGAACTCTCCCTGACAGCCGGGCCCATCCTCAGCTGTGACGGGCATGTGTGCCTTCCACGGCCCGCTGCCCATTGAGGTCTGTCATATGCCAGGCCGTGTGCCAGGCGGGCACTCCCGCTGAGGTGGGAGGGCGACCCGGGTGGACCCTCACCTTCCAGGAGCCCTGAAACCGGGGCTTGTCTGATTCTCGAATCCCCCCACCCGTCACCCAATCAGCAGCTCAGGCGAGGAGTGGGCACCCCCGTCTCCCTGGGCGAGCTGAGTGGGCAGCAGAGATGAGGCCAGTCCCCGCGAAGAATGGGGTGCAGTGGGCGGGCCCAGTCCCCTCTCTGTGGCAAGCATCCCAGGGTCCTCTGTTGGGGGGGAAGGGAACCCCAGCTCTCTCTCCCTCAGTCCTCCACCCCTGGCCGCGCCCAGGGGCACCCTCTGGCACAGGGAGGGGGCTTTGGCTGGCGCTCTCCTGCAAGATGGAGTCGAAAGCAAAGTCCCCCCACCCCCAAGCCTGGTTCCTGGTGGTGGGTGGGGGCTTTTCTGGGCACACGGACTGCCCCGGTCTGCTCGCGATGCCAGACTTACACTTCTCGCTCCTACCCCACCCCCACCCCCACCCAGACCCCCGTCTGTCCGTCTTCCCTCCCTCCCTCCCTCCCTCCCTCCCTCCCTCCCTCCCTCCCTCCCTCCCTCCCTCGACCTCCACCGCTTCCTGCTGCAAAGTCAGCCCTGCAGCAGCCTGGCCCCGCCCGCCAGCCCACCAGGCACCTGCGGGCTCCCCTTTGTCTGCTGGGCGGGCAGAGCTGTGCCCCAGCGACACCCCAGTGGTGCAGCCTGGCACGTGGCTGGGGGGGGGGTGGGCACCTCGGTCTCCCAGCCTCGACCCCAGAGGCCCAGCGGTAGCCCCCTGACCCCCCTCTCTCTGGGCCGCAGGGGGCTGGCCAGGTGGCTGGGGACTTGTGTCCTGGGGCAGGACGGGGGGCCTTTACCACCGTCTAGGTGACCCCCCCTTTCCCGGGCTCCTGGAATATGGGTCACTTACCACCTGGCTCAGAGACCTGGACCCCAGACCCCCACCCACCACCCAGGGCTGGGCACTCCTCTCCACCGCCCCTGCCTCATGGGGACCCCCTCCAAGGGACAAACCCAGCACGAGGACAGCGAGAGGGCGTGTGGTCTAGGGGGGTCTTCCCCCCAACAAAGGGCACCTGGTGCTCAACTTTGCAGCCTTCCCCGCCCCAGCCTGTCCGCTCCCCAACCTCAAAGGTCAGGCCATCCCTTCAGGTCCCAGATGCGCTCGGCGGCCCCTGAGGCGGAGCCCCAGGTACATCCCTTCCTCTGTCCCCGGTTGCCCTCTCCGCCTGGGGCAGGGCCAGCGGGGTCCTCGCCTCCCCACGGAGCAGGCACCGATCTTTGTCTGCAGGCTCCCGGGCGGGGAGCTGCCGGCCCGGACGGACCCAGAGCGAGAGACCCAGCCCGCCCGGGGTGGGGGGGCGGGGGGACGAGGGGAAATGTCCCCCCGACATCCCGCTGCGAGACAGCAGCCCCGTGGGGAGGCGAAGAGGAAACACGCCGACGCCCCGCCTGGGCCAGGGCTTGGGTGTGAAATACCGGATTTCCTTGTTTATTCGATTTTCGGATCATTAAGGGCTCCCCAGAGGGGGCCCGGCATGACCACCCAAACAAAGCCGCCTCCCCGCAGCCCGCGCTCGGGGTGCCCGCGGGGCCCACGCGGCGCCTCCTCCGGGGCGGGGGGTGCGGGGTGCGGGCTCCGGGACCCAGCGGCCCGGCGCCCACGCGACACAAAGCCCGAGCCCCTCGCGCGCTCCCCGCCCGCCGGCCCCTACCTGACGGCCACCTTGACGCAGCAGTCCCCCTGGCCGGCCATGGCCGGGGTCGGGGCGGGGATCGGGGACCCGGGTCCGGGGGGGCCGGGGCCCCAGGCGTCGGGAGGCGGGAGGCGCGGCGCCGCAGCGGGGACGGCCGGGGACCCGCGCGCACACCTCCCGCCCGCGCGCACCGCCCACCTCGCCGCCACCAGCGCGCACCGCCGAGCGGACAAAGGGGGCGGGGGCCGGCCCGGTCCAGGCCCCGCCCCGAGCCGAGGCCCCGCCCCGCCCGAGGCCCCGCCCTCGGCCCCGCCCGCCAATCGAAGGCCGGATCCGGCAGCAGGGGGCGGGGCTGGAGCCTTTAAAATGACCTCTTGGCGCGCCTCCTAGCCGTGCGCTGGGTATGGGGCGGGGGGCGGGGGCTGGCGGGAGTGGGGGACCCCGGGGGAGGGGCCACGCGTGGCGACCCGTGGGCCGCGCGGGACCCCCGGCTTGGAGGGGAACCCCGGCTTGGGGGGGAACCCCGTTTTCTAAATGAGGAAGCTGGGACGCAGAGAGGGAACTACCCAGGGTCACAGCGAGTTAGTGGCTGCACGCGGGTAAGAACCCAGGTCTCCCGGCACCGCAGAGATGAGCAGCTGGGGGTGGGGGCCCCCCCCCTCTGTCCCAGCGAACCTGCCGGCCTGGAGGGAGGGGGTCCAGGCCGGTGTTTCCGGTCCCTGCCCCTCCAGCCTGCGGCTCCATCCAGCTCATCTTTCCGCGAGTCCCTGGCCCGGGCCTTGCCCTCCCAAGGTGACCTTTGCGGCCACTCTGCTCCTTGTGGTCTGGGGGGGGGGGGCAGAGGGCCCGTGTGGGAGGCCCCAGGTGCCCCGGGGACAGGAGGGGACAAAGGGGCCACTCAACTGGGCACCTGGGGAGGGGCTGGGGGGCGAGGTGGGTGGGGGATAGGGGCATAAAGGACAAGGGTGCCCTGGGCCTTTAAACGCGGGGAGATGATGGCGGAGAAGTCTGTCCGTCTGCCTCCCCTCCCGCTGAGCCCAGGCCCTTTCTCTCCGCCTCCGATGCCCAACATTGGGGCCATTCACAGGCCCCCTCGCCAGCTGCCTGCCCACCCTCGTGTCCACCAGCGCCCTTCCTGGGCAGGGACCCAGCCCAGGACCCAGATGTGGAGGGAGCTCTCTGGGGTGGGGGTGGGGAGGATGGGGAGCCTGGCCCCGAGCCTCTTGCATCACCCGGGGATGATGAAACCACGTGAGCGACTGGGGCGGGGTCTGAGGGTGTACCCCGGGGTGCCGGCCTCTCTTCCCTTCTCCCCACCCAGCCCACAGGCCCCTGCTCCATCCGGGAGCCCAGATCCCTTATACACAAAAACAAAGATAACTTCAAGGGCACATCACCCCCCCCCCTCCTTCCTGATGGAGAGCAGGATGGGCACCTGCAGGTGGAGGCGGGGAGGGAGGCCCGGTGGGGCCTGCACCTTCCACTCCCTGCGGATCTAGAGGGAGCTGCAGAGCTGATAGGTCCTCCGCCCAGAGCAGGCAGCCTGGGTCACGTTCTGGGCATTCTCTCCCCGTCCATCCACCAACGGGGGGGGGGGGGTGCGGGAGGGGGGCGAGACCACGCTTATGGGCCATGGACGTGAACAAGGTACTTTATTATATGCATGTTCTTTTATTAAAAAATATATTTTTATTGATTTCAGAGAAGAAAGGAGAGGGAGAGCGAAAGAGAGAAACATCCATGATGAGAGAGAATCCTTGATCGGCTGCCTCCTGCACGTCCCCCCAGTGGGGATGGAGCCCGCAAGCCAGGCGTGTGCCCCGACCGGGAATCGAACCCTGACCTCCTGGTGCCTAGGTCACTGGTCAACCACTGAGCCACGCCGGCCAGGCTGCGTGTTCTCCTTTCATTCTCACAACCTTGGGAGGCGGGCTTCATCACTCCTGTGCGGTTTTGCAGAGGGGAAACGGGTCTCACCCAGCATAGAAGCAGCAGACGCAGGATTCGAACTCGTGTGCCTGGGTCCAGATTCCCCAGATCACTTCCCAGCAGCTGCCCGGGCGGCGGGAGCCAGGCTGGCCCTGGCCTTTGCTGCAGGGCAGCCCTCCCCATGGCCCTGGCAATGGCGAGGCTGCATTTTGCAAAGCCTCCCGCCCGCCCAGTCAGACTCTGCATTCTCTGGGGCCCAACTCGGGCTTCCTGCCTCCAGGAAGTCCCCCTGTCTTCCGAGAGTAGGTGACCCTCTGACTCACAGCCTCACTGCTGGGAAGTGGCACCAGAGCCGCTGCCTCACCCACCCTCCCGGCCACAGGGTGTCAGGCAAACCTGAACCGGGAGGCTCAGCAGCTGGAAACTCCTGGAGGGCCTCGGGTCAGCCACACCAGCCCCTCAGCGTGCCTCCTGGGCTTCCAGGGAGCGGCAGGGCAGCCAGAGGTCCAGACCCCGACTCCCGGGCACTGCTGCCCGGAGGCGAGGCGGTCACTGGGCACAGTGGTCAGCGGTCAGCGGTCAGATGCAGCCCGAGAGGCAGGGAGAGGTTCAAACAGCAGCTTGGGGAGGCTCAGGCAGGCAGGTCAGAGGCAGCCTGGGACAGTCCCCTCCGCCTCTGTCCAGCTTCAGCGCAGCCAGGGCCTCCTCGCTGGGGCGTTCCCACCCCACCCCCCTCCCAGCTGCCTTCCTGCTCCCTCCTTCCCAAACCCCGAAGTTCCTTCAGATCAGACGCCTGTATGCATTTCCCACCCACCCCAACCCTGTCCTTGGGCCCAACAGACAGACAGACACACACTCTCACACCCACACACTCACACTCACACACACACACACACACACACACACACACACACTCTCACACCCACACACTCACACACACACACACACACACACACACACTCTCACACCCACACACTCGCATACACTCACACATACACATACACACACTCACACACTGCCCTGTGCTTGGCCCTGAGCCCCTCATGGACTGGAGTTTGGGCCCCACTCATGCCCTGAGCTGCGGCCCTACCCCCAGGCATCCTGGGCCTCCATCATGTCTTCTGCCAGGGACCCGGGGGAGGGGGGGAGGGGGGTGGGGGGTACTCTCCAGGCAGGAAGCTCCCACGCTATGGCAGTTAAAATACTCAGCAGGACTGGGGGCCGCCATCTGGCCCAGATCTCTCAGGCGCAGACCCACAGCGACAAATCAAAGCCCCGAGAGCTGCCCTCAGGCCCTAGCAGGATCTGGGGGGGGGGGGGGGGAGGTGGTGGCCTGGCCTTGAGTCCACTTCCGCTTGATCTCTCTTTTTTTTTTAACCCTCACCCAGGGAGTGAGGACATTTTTCCCATGGATTTGTAGAGAGAGTGGAAGAGAGGGGGTCGAGAGAGAGAGAGAGAGAGAGAGAGAGAGAGAGAGAGAGAGAGGGAGGGAGAGGAGAGGAGCATCGATGTATCAGAGACACGTCGATTGGTTGCCTCCCACACACGCCCCCCCCCCCGGACCCTGACCCTGACCCTGACCGGGGGCAGGGATCAGACCAGCAATCCAGGCAGGAGCCCTTGACAGGAATCGAACCCAAGACCCTCTGGTGTGCAGGCCGACACTCTAACCACTGGGCAACACCAACCAGGGCCCCTCTAGGGCTAGAAGTAGGCGTTGGCACCTGCAGGAGCCGTCTGAGCTTTGACCTAACATCCTGGGTGGCAAGTCCAGAGTTCGGGGCCGCCAGCCCCACCCCAGCAGCTGTACTCGGTTCTGTGGGAGACCCTGCGGGCAGCGGGCTGGCCACACCCTCCAGTGCCCACCCGGAGGCGGAGCCCAGACGCCCCCTGTCCGCAGGGCCCCAGCCCCCCGAGAGGGTCTGTTATCGGGGTGCAGACTCTGAGGTCTTAGCTCGGACGCGGGCAGGGCCTGACTTCCTCTGTTGCGAAGGAGACAAACTTAGCCGTAGAGGAAACCAGACTTGGTTATAAATAGCAAGAGAGAGAGCGAGAGAGAGAGAGAGAGAGAGAGAGAGAGAGAGAGAGACGCTGTGGATCACCAACACCCCCAAAACGAACTATTTTTGGTTTCAAGTGTTACTGGGGGTTTAATGACGACCCAGATCCCGTCAGACACAAGCTCTATATCCAATCCTCTCCCCAGTAACAGCTTCTCTCTTTTTTAAAATCCTTACTCAGGGATATTTTTCTATTGATTTTTAGGGAGAGCAGAAGAGAGAGGGAGAGACAGAGAGAAACGTCGATGTGAGAGAGACACATCGATGGGTTGCCTCCTGCACGCGCCTGCAACCGAGGTCCGTGCCCGTGACCGGAATCGAACCCGGGACACTTCGGTCTGCAGGCCGACGCTCTGCCCACGGAGCCACACCGACCAGGGCTCCAGTAGCTTCTATTACAGTTCGGGGGCCAAAGGCAGGAGCGGGTGTGGGTGACCCTCACTCTCATGGAGTGGGGAAGAGCCCCCCCACGACCACCTAGTGCCACCCCTCACCTTCAGGTGGAGAAACTGAGGGCCAGGGAGGCGGAGAGACTTGTCCAGACTGGGGCGTCTCCACGGCCCCACACACGCCAGGACCAAAGGTCAGCCTCTGACACGGAGCCACAGGGGAGCTCACGGTTCAGGTCAAAGTCCAGTCGGCACAAAAGGACGGGAGACAGCCCCGAAGCCACCGGGCGGAACCCCGAGTCACGGAGACGCCCGGTCGAGTTCCAGCCCCGCCCCTGCCCGGCCCCGAGACCCGGGCGGCCACGGGAGGGACTCCGCGTGTCGGGTCCCCGGCCTCCACGCGAAGATGACCACGTGCTCCTCTCGCCGTGGGGCTACCGTGGGGCTGAAGGGAGACCCCAGGTGAGCACGAAAAGGGGTCATGCGGGCAAGTGCTCTGTAGGGAGGGGGGGGGGCCCGGGCGAGGCCTGTGGCTGGGGCGCAGGAGGCACTGGGTCCCCTGTGGCCAGAGGGGCCTGGCGCGGGGACCTTGGACGCCCACAGCCACGAACCGGCACAGCTGGCCGCTGAGGCCAGAGCGGGCAGCGGCCTCCGTCCAGTGAGACCCGGTCACGGCCGCCAAGGAGGGGGCTGGGCTGGCACCTGCCCTCGGGCCGCCGGGCTCTCCCCGCAGAACGACCGTCCAGATGGCCCCTCTGGCCTCCCTGGGCCTGGCCCCCAGCCACGGCCGGCTCCTGGGGAAGGGACGGGGGTGGGGGCAGGGGAGGCCCGGAACAGGAGACAAGCAGAGGCCAGGTGCCCGCTCTGAGGCCTGAAACTTTAATGTCCAGACATGACAGGGGCAATGATGCTGGCACCGACCTGCAACTGCGCCCCCTGCTGGCGAGGAGAGGGGCCTGCGGCCTCCAACCATCGCTGTGAGATGGGCGGCTGCCCCGATGGCTGACCATGCCCCTCCTGCACCCCCTCCTCACCCCACCCCTGGACCCGAGGCCCCAGCCCAGGCCGAGGCCGAGGGTTTCAGGGCCTGGGGGGAATGAGGGTCTCCTGGGAGCCCTGACGCTGGTCGAAGCTGCCCACGGAGGACCGCAGGCTCGGGGGTCCCAGGGCGCCGGCCGTGACCTCGGGGGACTCTCGTCTTCTCAGTAGCTCGGTGGCCGCCACCTCCACCTGCTCCGGCTCCATCTGGCAGGCCTCCGCCAGGGCCTGGCCCGTCGCCGACACGAAGCCGGCGTCCGCCGCCAAGCTGTCCAGGCCGCCTCGAAGCAGAGCCTTCAGGGAGGAGAGGAGGTGGCGGGTCTCGCTGGGGGGCTGCCCCGGGGTCCGGCCACCCCCACCCCAGGGCCCCCCTTCCGCCCGCATGTAGCCCGGGACCCTGGTCCCGCCGGCCTCACCTGCTGGATCAGCAGGGCCGTGGCCGGAGCCAGACCCCTGGACGGGCTCTCGGGGGTCCGGCTTCTGGGGGTGGCATCCTCTGCCTCAGGCATCAGGGCCTCCGCCCCAGGGCGCTGTTCCAAAGGCACAAAACAGACCCCAAGAGGACGCTGGAGCCCAGGGGGACCCAGTGAACCCCAGCTCTTCCGAGGGGACCTTAGCCCAGACCCACAGAAAGGGGTGGTCCCGCCGGCAGGCGTGGCTCAGTCATTGTGCCTCGACCTAGGAACCAGGAGATCACGGTTCGATTCCCGGTCAGGGCACAGGCCCAGTTTGCGGGCTCCATCCCCAGTGTGGGGCGTGCAGGAGGCAGCCGATCCGTGATCCTCTCTCATCATTGATGTTTCTCTCTCTCCCTCTCTGAAGTAAATAAAAAGTATGTTTTAAAAAGAAAAAAAAGGGGGTGTCCCAGGACTGGGGTCCCCTCTGTCATTGACGGGCAGCCCCCGCCATGCCCCCTCCCTCTTCACCCAGTTCCTCCCAGGCTCTGCCCCTACCTGGCCGGGGGCCGGAGGCGCCTGGGCTGGGGGCACTGCTCTCGGGGGCAGCTGTCCTTCCCGCCTTGGCTGCCCCACGCGGGACTGGCTGCAGGGTCCTGTGGGCAGATGGGCGAGGCCGGGACTCGTGCCCGCCCTGAGCCAGCGGAGCCTGCCCACCCTCAGCCTCTCTGAGACCCTCGGGGGGAGCAGCATCCAGGGGGTGGACCGAGCTGGGGGCCAAGTCCGCAATGTACCTCCTTTCCCCCCCCAGAAGGCTCAGCCTCTGGCCGCCCAGAGAGACTCACCCTGGACCCCTCCTCTGGCAGCGGGCGTCTCGATCTCCCCAGGGCACTCCCGTTCACAGCAGACCCTGGAATGGAAGGGAAGGAAAGCAGTGCAGCAGGGAGGGCGCCCGGCCTCCCGCCACCCTGCCCCTCTGTGGGCCACAGGGGCTCCCCCTGAGGGTCCGGCCCCAACAGCTCATCAGCATCAGCGTCATCTGTGGCTGCAGCCTGGACTCCCGGCTGGCGCTCCCGGCTCTCCCACACCAGGCCAGACCCATCCCGGCCTCGCGCCCCTGCTCACAGGGTTCTCCGGGCAGACACGCCCCTGCCCCCCTGCCCACACCTGTCCCCCAGCCTCTAGGCCACCGGTTCTCAGCCAGGGTGGCACCTGGCTCACCTGGCAGCTTTCAGAACCAGGAGTGACCGTGTCCCACCCCAGAGCCTGCCGTGGGGGCCAGGCACAGCCCCCCAGAGGGTCCCCGATTCTGACAGCCCCCCAGATGATCCATAGCTCTTCCCCGAGTTGCCCAGCACCACTCAGCATTGCTGGCCACGCCCACAGGAGCTGCCCCTGCGCCCAGGCCTGCCTCTCGCGTTCAGGCGCCTGAGGGACTCACAGGGGCACAAAGGCGAGCACTTTGGGGCGACCCCTCCAAAACCAGCCTGGGGCCCACTCACCAGGCCTTCCCAGACCTACCCCCCCAGGACCCCGACACCCAGGGCTGCCAGTGGCTGCCTCTACCTGGAAAACGCCTGGCGGTTGCTATGGCGGCTGGTGCCCGTGGCAACGTTGGCGTTGGCGTTGTTGGTGTTGGCGCGGGCCAGCGGGTGGGTGCTGGGGTCCTGCGGGAAGTCCTCCAGGAAGACGGGCGACTCCAGCTCCTCCATCTCGATGTCGGAGAACTGCAGGGGCCTCTGGTTGGCCAGCACGGGCGCCAGGGAGCTGGGCCGGTCCAGGAAGTTGTCCACTTGGCCGAACAGGCCTCCGGTCCTCTAGGGGCGGGAGGAGGGAGGGAGGACTGAGCGCGGGCCGGGCGAGGGCTGGGCGGGGATACTGGACATCGCAGGTGCCCTCCTGCGTCACCATCTCCTCATGGAGACCCCAAGAAGGGCCCGGCCGGTGTGGCTCAGTGGTTGAGCATCGACCTATGAACCAGGAGGTCACGGTTCGATTCCCGGTCAGGGCACAGGCCTGGGTTGTGGGTTTGATCCCCAGTAGGTGGCATGCAGGAGGCAGCTGATCTATGATGCTCTCTCATCATTGATATTTCTCTCTCCCTCTCCCTTCCTCTCTGAAATCAATAAAAAAGAACCCAGGAAGGTTTTGCCAGGGGGTCTTTAAGGGGCCGTGGGACACTAGACAGAGCTGAGGCTCGAGCACAGGTAACCAGGACAGGTGGGCATCTGACCACGGAGGGCTCGCGAGAGACGAGGGTTGACAGGGGCTGGGGCGGAAGGAAAGGGCGAGACTTGGTGGGGCGGGCAGGCGGGGAAGGAAGCGTTTTGTCATATTTGTTCCCTCGAGGAAGTTGGTTCACGGATTCTGAGCCCTCAGAGCTGTGGGTGGTGGGTGTCTCCGGCTTCCACGCCCCCCTCCTGTGGGCCCTCCTGTCCGTGATAGGTGGCTGCTGCCTCCCCCCCCCCCCCACGCTCACCCGGAATATCCCCTCCTCCATGGCGGCCTCCACCATGGCCCGCTCCAGCTCCTCCTCTGCCGTGAGGTCACCCGAGATGGTCCGGCGGATCTCCGGCGCAGCCTCCTCCTCTATGGTCCGCAGTCCGGCCTGGGGGATGGAGAAGGGACCCCCTGACCCCTCCGGCCCAGGAGGGGGACCCGACGACACCCCACGGCCTCCCTCGTTTCTAACCCTTGCAACGGGGGCTTCGGCTCCGGCCCCACCCTCTCTCCCTCGCCCTTCCTCTTGGAAATCTAATAAAAAAAAATTTTTTTTTTTTAAAAAAAGGTTCTTGCATTATATGTGTGCAACTTTCTAAATTGTAAGGTTGTTTCAAACTAAAAAAAAAAAATTGCTTTAGAAATATATTTATGGGCACACAACCCACGGGCATGTGTATTTTTTGAATTTATAAATTATGTGCATTATAATGGACACCAAAGACTGGAAACAGCCTGGCCGGCCTGGCTCCGTGGGTGAGCGTCGACCTAGGAACCAGGCGGTCAGGGTTCGATTCCCGCTCAGGGCACAGGCCCGGGCGGCGGGCTCCATCCCCCGTGGGGGGCGTGCAGGAGGCAGCCGGTCCGTGAGAATATTGCTCTCATCCACCTCCTACCTCCCCTTTGGACAAACCCTGTCACCCTGAGATGGACCGGCTGCTGGTTTTCTTCAGATTGGAACGTCTCCCATCACGGCCCCACCCTCACCCTCCAGAACTGCCTTCCTGTCCCGCCTCCACCCTGGTCCCCTCCTCCCCCCACTGTGCCTCCACCCCTGGCCCTCAAGGACGCGGGGCCGCGGGGCCTGGCTCAGCCAGGGCCCGGAGCCGCCGGCTCACCTGGATCTGCACCGCGTCCTTCTTGGGCCGGTAGCCGTAATACTCCTCCTGGCGCTTCATGAACTTGCGGAAGTGCTCCTGGATGAGGAAGGTGGCGTAGAACTTGCCCACCGTCACCTCGTCGTCTGCGGGGGCCGACAAGGGGTGTCCTGAAGGCCGGGGAGAGCCGGAGGGCGGGGGAGCCCCAGGTCGGGGCAGAGGAGCCACCCCTCCTGTCTCTGACCTGGCCTGAGGCCGCCATGGGGTCCGTCCAAGGTATTTAGGGAGGGTCGGGGCCATCCCCAGGCGCTCTCTCTCTCTCTCTCTCTCTCTGAATTCTCTCCAGGCCTGGGACCCCTTTCTTGGGCTTTGCTTGAGCTGGTGGGGGGCTCCTGGGCCGTATTAATAGAGGTAGAGGGTATGGACCGAGGGAGGGGGAGTGCACCTAGGACCTATCTCATGGGCCATCGTGCGAGGGGTCGCTTCTGCGTGGGCAGGTGTCGGAGTGGGGAACTCGGTGCCTCGCCGGGCACTCAGAGTGTGGCCCCCTGACCCGCAGCCCCTCCTCAGCTGCCCCCGGACCCCGGAACCCGGGCCCCACGCACCTCCGATCGGAGGGATGACCTGGTCCAGGAGCTTCATGCTGGTCCTCTTCCAGATCTTCTTGATGATGGCCCGCAGCTCCTCGTTGGCCTGCTCGAAGTTACCTGGGCGGAGGGCAGGCAGGGACGGCCCTGAAGCCACCCAGCTGGGCCAAGCCAACCCCGCTGGACGCAGCCGCCTGGGGCTCTGCCACCCTCTCACCTTCCCTCTCATTCTCTCTTTTTTAAAAAAATATGTTTTTATTGATTCCAAGAGGAAGGAAGAGAGAGAAACATCCATGATGAGAGAGAATCATGGACCGGCTGCCTCCTGCACGCCTCACACTGGGGATGGAGGCCACAACCCAGGTATGTGCCCTGAGTGGGATTCGAACCCTGACCTCCTGGTTCCTAGGCCGACGCTCAACCCCTGAGCCACGCCGGCCGGGCTCACCTTCCGTCTTGATCTTGAGGGCCGTGCGCACCAGGGCGAAGAGGGTGGCGTTGAAGGTGACGGTGCCGTCGCTGTTGAGGGGCATGTTCATGCCCACCAGTCGCTGTGCGGGGAGAGGGGGGGTTCGCTGCGGGCGGGACCCGGCCAAACCCGGCAGGCCACCCTCACCCGGTCGGTCTGGGGGCCAGGAGGGGCCTGGACATGAGGGCTGGGGCGGGGGGCAGGATGCCCTTCACAGGGGTGTGGGGGGGGGAGGATAGAAGGATGAGTTGGGGGCGTTGTCAAGACTGTAGGTCCTGGGGGGGGGGGTGGACCTGGGAGATGGCCGCTCTGAAGTGGCTCCCCAGCTCCCCGCCCCGCAATCCTGTGCCTCTGCCCGTTCCCGGGGGGCCCCTCCCTGGCGCCGGCGTTACCTTACAGGCCACGCGGTGGGGGCAGAACTTCCCGAAGCCGAGGGGGGGCTGGATCCGCCGCAGGAGCGTCACCACGTCCAGGTGTTTGATGCGGCCCCTGCGGAGACACGGCTACACCTGGGGGCCGCCCACAGCCCCTCGCGGCTCCGGGAACGGGCGCGGGGAAGGGGCGGGACAGGCGAGGGCGGCCTTGTTTCCCAGCCAGGCTTAGGACGGGGAAAACAGCCTCCCTTCTTGATTTTTTTAAAATACGTTTTTATTAATTTTGTTTTCAGAGAGAGACTCATCACCCATCGGCTGCCTCCTGCACGCCCCCTGCTGGGGATCGAGTCTGAGACCCTGGCCTGGTGCATAGGTCGACGCTCAACCACTGAGCCACACGGGCCGGGCCACCAGCTCCTCTCTCTCTCTCTCTCTCTCTCTCTCTCTCTCTCTCTCTCTCTGATAGAAGCCAGAATTCTCTCTCTCTCCAGGCTTGGAATCCGGACCTCGTTTTCCCCGTGGCAGAGCCTTCCTTGGGCTTTGGTCCAGCTGGTTGGGGCTCTCGGGCTGTATTAATAGAAGCAGAGGCTATGGGTCCAGGGAGGTGGGCGTTCACCTACGTGTGACCCGTCTCCTAGGCCGCTGTTAAATGAGATAATACGCGCAGGGGCCAGCGCAGTGCCTGTCGCCTGGGAGACAGCCCTCAAACATGGACTGTGGCGAGGCAGAGCTGGCCCGGTCTGTCTGGGTGGGGCCGGGTTCTGCGTTTTGATCAAAGCTGATGGTCAGGCCCTGGCTGGTTTGGCTCGGTGGATAGAGCGTCGGCCTGCAGATGGAAGGGTCCCGGGTTCGATTCCGGTCAAGGGCATGTACCTTGGTTGCAGGCACATCCCCAGTGGGGGGTGTGCAGGGGGCAGCTGATCGATGTTTCTCTCTCATCGATGTTTCTAACTCTCTATCCCTCTCCCTTCCTCTCTGTAAAAAAAATCAATAAAATATATTTAAACACACACACACACACACACAAACTGTGGTCAGATGGCCACGCTCTGAGAGCCTGGTCCGGCACTGAGCTCCCCGCTCCTACCCCCGTCCACTCAGACCCTGGGTGGCCATTTCCCAAAAAATCCAGGAGGGGGTGCTGTGGGGTCCCTTCCGACCCGGGGAAGTCCCGTTCTCTGAGCCGGGACCTCGGAGGTTGAAGGACAGGCAGCCGGCTCCTTCCCAGCAAACCGGACGTGGAGACGGGGTCGGAGATGGCGGGCGCGCAGGCGAGGGAGGGCCCGGCGGCTGCGGCCTGGACTCACGTGGCCTCCGGGTCGTACTCCGCCCAGATGGCCTTGAACTCGTCCAGGTGGTGCGGGCCCAGGATGGACCAGTCCCGCGTGAGGTAGTCGAAGTTGTCCATGATGACGGCCACGAAGAGGTTGATGATCTGTCAGAGGGGACCCAGGGCCCCGACACGGAAGGGGACCAGGTGGGGGCTGCAGCCTGTGGGCTGAGACACCCAGCCTCCCGCCGCCTGCGCCCCTGAGGCCGACCCGGGAGAGAGGGCGCCGGCCAGGGAGGTCGGCCCAGCGCCAGCCTGCCCGCCCCGATGCCCGCCGTGCCCCCGCCCGCCCCGAGGCCCGCCGTGCCCCCCGCCCGCCCCGAGGCCCCCCCATGCCCCCCACCGCCCCGAGGCCCCCCGTGCCCGCCGCCCGCCCCGAGGCCCCCGTGCCCGCCGCGGGCTCACCAGGAAGGCGCAGAGCATGTAGAAGCTGATGAAGTAGTAGTAGGCGAAGTTGGTGCCGCACGAGTACTCCTCGCCGGGCGCGTACTCGGACGCCGGGTCGCACAGCTTCCCGTAGCTGCTGGCCAGCAGGACCTCCTGCCAGGCCTCGCCCGTCGCGCACCTGGAAGGGAGGGGCGCGTGGGCGGGTGAGCAGACCGGGGCTGCCCCCCGCCCCCCCCCCCCCCCCCGAGTCGGGAGGTCGTGTGAGCGGGGCCTCGGTTTCCCCTCTGCACCGCAGTCCCCCTGCTCTACCTATGGGGGCAGCAGGAGCAGGAGGTAAAAGATTTAAAAAAAATGGGGGGATGGTTCCTGGATGGAGGGGCCAGACCACTCCATGAGGCAAGTCGCTGGGAGGGGGCGGCAAGAGCGAGCCCTGTCCAGACCCAGCGGAGGCAGGGTCAGAGGTCGGCGAGGCCTCACCGTGCCTCCGTCTCCCGCTCCTGGGATGGGGTTCGGGGAACAGATGCATGCGCTCCGGCCCGGGGGCCCCGGGGGACACGGAGACGCCCCGGATGTGATGGGGACAGCAGCGCGCTAGCCGCCTGCGCGCAGGGCCCCGTGTGGCCGCACGGCCAGCCCGGCCTCCCGTGCAAAGGCCCTGGGGTCCGCGGGGCGGGGCCTCGTGCCTGAAGAGCAGCAGCACGGCCTGTGGAAAGGTCTGGAAGTTGTTGTTGCGGTTGATTTGGGTCCCGTCCACCAAGGCGATCTTCCCGAACATCTGCGAGCACACGGGGCTGCCTGAGGGGCCGGGCAGGGTCTGCAGGGCGTGGCCTCCCGCCGGGCCCAGGCCCCCCTCCCCTGAGCTCCTCCGGGCCCTCCCTCCCGGCCGCCTCCGTCCTGAAGGGCGCACATGGGCCCGTTAGCGAGGGTGGGTGAGCCTCTTTAGGGTGAGCCCAAGCAAAGCAAGGGGGTGAGGGGTGGGGAGGGGGGAAAGCTTCCCTACCAGCGGCCGGCGGGGGATCGGGGTTCGCTGCAGAGAAGGGGCGGCTCTCACGGGAGGTGGGCTGAGCCCGCCCGGGCCTCTAACGGGCCCCAGACACAGTCTGGCCCTGGGGTTGCCTCCGCCTGATTCACTCACCCGGCAACACTGGGGACCACAGGCTGCCAGGAGGGGCCGGCAGGAGGGGCGCCCAGCCCCCCAGGACCCACCGGCGCCTCTGCCGTGGGGGACCCTCGGCGCCCTCACCTGCATGCCGATGACGGCGTAGATGAAGAACAGCATGACGATGAGGAGGGCCACGTAGGGCAGAGCCTGGGGGGCGGGGGAGGAGGGGGCGTGAGGCTCCCCGGCTCCGGACCTGTCCCCCCAGCTCAGCAGGGACCCCAGGGCCCCCGGACCGGGCAGGCGGGCGGAGGCCTGGGGGTCCCCGCGGGGAGGGCCGGGCGCACCTGGAAGGACTTGATGAATGTCCAGAGCAGCGTGCGCACGCCCTCCGCCCGGCTCAGCAGCTTGATGAGCCTCATGACCCGGAACAGGCGGAAGAAGGCGCTGGAGATACGGGCGCTCTCGTCGGGGTCCTGCGGGGCGGCCCCCCCAGAGGCCGGGGTCAGGGGTCAGGGGTCGGGCGGGAAGGCGGAGGGGCAGTGTGTGCGGAGGCTCTGGGCTCTCAGCTGGGAGGAGGGAGGTGGGGGGAGCGCTAAGCAGGCCTGGGCCACCCCGTCGCGGGCCTGGGCCTGGGTGGGCCTGTGACAGGCCGGCCGCCTGCCCTCTGGGGTCTCCTGCCTCATCTCAACTTATCTCTCTCTGTCTCTCTCTCTTTTTTTAAAAAAAATATTTGTATTGATTTCAGAGAGGAAGGGAGAGGGAGAGGGAGAGAGAGACATCCATGATGAGTGAGAATCATGGATCAGCTGCCTCCTGCACGCCCCACCCTGGGGGTCGAGGACAACCCGGGCATGTGCCCTTGACAGGAATCGAACCCGGGACCCTTCGGTCCGCAGGCCGGCGCTCTAGCCACTGCGCCACACAGGCCAGGGCTCATCTCACCTGCTCTTGAAGCTGCCCCTGAGCAGGTCCCCCCTCGCCCCGCCCCCAGGTCCTCCCAGCGCAGAGCGTCCCTACGGCTAGCTCACAGCTCTGTCCCCGAGACCAGGCCACGCCCCAGCCAGGCGGCCTCTGCCCTGTGCTCCCCTCAGACGCCCCGGTGACCCTGGAGGGGGAGAGCCCCCCCGCCCGGTTTCCAGGGCGCTGGGAACCCCACGACATCCACGCGTGACTCATGCGTGTTCTGCCACAGAGTCTGCCCCGCCCTGACCCGGGCCCTGGGGGTGGGGGCACTGCTCTGGGGGAGGGAGTCCTGAGTGCGGGTCCCGCCATGCACCCGGCCAGGCCTCAGCGTGCAGGCGGAGGGCGCATGCAGCCGGGAATTACCACCGTGCCGCAGCCGCCACCCAGGCAGTACAGCCCCCCGCTGGAGGCCAGGAAGGTCTGTGGAGAGAAGCGAGGGGGCGAGGGGAGGGTGGGGGGGAGGGACACGGTGGGAGGACAAGAGAGAAAAAGACAGTGAGGCCGGGCATGAGACCCAAAGGGCAGCCCGTCGGGGGTGGGAGTGGGGGGTGTGGGCGCGAGGGCCGAGCCGCGGGGACAGGGAGACCACAGCCTGGGGGGGGGGGGCCAGGGAGCAGGAAGAGGAGGGGAGACACCAGGCCCCGGTCCCGCCTCACCCCCGCCCCCCACTCACGTCGATCTCGCTGAGGATCACGTCGATGATGCTGCCGATGACGATCAGGAAGTCAAACACGTTCCAGGGGTCCCCGAAGTAGCCCTGGGGGGACAGGGACGGGAATGGGGGTGAGGAGGCACGGGGAGAGGCGCTCTGGAGGGAGGCCAGCGCGGGGGGTGGGGGGGATTGCAGACTCTGGGCCAGGCCCAGGGGGCTCCCCTCTCCTGGAGCTCCTATTCCCCCACCCCCACCCCCCAGGCTGTCTCCCTCTGGTCCTTAGGTTCCTCCAGACATAAAGGGGTCAGTGGGCCCGGCCGGCGTGGCTCAGTGGCTGAGCGTCGACCTATGAACCAGGAGGTTGGGGTTCGATTCCCGGTCAGGGCACAGGCCCGGGTGGTGGGCTCGATCTCTCATCACTGATGTTTCTCTCTCCCTCCCTCTCTCCCTTCCTCTCTGAAATCAATAAAAAAAAATTCTTAAAAAAATAAAAATAATAAAGTGGTCAGTGTGTGGGGGGGGCTGGGAACTCAGGGTTTGGGGTCCGGGTCCGGATGGGGAGCTCTTTGATCGTCTCCCTCGAAAACCAGCCGTGGCTGGGCAGTGCAGACCTGCCAGGGTGCGGCTGGGCTGGGCATGAGGTGGTGGACTTGGGAGCCAAGGGGCTCCCCCCACCCCACAGCCATGGGCTGAGGCTCAGAAGCCAGGCTGGGGGCGGGGGGCGGGCAGCCTGACTCTCTTGCCCGTCCACGTATGAAGGTGGACATGGCCACGGGGGTGAGTAGCTGGGGAGCCCGCGAAGGGCCTTCTGTAGAACAGGCCGGGGGGCGGGGTGGGGGGGATGAGAAGGCCCCACCCCGGCCTCGGCCGCTCGCCTGCACTGGGGCCGGCGCTCACCTTGGCCTTGAACGCCAGGAGCTTCAGGATCATCTCCAGGGTGAAGATGATGGTGAAGGCCACGTTGAGGATGTCGGAGATGTGGTTCATCTCCTCCGATTGGTTGTAGTGCTGGGGGGGGGGTGCACAGGAGAGGGCTGGGGGGTCTGGCTTCTCCATCCCGCAGATGGCATTCCCAGAGCCTCCCCTACCCCCCTTCCCCGGGCCCCCGGCCCACTGCTCTCTTTAATCTCAAAACCCTGGGAGCCAGCCCAGCCGGCCGGCGGGGCTCAGGGGTTGAGCATCGACCTAGGAACCAGGAGGTCAGGGTTCGATTCCCGGTCAGGGCACACGCCCGGGTTGTGGGCTGATCCCCAGTAGAGGGGTGTGTAGGAGGCGGCCGGTCCATGATTCTCTCTCATCATAGATGTTTCTCTCTCTATCCCTCTCCCTTCCTGTCTGAAATCCATAAAAATGTATTAATAGATCCTGGGCCAGTTCACGCCTCTACCCCGAGGGGCACTGGGAAGAAGAGATGGGGGACCACCCTGGCCCCAGCCCGACCCTGGCCCCTCAGGCCTTGCGTCCACGCCTCACCTGCATGCCCAGGCAGATGGTGTTGAGCATGATGAGGGCGAACATCAGGTACTCGAAGTAGGACGAGGTGACCACGTACCACACCTGGTACTGGTACGGGTTCTTGGGGATGTAGCACTTCAGGGGGCGGGCCTTCAGGGCGTACTGCACACACTGGCGCTGAGACACACACACACAGGGGCCGTCAGCCGGGAGCGCCCACTCCCTCCGCGCCCACACCCACCGGCGGGAGGGAGGGGACACCCCCTCTGGCACGTCCGGAGCCTGTGGCTGAGGGTCTCTGCTGGACCCTGCAGGGCAGGGGTGGGGAACCTTTTTTCCTGCCAGGGGCCATTTGGAGGTTTATGGTATCATCCACTCAAACATGAGCCCGCTACAGCCGATCGATGATTCTCTCTCTCTCTCATCATCGATGTTTCTCTCTCTCTCCCTCCCTTCATCTCTGAAATCAATACAAATATATGTTAAAAACAAATCGGCCCGCTATCTATTTGGTCAAACATTTAATGACCTCACCCCTAACGCCTCGGCAGGGCCAGACCAAATGATTTCACGGGCCTTCTACGGCCCGCGGGCCGGACGCTCCCCGCCCCTGCTTTAGGGGTTGGGGGGCTCCCCCTTGGTCATCACGGGCCTTTGTTAACATGACCCTTGTCCAGAGCAGGGCTCTGAAGGGCTTCCTTCCTCTGGGCATCACAAGGGTCCTATGAGAAGACCCCCCACCCATCAGCTCGTATGGCTTCCCATTGGCGATGGGGGGGGAGACGGGGTGGGTGCCTGGAGGCTGCAAGGGGAGGATCTGGGTCACCCCAGCCCAGGACTCTTCAGAGAGAAAGGGAGAGGGAGAGAGAGAGAGAAGCATCAATGATGAGAGAGCATCATGGGTCGGCTGCCTCTGCACAGCCCCCTGCTGGGGGTCGAGCCCACAGGAGCCGGGACGGGAATGGAACCGTGACCTCCTGGTTCACGGGTGGACGCCCAGCCTCTGAGCCGGGCCGGGCCGGGCCGGGCACCTGGTTCTTGTCCAGCTCGCAGTTCTTGTACTCGGTCTCGCCCTGCTCCTGGAAGGTGACGATGACAAAGCCCACGAAGATGTTCATCATAAAGAAGGCGATGAGGATGATGTAGACGATGAAGAAGATGGCCATCTCCACCCGGTGGTTGTAGACGGGGCCCTTGTCCTCCTCGTACGCGTCGATGGCCTTGTACAGGAGCCTGGGGCGGGCGGGCGGGCGGGGGAGAGGAGACGGGCTGGGCGGCCGGGCAGGGGGCCAGGCCAGGGCGGGGGTTTGGCCCCGGGGGGAGCTTGTGCGCAGTGAGCGAAGGGAGAGCAAGTCAGATCGCGCCGGGGAAGGCTGGGACCGATCCCAGGATGCACCTGCCTTTCCCCGGGGTGTCCCTCTCCCCCATCCCTCAGAGAGCCCTACGCCGATGGAGACATGGCTCCGAGCCCCGGCTCCGGCTGCCTTTGGAGTGACAAGTCCTCTAGACCGGTGGTCGGCAAACTCATCAGCCAACAGAGCCAAATATCCACAGGACAACGATTGACAGTTCTTCCGAGAGCCAAATTTTTTAAACTTAAACTCTATAGGTAGGTACATTGCTATGAACTTAATTAGGGGGCTCCTAAGGCTTAGGAAGAGCCACACTCAAGGGGCCAGAGAGCCGCCTGTGGCTCGCGAGCCGCAGTTTGCCGACCATGGCTCTCTAGACCCAGCATGTCCACTCAAAGGCTAACACGGGCCAAATAAACGAGGCTTGCGGCCCGCTGGCCGCGAGTGTGACATGCTCGGTTTAGATCAGCGGTTCTCGACCTGTGGGTCGCGGCCCCTTTGGGGGTCGAACGACCCTTTCACAGGGG
This sequence comes from Myotis daubentonii, assembly GCF_963259705.1. Lineage (NCBI taxonomy): Eukaryota > Metazoa > Chordata > Mammalia > Chiroptera > Vespertilionidae > Myotis > Myotis daubentonii. The sequence continues at coordinate 1,035,602 of NC_081859.1, read as the reverse complement.
TCGCCTAAGACCATCGGAAAACACATCTATCCTTGCATGTTGTTTTTGTGATGAATCACTGTGCTTGAATGATGTTCCATGTGTCACGATGACATTGGGGGTCCCCACCACATGGGGAGCTGTAGGAAAGGGTCGCGGCGTGAGGAAGGTTGAGAACCGCTGGTCTAGACCATCGGAGCCTGGGGCTGGCTGAGCACCCCCCAGGGGCCGGGGGGCTGGGGAGGGACCGGGGGACCCCTGGCCCTGCCCCGACCCGGCCCTGGTGGCCCGGGCCCCGCCCTCACTCACTGCGGCCACCCCTCGAAGGTGGAGACCGTGAAGAGGGACATCATGGCCGACAGCACGTTGTCGAAGTGGAAGTCGCTGAGCACCCACTCGCGGCGGCGCAGCTCCATCTGCGTGGGGTCCCCGTCCTTGTAGACGTAGTAGTAGCCCCTTCAGGGGTCGCGGGGGAGTCACTGCACTGGGCATGGCTGGGCCGCCCCGTCCCCGCCCCCCACGTCCTCCGGGCCCTGGGCGGTGAGTGTGCAGGACAAATGGAGGTCCAGATCGGACCTGAGGGGACACGGCTGGGCACCCCTCCTGGGACGAGGGGCTTCGTCCCATTCCCCCAGCCTGAAGGGCCGCCTGCCCCTCTCAGGTGTTCCCACAAGGGGCCCTTCTGCCAGTTACACCCCCCCACCCCCCCGCCCCCCGCCCCAGAGCCCCGCACACCTGCATTCCTCCTCCGTCATCTTGGACAAGTCAGTGCAGCTGAAGAACTTCCCCTGCGCCCAGGACAGGGAGGGAGGGAGGGAGGGAGGGAGGGAGGGAAGGAGATGTGTTGTCATGGTAACAGCGATCCGATGATGGGCAGGAGAAGGAAGGCAGAATGTCTGGACCGAGGAGCCTGGGTCTTCCTCCCAAAGGGTGGCCCAACCAGGGAGCGGGGCCCAGACCAGTCCTCCAGCACCGAGGCCCACGCCCTCAGCCTGCTCCCGGCCCCCAGCCCAGGCCCTGACCCGGGGAAGCAGCCCTGGGCCTGTATGATGAATGAATGAATGAATGAGTGAATGAATGAGTGAATGAATGTTATTGCATGTCTACATCTGGCTGAGGCTCCGTCTGGTGATTTTCAAGCAGGACACGTGGGGGCAGGAGACGACCGGGTCCTGGGAGGAGGAGCCACGGGGTCGGGGCCAATCTCCAAGTCCCGCAGGTGGTCCCAAAGTCGGGCGTCCGGAGGGACACCCAGCAGGGCTGGTCCCTGGAGAGGAACCGAGCGCCGTGCTCTCCCCGAAAGTGAGGACAGAATGGGGTCGGCGCCCAGACGTGTGAAGACGGGGCCCCAGCCCTGGGTGCTCCTGGGAGAAGGACTGAGGCCGGACACCCCCGCTGGCACTCGGGGTGCAGGAGCCCAGACGACCAGGAGGGGGATCTGACGGGCTGGGGGGGGGGTTGCAGGCCGGGTGAGTGTGGGGTGTCACCTTCCTCCTCAAGGGGAAGCCAGGAAGACAGCGGACCCTCGGGGAGCCTTGAGGACCCCTGTTTCCCCAGGTGGGGGCTCCCTGGGCTGAGGCGGGAACGGCTGGCCGCTCTGGCCTTGGCCCAGGGCTGGCCCCTGGCGGGCACCTGGGGGTCACCTGGGCGAGGGGCTCACCTTGAAGAGCTGGACCCCGACGCAGGCGAAGATGAACTGCAGGAGGGTGGTGACCAGCACGATGTTGCCGATGGTGCGGATGGCCACGAACACGCACTGCACCACGTGCTGCGGAGGGAGGGCGGTGGGGCCGGGGGCAGCAGCCCGCCCCCCTGGTCCGGCGGAGGGATCCCCGGACCGGCAGCCTTCCGTATCCCCGATGGTTGCAGGCAGCGAGGCGGGTTGGGGGTGGGGGTGGGAGTGGGGGCCCCCCAGCTGCCCAGCCTCATCCTCAGCCCATAGGACGGGCAGAGGCCACGGGAAGTGCCCAGACGCTGGGCTGAGGACCCTGGAGGCGCCCCCACGCCCACCGGGTGCTGCCAGGTCCGCTCACCTTCAGCCCTTTGGCTCGGTTGATGGCTCGCAGGGGCCGGAGCACCCTCAGCACCCTCAGGATCTTCACCACCGAGATGGAGCTGGACCTGGGGGGGCGGGGGTCGGGGCTGAGGAAGAGGGGGTGGGGCCTAGGACAGGGTGGGGGCGGGGCCTAGAGTGGGAGGGGCTGATGACGAGGGGGCAGGGCCTAGGACAGGGTGGGGGCGGAGCCTAGAGTGGGAGGGGCTGATGACGAGGGGGCAGGGCCTAGGACAGGGTGGGGGCGGGGCCTAGAGTGGGAGGGGCTGATGACGAGGGGGCAGGGCCTTGGACAGGGTGGGGGCGGAGCCTAGAGTGGGAGGGGCTGAGGATGAGGGGGCGGGGCCTAGGACAGGGTGGGGGCGGAGCCTAGAGTGGGAGGGGGCTGAGGATGAGGGGGCGGGGCCTAGGACAGGGTGGGGGCGGAGCCTAGAGTGGGAGAGGGCTGAGGACGAGGGGCGGGGCCTAGGACAGGGTGGGGGCGGAGCCTAGAGTGGGAGAGGGCTGAGGACGAGGGGCGGGGCCTAGGACAGGGTGGGGGCGGAGCCTAGAGTGGGAGGGGGCTGAGGGCGAGGGGGCGTGGCCAAGGACAGGACTGGGCGTGGCTAAGGACAGCAGCTCCGGCCTCCACCTCCTCCACCCTCCTGCTCGCTGGGGCCCTTTCTGCCTCCTTCCCGCCTTTCCCTCGGCTGGGTGTGGGCCGCCCAGGTAAAGCTGCCTCCCGCTAGAGGGCCGAGTTCCCGCCCCCCACTAGCAGCACAGAGAGGGCCTCCTGTATGGGGAGGGGGTGCAGTCTCGGCCCCCCCATCAGACTGGGAGCACCAGGCGTCGGGGCCATGCTCCCCCCAGGGCTGCTGGGACTGCCTTCTCCTCGCTGATCCCCTCCTGGCCACCAGCTCTGCCCACCGCGCATGGGCAGTCAGTCCCGTGGGTGACACCCTGGGGCCTGGGCCCCGTCAATGTCTGTGGCGCTACACCCGCCCCCCGCCCCTGGGGGCCCTGGCTCGGAGCAGAGGGGTCCGCGCCCCGGCCGGCCGGCCCTGCCCCGCTCACGGGAGCCCCATGGAGATGAGGGACACGGCCACCACCAGCAGGTCCAGGATGTTGAAGTAGTTGCGGCAGAAGGAGCCCTTGTGCAGGAAGGCGCCGTAGGTGGTCATCTGGGGGACAAGCAGCACGCTGGCTGGGATGAGCGGCCGACGGGCCTGTGCCCCCCGAGGAGGGCCTCACCCCGGCTGTGAGCTGAGCCCCCATCTGCTCTCCCGGGCTCTGCCCTGTCCCCACCTCGCTCCACCTTCCCTCACCCCTGCCACCGGCCCTGGGGTGAGTGCTGAGTCAGTGCAGCCACAGCAGGTCGGTTCCCGGCCCAAGTGGAAGCCGCCCCGGGGCCTTCGCTCACCTTGAGGACAATCTCCACAGTGAAGACAGAGGTGAAGGCGATGTCAAAATACCCGAGGATCTGGGGGCAGGGCCGGGAGAGGAAGTCAGTGAGAGGAAGGGCAGAGCAATGATATCATTTCAGCCACCATCACCATCACCACCATCATCACCACCATCACCATCACCATCACCACCATCACCATCACCATCATCATCCCCATCATCCCCATCATCACCATCACCACCATCACCACCACCATCACCACCATCACCATCACCACCATCACCACCACCATCACCACCATCATCACCACCATCATCACCACCAGCACCATCACCACCATCATCATCACCACCATCATCATCACCACCATCACCACCACCATCATCACCACCATCACCATCACCACCATCACCATCACCAGCACCACCACCATCATCATCATCACCACCATCACCATCACCACCATCACCACCATCACCACCATCATCATCATCACCATCACCAGCACCACCACCATCATCACTACCATCACCACCATCACCATCACCACCATGACCACCACCATCATCATCACCATCACCAGCACCACCACCATCATCATCATCACTACCATCACCATCACCACCATGACCACCATCATCACCATCACCATCACCAGCACCACCACCATCATCATCACCATCACCATCACCACCATCATCACCACCATCACCATCATCACCATCATCACTACCATCACCATCACCACCATGACCACCATCATCATCATCACCATCACCAGCACCACCACCATCATCATCATCACCACCATCACCACCGTCATCATCACCAGCACCACCACCACCACCACCATCATCATCACCACCACCATCACCATGACCACCATCATCATCACCATCACCATCACCATCATCATCCCCATCATCACCATCACCACCATGACCACCACCATCATCATCACCATCACCATCACCATCATCATCCCCATCATCACCATCACCACCATGACCACCATCATCATCATCACCATCACCAGCACCACCACCATCATCATCATCACCACCATCACCACCATCATCATCACCAGCACCACCACCATCATCATCATCACCACCACCACCATCATCATCATCACCACCATCACCACCATCATCATCACCAGCACCACCACCATCATCATCATCACCACCATCACCACCATCATCATCACCAGCACCACCACCATCATCATCATCACCACCATCACCACCATCATCATCACCATCATCATCACCACCATCACCACCACCACCACCATCACCATGACCACCACCATCATCACCACCATCATCATCACCACCATCATCACCACCACCACCATCACCATGACCACCACCATCATCACCACCATCATCATCACCACCATCATCACCACCACCACCATCACCATGACCACCACCATCATCACCACCATCATCATCACCACCATCATCACCACCACCACCATCACCATGACCACCATCATCATCACCGTCACCATTAAACTCAAGCAACAAGAGCCCGTCTGTGCCGCACGCTGTGACAGCTGTTGAGAAGGAGTGGACTGGGCGTCTCGGCCCTCCAGGGACTTAGACTCTGAGAACTCTGAGAGCCACATAGAGGATGCCGCGGACATCAACACAGAGTGAGGTGTGCGGGGCCTGAGGTCTGGGTGGGGGGTGCGGAGCCGCCCTCACCTGGTTCCTCATGGACTCGGCCTGGATGGGGTCCTCAGCGGCCAGGGCGGCGCTGCTGAGCATGATGAAGAGCAGGATGAAGTTGGTGAACCAGGTGGCGTTGACGATGCGATGGCAGAGGACGCGGAACCTGTGGGGACGGGAGGGCCCGGGGAACTGAGTTCCTGGGCACTCGGGCCTCCCCGGCTGCCTCTGTCCTGCAGGGGGCACTGGCTCACTCCCTCCCGGTCAGGGGAGAATAGCGGGCACCTGGATGGCCCTCTGGCTGGCCATGCAGCGGCCCTGCCACCATTCTGTCCCAGCAGCCTCAGCTCCATCTCCCACCCCGCCCCTCCCATCACCCTCTCCTCCCCAGGAATCCACCGCCTACAGCTTCCCCCCCAAAGAAGGGGACAGGCCCGTCTCCACCCTGGAGGCAGGCGGAGGGAACTCTGAAGACTATAGTCTGTGTGTTGTTAAAGGCGTGAAGTTGGGAGCTGGCCGGCGTGGCTCAGTGGTTGAGCCGTAATCCATGACCCAGGAGGTCAGGGTTCGATTCCCGGTCGGGGCACAGGCCCGGGTTGTGGGATCGGTCCCCAGTGTGGGGCGTGCAGGAGGCAGCCGGTCCATGATTCTCTCTCGTCCTGGATGTTTCTCTCTCTTTCTCCCTCTCCCTTCCTCTCTGGAATCAGTAAAAATCTATTTCAAAAAAATTAAAAGTAAATAAAATTACTCTCAGAAAGGAGCCAGTGTAGCCAGTCCCATAGGTGCCAGTACTCCCCCACCGCCCTCCTCCCCAGGGATGCTGGCATGTTAGACGGGGCACAAGGCCTTCAGCTCAAGGAATGAGGTTCTCCCAGTGCAACTGCACCATCCTCATCACCATCACCACCATCTTTCCAGAGCAGGAGGCGGCCCCCCTCAGAGCCCGCATGGCCCCCCGCCCGGCCCCCACCCCCCACGCAGCAGCGAGGGGCCACCCACTTGTTGGTGGGGCTGAAGATGAAGAAGGAGCTGGCTTCCGGGATGGGCACCGCCTTCTCTTTCAGCTGCAGCTCGGCCAGGGGCCGCGGGCGCGGGCTTGCTGGGATCTCAGGCTCATCTTCTTCATCGTCCCCTGTGGGGAGGGAGGAGAGGCCAGGAGCCTCGAGGTGGCACCCTCTGTCCCGGATGCTCACGGCCTGGGGGTGGGGGAGGGGACATGGGGGAGGGGGCGCACCAGGCCGGGCCACTCACCCGGGAAGTCAGCCGAGGGGTAGGGGTCCTTCACCTCATTGACGTTGGACTCGAACTCATCGACCTTCAGCTGCCGGAAGGGGCACAAGGAAGAGGATGGTGATGGCGGAGACCTGCAGTTGCCACGCGGGGGGGGGGCGGGGGGGGACGTTCCACTAACTCTCCCTGCTGCCTGGGACACGACGCCGTTCCCTTTTTATGTTTTAAATATAATTGTATTGATTTCCGAGAGGAAAGGAGAGGGAAACATCCATGATGAGAGAGGATCATGGACCGGCTGCCTCCCGCACGCCCCGCACTGGGGATGGAGCCCGCACCCCGGGCCTGTGCCCTGACCGGGAATCCAACCGTGACCTCCTGGTTCCTAGGTCAAGGCTCAACCACTGAGCCACACCGGCCGGGCTGGGCGACTGTACTTCGCAGGACAAAGGTCCCGCTCCTGCAGGCGCTGTCCCCATTGGAGTGGAGGGCGGTGTCCCCGCCTGGCTGAGAGCCTCTCTCTACCTCGCCCCCCCCAGCACCCCCAGGCTCGGGGGGGGGGGACGAGGGGACTTCCAGAGTCGAGCACCCCTGCCTCCCACCATCACCAATCTCGGGAACCGCCGGGGCCCAGCTCACCTTGGCCGTGGTCGGGATGCCTTCGCCCTTGGGCTTCTGGTCCGGCTTCTTGGCCACGGCCGCCTTCTCCTCCTCGGGCCGGCCTGGGAGACCCCTGGTGGGAGAACAGAGAGCCGGACACGGAGGCCCAGCCAGAACGTTCTCGGGGGTCTGCTCAGCCTGGGGACGCCCCGGGGGACCCGCACCAAGGGCTCAGGGGGCCCCGTGGGGTCGGGGCAGCGCCGGCCACCAGGGGGGACAGGCTATGGGCACAGCCAGGGCGGCATGTCCTGGCCCCGGTGCATTGGGCCCCAGGGAGCCGCCTGCCCCCCCTGCCCCCCGCTGAGCCCTGCAGGTCCCCTCACTTGGACATCTTCCTGCGCTTCCGCTCCTCGGCCTTGGCCTTCTGGGCGGAGGTCAGGCTGCCGGCCTCGGCCAGGTTGTCCACGGCGATGGCCAGGAAGACGTTGAGCAGGATGTCTGCGCGCCGCAGCTAAGGAGCCTGGCATGTGGGGGAGGGGCCGGAGCCTGCCCTGCCCTCCCTGGGGGGCCATGGAGACCCTCCTCCTGTCAGGGCCCCCCCACGGGAGGGCTGGAGCACAGGGACACGGCCAGCATCCTCTGGGAGCGGCCTGAATCCACGCGGCCCTGGACTGACCCAGCCCTCACCCCGGGCAGGTGGGGCACCCGAAGCCCTCAGGGGAGACCCTGCCTGGCCCCCAGGAGCTCAGGGACTGGGGTTCACGCCCTTCCTTGCTCAGGACATCACATTCTGTGCTGCACCCCGGGCCCCGGCCCCTTCCAGCCTGCACTGTCCTCTGGCTCACCTGGCCCAGGGCCCCGGCCTCACCCACCTGCCTCTGCCTTCACACCTGCCTGACCCACTATCTCATGGCTCCTTGCCAAGCCCTGCCCTTCCTCCTCCCTGCTCCAGGCTCGTCAGCCTCCCGGGATGCTGTCCTCCACCTGCACCCAGTCACCTGGCTCTCCTGGCTCCCCCCTGGCTCTCCCCCGGCTCCCCCCTGCCTCCCCCCTGGCTCTCCTGGCTCCCCCCTGGCTCTCCCCTGGCTCTAACCTAGCTCTCCTGGCTCTCCCCTGGCTCTCCCCTGGCTCTAACCTAGCTCTCCTGGCTCTCCCCTGGCTCTAACCTAGCTCTCCTGGCTCCCCCCTGGCTCTCCCCTGTCTCCCCCCTGGTTCTCCCCCGGCTCTCTCCTGGCTCTCCCCTGACTCTCTCTCCCAGCTGCTGGAAGGACTCCTCCCACAGCTCTACCCTGGTGCCTGGCTGAGGCACCCTTGGCCCCCGGGAAGCCCTCTCCCAGCCCCTCCCTGAGCCGGTCCCTGCACCTGCTGGGGGCGGGCGGGCGGATACAGTTGCCGCAGACGAAGAGGATGATGAAGTAGATGCAGACCAGCACCCCGGGGTAGGAGGGCCCGCCGTAGGCCATGATGCCGTTGTACATGACGGAGTTCCAGTCTTCCCCTGTCAGGACCTGGGGCGGGAGGGGGGGAGGGGGCACGTGCGATGGAGGGTCCTCCGTGGGGGTCTCTGAGGGGGCTCCCAGGCCCCGCCTCCCGAGAGAGATGGTGTGAGCTTCCCAGGGGAGACCGGCCTTGGGGGGGGGGCGGGCTCACCCTGCCCAGCTTTGTGCTCAGAGGCACCTGGGAGAGAGAGCAGGCGCCTGGACGCCCAGCCCACCCCGACGCCACTCATTCATAAACTGCCATCCCGCCATGCGCTGGCACGTGCCGGGCACTGGGGACAGGCCCGTGGCACAAGCTGGGCAGGGCTCCCAGCCCCGGAGCGTGGAGGAGACGGACACGCCGCCCGAGAGCGGCGCAGCGGCCGTGGGAGCCCGCAGAGGGACCTCGAGCCCCAGCCCACAGATCTGGGAGGGCTCCCTGGAGGAGGCGTCCCCCCTCCGTCTGTCCGCCCCGCAGGCGGAGGGGCAGGATGCGGCAGGGGCGGCCCACCTGGAAGACGCTGATGAGGGCCTGCGGGAAGCTGTCGAAGTGGCTGCGCCGCACCTCCGTGTCCTCGAAGTCGTAGCGGCCCCCGAAGAGCTGCATGCCCAGCAGCGCGAAGATGACGATGAAGAGGAAGAGCAGCAGCAGCAGCGAGGCAATGGAACGGATGGAGTTCAGCAGCGACGCCACCAGGTTGCTCAGCGACGTCCAGTACCTGCCGGGGGTGGGCGCGGGGGTGGGCGCGGGGTGGAGGCGGGCAGCCCCGCTCACAGGTGTGCGTGGGGTCTGGGGGAAGGAAGGCTCAGGGCTGGGGGCAGGCAGGGGGGAGGGCTGCCTGGAGGCGGAGGCCCTGGATTTGTGGCACCCCCCCTTCTTCCCTTCCTTCCCAGCGTGCATCTCTCTCTCTTTCTCTCTCTCTACTCCCTTCCAGCCTCTCTAGAAATCAATGGGGAAAACATCCTTGGTGAGGATTTAAGAAATAATAATAAAAATGAAAAGGGAGGCCGAAACCGGTTTGGCTCAGTGGATAGAGCGTCGGCCTGCGGACTGAAGGGTCCCAGGTTCGATTCCGGTCAAGGGCATGTACCTGGGTTGCAGGCACATCCCCAGTGGGAGATGTGCAGGAGGCAGCTGATCGATGTTTCTGACTCTCTATCCCTCTCGCTTCCTCTCTGTAAAAAATCAATAAAATATATTTTAAAAAAAAAATGAAAAGGGAGGACTGAGGCCCTGAGCTGGGGGTGGTTTCGTGTGAGCTTGCAGGACCTGGACGGGGGGATGAGCTGGGCCCGCACCTGCCGGTGGCTGAGCCCCCCCCCACCGCCCGCTGGCTGGTGCCGTGGCTGGCGCCCGCTCACTTGGTGACCTTGAAGAGCCGCAGGAGGCGGATGCAGCGCAGCACGGAGATGCCCAGGGGTGTCATGGCGCCCGACTCCACCAGCAGGACCTCCAGGAGCCCGCTGCACACCACGAAGCAGTCGAAGCGGTTGAAGACGGACATGAAGTACTGCCGCAGGCCCAGCCCGCACACCTTCAGCAGCATCTCCAGGGTGAAGAGGGACAGCAGCACCCGGTTGGCGACGTCTGGGGGTCACAGCGCGGGCTCAGCCTCGCCCTCCGTCCCCGCCCACCTCTGAGCCTCTGCCTGGGGGAGCCCTCCCCCCCAACACCCAGGGGCGCCCGGGGCGTTTTTGCCCGTTGGACGAACACGGACCCAGCCCGGCCGGCGTGGCTCAGGGGCTGAGCGTCAACCTAGGAACCAGGAGGTCAGGGTTCGATTCCCGGTCAGGGCACAGGCCCAGGTTGCGGGCTCCATCCCCGGTAGGGGGCGTGCAGGAGGCAGCCGATTAGTGTATCTCATGGACCTCATGGACCTCTTATGGAAAGCCCAAGGCACCACTCCCTGGCTGGCCATTTCCCAGCCGGCCTCACCCTGCAGGGGGGTGAGCAGGTGGGTGAGCAGGCGGGTGAGCAGGCGGGTGAGCAGGCGGGTGAACAGGCGGGTGAGCAGGCGGGTGAGCAGGCGGGTGAGCAGGCGGGTGAGCAGGCGGGTGAGCAGGTGGGTGAGCAGGCGGGTGAGCAGGTGGGACTCTCACCTTGCAGGCGGGTGAGCAGGCGGGTGAGCAGGCGGGTGAGCAGGCGGGTGAGCAGGTGGGTGAGCAGGCGGGTGAGCAGGTGGGACTCTCACCTTGCAGGCGGGTGAGCAGGCGGGTGAGCAGGCGGGTGAGCAGGCGGGTGAGCAGGTGGGACTCTCACCTTGCAGGTGGGTGAGCAGGCGGGTGAGCAGGCGGGTGAGCAGGCGGGTGAGCAGGTGGGTGAGCAGGCGGGTGAGCAGGTGGGTGAGCAGGTGGGACTCTCACCTTGCAGGCGGGTGAGCAGGCGGGTGAGCAGGCGGGTGAGCAGGCGGGTGAGCAGGCGGGTGAGCAGGTGGGTGAGCAGGCGGGTGAGCAGGCGGGTGAGCAGGCGGGTGAGCAGGTGGGACTCTCACCTTGCAGGTGGGTGAGCAGGCGGGTGAGCAGGTGGGTGAGCAGGCGGGTGAGCAGGCGGGTGAGCAGGCGGGTGAGCAGGTGGGACTCTCACCTTGCAGGTGGGTGAGCAGGCGGGTGAGCAGGCGGGTGAGCAGGCGGGTGAGCAGGTGGGTGAGCAGGCGGGTGAGCAGGTGGGACTCTCACCTTGCAGGCGGGTGAGCAGGCGGGTGAGCAGGCGGGTGAGCAGGCGGTGAGCAGGCGGGTGAGCAGGCAGGTGAGCAGGCGGTGAGCAGGTGGGACTCTCACCTTGCAGGTGGGTCAGCCACAGCGGCTGGTTGTGGTGCTCAGAGGCGATGGACAGGGTGTTGAGGGCCACAGTCAGGATCACCAGCCAGTAGAAGGCCCGGGACTTGACCAGGTCGTGGCATTTCCAGCGAAAGATCCGGTTCCACTGCCTCCAGTGTCGGCTGCGGGGGGGAGGGGACGGGGGGGGGGGGGAGGACAGGCGGAGGAAGGGCGCTTTACCAAACCCCACCTTCCCGGCCGCCCCTGGCCACACTGGGTCTGACCACCCCCTCCCTGTAGTCACGTGAGTGGTGGAGCCGGCTGTTCTACAATCTCAGGTCTTTTAAAAAATATATATATTTGTATTGATTTCAGGGAGGAAGGGAGAGGGAGAGAGAAACATCAATGATGAGAGAGAATCGTGCCTCCTGCACGCCCCCCCACACTGGGGACCAAGCCCGCAGCCCCGGGCATGTGACCTCCTGGTTCATAGGTCAACGCTCAACCACGGAGCCACGCCCGCTGCTGTGCAGTCTCGCCTCTTACTCGCAGGTCCTCCCTCTCTCAAAGGCCTGTGATGACGGTGCCAGCCTCAGAGAGGAGCGGAGACACCCACAGTGCCGGGCACGGAGCCCCACGATCAGTGTCCAGTCCAGCGAGGCCCGCGCTGGCCCGCTCCGCCCCGCCCGCCACGAAAGCACTCCCGTCACAGCGAGCCGTGTCCGGCCCTGGGAGGCTGTGGACAGGCCCTGGGGCAGCAGGTGCGGCTTTTGGGAGGGCAGCTTGGCAGCGTTTACCAAGGTTGAAAACCTGCACACCGTGTGACCCAGCGAGTCCTCTGGGGGGATCTGCCAGCAGCTGTGCCCCGGGGGCCTGTTGGTGTGTGGCCCCAACTGGAGAGCTCGATTGGATCTATGTAGCTGAGTGTCCGAACCATGACACTGAGTGTCCACACGGGGGGCAGGGGGGGACCCTGGGGCTGGGAGGAGCCTGGGGTGGGAGGAGCCTGGGGTGGGAGGAGCCTGAGGCTGGGAGGAGCCTGAGGCTGGGAGGAGCCTGGGGTGGGAGGAGCCTGAGGCTGGGAGGAGCCTGAGGCTGGGAGGACCCGGGCGGTGGGCGGACACTCACACGAACTGGATGATCTTGTTCAAGCCCTCGATCTCATACAGGCTCTCGGTGTCCGAGCCGCCTTCCTCCAAGGACAGCTTCCCTGGGGACGAGAGAGGCACGTGGGCCGGCTTGCTGGGCCCCTGGGGCTGGACACACCCGGAGGGCCCACGGACCCGGACGCCTGGACAGTGGACAGGGCCCGCGTGGGCCGGGCTCTCTCTGCCTTCCCGAGGGCGGATTCCCGGGGACCCTGGAGGGAAGGGGCCGTGAGGACCTGCGTGTGGTACCTCGTACCCCGGGAGGGGCCCCGGGAGCCGCGAGGCTTTAGGCCGTGGTTTCCTTCTCTGCCAAGCGGCTCCACCTGCTCCACGGCCTCCCAGGTGTGCAGGGGCGGGGGAGGGGGGTCAGGGAGGCGGTGCCCCCTGGGAGGGCAGCTGGGGAGGGGCCTGTGACCATGGCCTCGGGCTCGCACCTTCTCTCAGGTCCTCCACGTCCATGACCTCGCCCTGCGTGATCCAGCTCATGTAGCCCCGGAGGTCCTCCTCCAGCTGCTGCTTCTCCCGCAGCTTCTGGAAGGTTCCCCTGGACTTGGCCTTCTCCCGCTCCTTGGTGAACTCCCTGCAGGGGAGGGGGGGGGGGAGGAGGGGGTTGAGGAAGGGAAGAGGGGGTGGACCCCCAGGCACAGAGCGGTTAGGTCAGAGGTCACGCAGCCAGGAGGCGGTAGCACAAGGATCCCAACGGGACCAGCTGGCCCCAGAGTCGGGGCTGAGCCGGAGCCACCCTGACACCTGGTGCTGAGCCCCGGCTCCTCCAGGGCCGGGGGTGGGGGTGGGGGGGCGTGAGGGACAGAGGCAGCCGGATGGAGGGGGCTCCAGGGGCGGGAGAGGGAGGAAACAGGACGGGCTCCCGCCTGCGCCTTCTGCCTCTTCCTCGCTGACCAGGGAGCACGCCCCTGGCTCAAGGGGACGCGGGCATGAGCGGAGGTTCGGATGCATGTCTCCCTGTCCTGGTCCTGCTCCCCCTCCCCCTCCCCCTCCCCTTTCCTCCCCCTCCCCCTCCCCCTCCCCTGTCCTCCCCCTCCCCCTCCCCCCCCCTCCTCACCCGCTCAGCACCCCCAGCACCAGGTTGAGGATGAAAAAGGAGCCCAGCAGGATGAGGGTAACAAAGTAGATCCAGGGCCACTCGTTCCCGATGGCATCGTTGACCTGGCGGGACGGAGGCGGGGGTCTCACCCCCTGACCTGAGGCCCCGGGCCCCCTGCCTGAGTGGCCCAGCCCACCAACCCCGGGACCGGGAGGGGGGCCGTCTGGCCGCGGGAGGGCGTCTGTTCTCTCCTGAAAACCTGGAACCTGGAGATCCAGGGCTTCCCGAGGGCGGGGAGGGGGGTCACCAGCCGGGCATAGGGACCAGCTGGGAAGTGCCCGGCTGCCTCCTCTCCTCCTCTCCCGTCCTGCAAGGGGCTTCCCCGGGCGCTGGACACACCTGGGGGCCAGGGCCGCGCCCCTGCACGGGTTTCGCAGGGAAGGGTGAGGGGAGCAGGACACGCCCTGCCCACCCCGCGGTCCCGGATGAAGGGGGGAGAAACGGGGTGCTGGGGGGCGGGGGGGCCGCGCACCCAGTACAGGACGTCGGTCCAGCCCTCCATGGTGATGCACTGGTACACGGTGAGCATGGAGAAGCCGAAGTTGTCGAAGTGGGTGATGCCGTGGTTGGGCCCTGGCCAGCCGCCCCGGCACTCGCTGCCGTTGATGGTGCAGGGGCGGCCCGAGCCCGTCCGGGCGCAGGGCGACGGTTTCTCGTTCTCCTCCGTGGCCACGATGTCTGCAGGGGGACGAGGCGGGGAGGAAAGTTGTGAAAATGATCGTGTCACGGCCCGGCCGGCGCAGCCCAGGGGTGGAGCGTCCACCTATGAACCTGGAGGCTGCGGTTCGATTCCCGGCCAACGGGATGTCTTATCTCCTTTCCTGCTCAGGGATGGGGGTTCGCTCCCCAGAACTGAGGCCCGAGGTCACGGGCCCGGCCGGCCGGGCTGTCCTTCCTCCAGGCCCTGGTTCCCCAGGCCGGCAGGGGACCGGAGCCCTCAGATCTATCGCTCACGGGCTCCGTAACCGTGGGCAAGTGACTGAACGTCTCCCAGCCTCAGTTTCCCGCCCTGTGAAATGGGAACAATGCCTTCCGTCGCGGGCGATTCCCTAGGCAATGCAACCTTGCTCTTGTGGCTTCTTTTTATTCTTTCTCAAATATATTTTTATTGATTTCAGAGAGGAAGGGAGAGAGAGAGAGACATCCATGATGAGAGAGAATCATGGATCGGCTGCCTCCTGCACGCCCCCCACTGGGGATGGAGCCCGCAACCCGGGCCTGTGCCCCGACCGGGAATCGAACCCTGACCTCCTGGTTCCTGGGTTGACGCTCACCCACTGAGCCAGGCCGCCCTGGGCTCCTGTGGCGTCTTCATGGCGGCAGCTCCCCCTGAGCTGTCCCGGGACCTCGCCCAGCGCCCGCCCGCCCGGGCCTCACCGGTCCCGACGTAGTAGCAGGTCTTGTGCATCTTGCCCTTGAAGAGCTCGAGGCCGATGATGGCGTAGATGATGACCATGAAGAGGACCAGCAGGGCGATGTGGAACAGGGGCAGCATGGCCTTGAAGATGGAGTTGAGCACCACCTGCAGGCCTGGGGGGCGGGGGGTGGGGCACACAGCACGAGGGTCAGCCCCCCGCCGTCGCCTCCCGCTCTCCACACCCCGGGAACCCTCCGGAACACCCAGGTAGGAGGAGGACCCAGAACCGGGCCAGGGCGCAGGCTGGGGAGCAGGAGGGGGTGTGGGGAGACGGGGCCACCCACTGGGCACCCCCGACACCAGCCGGAGGGGGCGCAGCACGCGGAAGGCTCGGAGCGCCTTGACGTCCAGGCCGGCGCCCTTGCTGCTCAACGGCGTGGTGTTGCTCTGGATGAGGTTGACCTGCTCCAGGATCACCGTGAAGACCCTGGCGGGGGGGGCGGAGGGGGGGTCAGGTGAGCGCAGGCCCAGTGCTGGGGACCCTGGGCGCCCCCTCTGTGCTCAGGGGCAGGTACGGTTTGGCCACGGCTAACGCTGACTCGTAAGGTAACATGGGGGGGTGGACAGAGAGAGAGGAACATCATGTGAGAGAGACACATCCATTGGTTGCCTCCTGCATGGGCCCTGACCCAGGCTGGGATGGAGCCTGCAACCCAGGTACGTGCCCTTGGCCAGAATCGAACCCGGGACTCTTTAGTCCGTGGGCCGATGCTCCAACCACCGAGCCACACCAGCTGGGGCTGGGCCTGTCCCTCCCATCCCTGGCCTCCTCGTCTCTCTCTCTATGGTCAGACTTCACTGTCCAATAGCCTTTGAAATCCACCCCAAGTCCTCCCTTATGAAACCTGCTTTGGACGCCAAACCCTCGGACCCACTGGGCGGGGGACAGCCGAGCCCCCAGACCCACGGTGCGGGGACAGCCAAGCCCCCGGACCCACTGGGCGGGGGACAGCCAAGCCCCGGGACCCACTGGGCGGGGGACAGCCGAGCCCCCGGACCCACTGGGCGGGGGACAGCCGAGCCCCCGGACCCACTGTGCATGGGAACAGCCGAGCCCCCAGACCCACGGTGCGGGGACAGCGCTCTCTTGGGGGCCTGTCTCTGATGCCCTCGTTCTGGGCGCGTGTGTCTGGGGCTCCAGGCAGAGGCTGGATGGCGAGGGTTGTTCCCTTCCCCCGCCCCCCTGCAAGGCTGCTCCCCGGCCCAGAGCTGGGGTCTGTCCTGCCTCTGGGGTGCTGGCCCCTCGGACCTCCCCCCCCCCCCCCCGCCGGGCCTCACCCCAGGAAGACAATGATGAAGTCCAGCACGTTCCAGCCGCTGCGCAGGTAGGCGTCCGGGTGGAAGAGGAAGCCGTAGGCGATGATCTTCATGGCGGCCTCGATGGAGAAGACGATGAGGAAGAAGTACTCCAGCTTCTCCTGTGGGGGCAGGAGCGGCTGCCTGTCCTCTGAGCGTCCCCAGCGCACGCTGCCCTTCCCTCCCCAGGCACACTGTTCCCAGCGGCCTCGGCACCGGCCTGAATTCCCTCCTCCGCCCCCACCTCGCGGCCACACAGGCCTTCCCTCCGGAGGCATCCCTCCCCAGGCCTCTGCTCACGTTCACGTCTCTTTCCCTCTGTTCGCGTGGACCCCTCGCTGAAATAAACCACCGGGCCCCTTTCTATCCCGTTGGCCTTCACTCCCACCCACTGAGCGATCAACTCTGTGAAGTGTGGGCACGGCTCGTTTTTTTAATTTTATTTATTTTTTACTCTTCCTCTGCCGGAGCCCAGAATTGCGTGAACAAGTGAGCCGGGGGTGGGGAACCTCTGGCCCCCGGGCCCTAGGAGGCGGTGAAACCCGTTGGTCTGGCTCTGCCAAGGTGAGGGGTGAGTTCACTAAGTGGCTGACCACATACAGCGTGGCTCCGTGGGTGAGCATCGGCCTAGGAACCAGGAGGTCACGGTTCGATTCCCGGCCGGGGCACAGGCCCGGGTTGCGGGCTCCGTCCCCAGTGGGGGGCGTGCAGGAGGCGGCCGGTCCAGGATGCTCATCCTCCATGTTCCTCTCTCCCTCTCCTTCTCCCTCTCCCTTCCTCTCTCTGAAATCAATACAAATATATTAATAATAATAAAAGAATATACAGAGCTTTCTTAACAAAAAAACAGGTGGTGTGGGGGGGTGGGGACACGGTCCCAGAATCCCCCGACATGCTCTTCAGAGCCGTTCCCTGGATGGGGTGGGGTGAGCCTGCTGTCCCGGCCCCACCGCCCACAGGTGTCCGGGCCCCGCCTGGGTCTCCGTGGCCACCTCAGCCTCCAGGTTTGGAAGATGAGCCGCTGGCGATGAGGGAAGCGGCTATATTTAGCCCGATGAGCTCCAGCTCCAAAGCCAAGGCCTGACCGGGTGAGCCCTGCCTCCTGCCCCCACCTCACCCCAGGCCTGGGATGGGGACCTTGTCGCAGGGAGGGCTGGGCGGGCAGAGGAGCAAAGAGGGACAAGCACTGGGCGTCTCTGGGGGGGCGGGCAGTCTAGAGGTGGGGGTCTCCGGCCATCTCGCCAGGACTCCTGTGGGACGGCCCAGCCCCCGGCCTGTGCCCCTCGAGGCCAGTGCTCCGCCCTCCCGAGGTGAGCGCAGCCGCCCTGGCACATTCCTGACCCTATAAAAAGGCCCCGGCCTGGATGCCAGAGGCTCGGCCGCAGCCTCTCCCCGGCTGTGCAGCAACCTGAGCCCAGGACGGTCCCGGGGGCTGGATGCCACGGTGAGGCCCGGGGGGGGGGGGGGAGGGCCCTCAGGCCCCAGGAGGCCACCACCGGCAGCACCAGGACCACTTGACCTCCGTTAGCAAAACTCATCCAGCCCGGCCGGGGTGGCTCAGTGGGTTGAGCATCGACCTATGAGCCAGGAGGTCAGGGTTCAATTCCGGGTCAAGGGCACATGTCCAGGTTGTGGGCTTGATCCTCAGTGGGGGGCGGGCAGGAGGCAGCCCATCCACGATTCTCTCTCAACATTAATGTTTCTCTCACTCCCTCTCCCTTCCTCTCTGAAATCAATTAAAAAAATATGTATTTTTTAAAAGTATTTGTATGCGCCCTGACCGGTGTGGCTCAGTGGCTAGAGCGTTGGCCTGCGGACTGAAGGGTCCCGGGTTCGATTCTGGTCAAGGGCATGTACCTTGGTTGCGGGCACAACCCCAGTGGGGGGTGTGCGGGAGGCAGCTGATCAATGTTTCTCTCTCATCGATGTTTCTGACTCTCTATTCCTTTCCCTTCCTCTCTGTGAAAAATCAATGAAATATATTTTTTTTAAAAAGCATTGTATGCGTCTGGCTGTGGGTGAGTATGTCCTTCAAGGTAAACCTGTTTTCTCTCCCCTAATCCAGAGTGGGGGGGGGGAGGCGGGGCCCCAATTCGGACCGTCCCTCCAGCTGTGTGAGTCTGGTTCTATCACGTGTTACAGACGGGGCAAGGATAAAGGGGTGCAGAACCCCAGAAGGCCCTCTGCTGCCTGTCCTTGGTGGGAAAGTCTCACCAGGAAGGGACACGAGCACGCGGCCCCCTCGCTCACTGGCTGAGCCCCTGAGCCTCAGTTTCTGCATCTGTGAAATGGGACTTCTCTGCCGGGCTGTGCTGGGAGGTGCTGGCCCAGGGCGCCCCCTGGAGGGCGGGGGGCAACGTTACCGAATCAAGGAGAGCGGCCCAGCCTGTGAGAAGGCCTGCAGGTGGTTTGGGGTTCCCTAGCCTTGGGGGTCCCAGGCACACAGCCCACCTGGGGGAGGGGGCCCCAGCCCGGCGCAGGCCCAGGGCGGGGGCGGGAGGGAGGGCGGCTCACCAGGCCGACGTTCAGCGAGTTGTTGTCATCCTCGGGCATTGGCAGGTACACGGCCAGGGCCACGCAGTTGGCGAAGATGGTCAGTAAGATGATGGTCTCGAAGGGTCTGGGGCCGGGGTTAAGGAGAGCCCCCGAGGGAGGCGCGGGTGTGCAGGGCGAAGGGTCAGGGGGCGCCTGGGGTCAGCCTGGAGGAGGCTGTAAGGTCCCCCCGCAGGCGGAGGGAGGCCTGGTCCCCGCTCTCCCAGGAGCAGGGACCTCACTCGAAGCTCTGAGGCCGCGAGGTCCATTCTGGCGCAGGCGCCTCAGCTTTCAGGGAGTCTTAGGGCTCCTCTCTCAGCATCTGCCCCCCAGCCCCACCTGCCCGCTCCCCGGAGCCAAGAATTTCTGAGATTCTGGCCAGACCACGGGGACGGGGCTCCCTCCGAGAAATGGGGCGGATCGGGGACAGGCCAGGTGCCTGCAGAGCCCCACCGGGAAAGGGGGTGGTGGGCAGGCGACACCCGAACCTCGGAGCCTGAGGAAGGAGGGGCTGACCAGCCCCTGGACCAGCACCCCCAGATCCCCGCATCCCCCCAGACACGCGCCCCTGAACAACGGTCTCCCAGAGGCAGCCCAGGCGGGGCCAGGGCGGGGTTGCTGAGGGAAGAGAGCGAGGGAGGGCCCGCCGGCGTGGCTCCGTGGTTGAGCGTCGACCTGTGAACCAGGGGGTCACGGCTCCATTCCCATCAGGGCCCAGGCCCGGGTTGTGGGCTCCATCCCCAGTGTGGGGCGGGCAGGGGGCAGCCGATCCGTGATTCTCTCTCATTGGTGTTTCTATTTCTCTATTCCTCTCCCTTCCTCTTTCTCTAAAAAAAAATCAATTAAAACATATTTTTAAAAAGAGAAAGAGGGAGGGAGGGGGTGGGAGGCCCACTGTGGAGCCGCCTTGGGTGGCCACCCCGTTCCCCAGGCGCTGCAGGTGCAGAGCAGGGAGAGAGCCCCCCCACCCCCAGGAGGGAGGCCCCCGAGGAGGGAGGAGATCCTGCCCCCCCAGACCTGACCAGGCCCGAGAGGCAGGGCGGTCGGCCCGGGGGACTGGATGGGGTGTGCGCAGCTGTGGGGGCAGGGCTGGCTCTGACCCCGATTCCAACCTGGACCCACATTTTCTGTGTCTGTCTCTTCGCCCTTCCTCCCGGGGACAGCTGGCTGGAGCCCGCTCCCAGACCCTCTAGAAAAATCTAAACTATTCCCGACCCTCCCTGACAGTCCCCCGCCGGCCTCCTCCCTCCCTCCCTCCCTCCCTCCCTCCCTCCCTCCCGCCTCTCCCCTCCCCCCTCCCCCAAGTAACCCAGACACTCCTCGCTCTTCCTCCCAGAGCCCATGCCACACACAAGAGGGGCCTCCAGCCCCCCGGGTCCAGGTGGGGTGCGCCCTGGGCCTGGCCGCCCGGTCCCCGCACCTCCCCCACCCCCAACAGCGGCTCCTGCTCAGCTCCTCTCTCTCTCTCTCTCTCTCTCTCTCTCTCTCTCTCTCTCTCTCACCGTTCCCATCAAGGGGAAGGTTTCCTTGCAGCCCCCCCCCCTCCCCCATCCTCGCTCAGAAAGGAGCTGCTGCTTCAGAAACCTGAGGGGAGCCCCGGGACGCTGAAGCACCCCACCTCGCCACAGACGGCCAGGGGGCATCACCAGGCCCCCCCCCATCTTCCTCCCCCACCCCCACCCCCGCCGAGGCCTTCCTTCGCGGCGGCTCCTCCTGGGCAGCCACCCTGTCTCCAAGTCGCCAGCCCCCGCGTGTGGTCCGTGGCCACCCGCCCTCGCCCGCGTTGCACACGCGTGGCCGCCCTGCGCGCGCTCGGATACTTCCACTCGACGATGCTGATGCAGGCCTTCCGCAGCGGGTTCTCCAGCGTCAGGCACAGCAGGGCCCGGGGCGGCCGGGGCAGGATCTCGGGGGCCGGCTTCCTGGCCTGCTTCTTCCTCTGGCCCTCGTCCTGGGGGGAGGCCGGCGGCTCCATGTTCCCGGCGGCCTGGCTCTCCGGCTCCCCGCCCGGCAGCCCTCTCCTCCCTGCGTCCCCGGTGCCCTCGCCCTGCCGTGGGGACTGGCCGCAGTGTGCAGGGCCAGGCCTGCCCCGGGCCAGCAGGGTGGGGCCGGAGGATTACTCTCCGCTCCCGGGAGTAAAATTAGCCCCTGAAGCCAGGCAGCTGTCACTCCTCCCCAGCCCGCAGCCAGCCGCTCCCTAGCTCCCTAGGCTGCCCTGGGGCGGCTGGGGGTGGGGTGGCCGCCGGCAGGGCCCGGGGTGGGCAGTGGGGGACGGGATGGAGGGTCAAGGCTGGCGAGACCTCAGGAAGGACGGACCCCGACACAGACACACACACACACACACACACACACACACACACACCCCTTCCTGACAGACTGGCTCCCTTGTGCCAAGATGAGCCCTGCAGGCCCAAGCCCCATGACGCTGCCCAGCAAAGGTGAGGGGGGCCCTCAGCGCCAGGAACAGCCACCTCCCACCGCAGCCCCGCCCCCTCGGGGAAGGGAACCTCTGCAGGCAGGTGGAGGCCCCCTGGACACAGCCCCTGCCACACCCCGAGGTGCCGTCTGCTTTGTGCCCCCCCCCCCCCCCACTGTGCGAGGGTTGAGGGCTTTCTCTCAGGGACTCTGCCCGCACCCCCCAGCCCTGTCCCTGGGGGGGCATGTGCTCAACTTAAAGGGTGGTGGAGAGCACCTCACGCCCCACACCCCACAGCTAGTGCCACGACGGAGTGGGAAGGAGAGAGAGACACAGGGCACACGAGGGCAGACTGTGGTCCAGGCATCAGAACTCAACACGTATTTTATTTCATCCTTCGGTGCCAACGGTGCCGATCTGCCCATTCGGTGCCACGGTCAGAGGCCCAGCTGGGAGCGAAGGCAGGCGGAGGCCACGCTGCGGGTGGAGGACTGGACGGCGCCTTCCATCAGGGAGGCCAGGGAGCGCCACTTAGGGGTGCGTGCTGTGTGTGTGTGTGTGTCTGCGTGTGTCTGTATGCGCAGAGCAGCTCCCAGAAGGCGCGGTGTTTGAGGCCACCTTGTGGCGCGCGGGGCAGGCGCATCCGAACCTGAGCGCGACTCGCCTCCTGGGGCCTCGCGGACGCAGACTGTGACCCGGAGGGCGGGGCAGGGCCCCCGCGGCCCCGTGCACACCCCGGAGCTGGACCCAGGCGTTCCACGCGCGTGGCCGAAGCGGAGGCGGAGCCAGTCCCCGGGTGACGGTCCAGGGCGCCCTCCTCCGGGCTCTGGCCAGCGCGGCTGGCGGGCTTCCCAGGGGCCGGTCGCCCCTGCTCCTCAGTCCGCGTTGGCCCCTCGCACCCGCTCAGCCGGCGAGGAGAGGCGGGCGGTGGCGGGGACGGAGGGGTCCTAGGCGCGGAGAGCGCGCACCTCCGAGGGTCTGGGCACGGCGCGCCCCTGCGCACCGCAGTCACTGCCTGGATGCCTCGGGCTCCGGGCCCGGCGAGGCGGCGAGGCGGGCGCCCGCGGGCGGCGGGGCGTCGCGCGGGGGCTCGGGCCGCGGGGGGCCGTCGGGCGCGCGCAGCAGCTCCTGCAGGTGCCGGATGTAGCGGATGGCGGCGCGCAGCGTCTCCACTTTGCTCAGCCGCCGCTCGGCCAGCGCGCGCGGCAGGTGCCCGCGGAGGCGCGCGTAGCCCTCGTTCACGCAGCGCACGCGGTGCCGCTCGCGCTCGTTGCGCTTGTGGACGAAGGCGGGTTCGAAGGCGCCGTCGTAGGCGCCCAGGGCGCCGGGTCCGGGCGCGCAGGGGAACAGGCCGGCGTAGGCGGCGGCGGCGGGGCCCGGGAGCAGCAGGAAGGGCACGGCGCCCGGGGGTTCCGCGGGCAGGGGCGCGGGCCGGGGCGGGGGCGCGGGCCCCAGCTGCAGGCCGCCGCCGGGGGGCGCCGTCGGCCCCCGCTCCATCAGCGCCCGGCAGAAGTGACCGTTCAGGGTCTGCGGTCCACGGTTCATGGCGCCGCGGGGCGCTGCGCCCAGGGCCAGACCCTCCCCGAACCGCCCCCGCTCGGGGTCTGCGCGTCCCCACCGCGGGGGCGCGTCACATCGCCAGCAGCCGCTCGGGGGTTCCAGGACTGGTTAGGGGTTCTCCGCGCTCCGTGCGAGGGCTGCCGCGGTCCCCCTAAGGGGCGCCATCGCTGCGGACCAGGGGGGCGCCTCCGGGCAGCGGCTCAGCGCGCACAGGCTAGGACCCAGCCCGGGGCCAGGCCTCGGGCCTGCACCCTCCTCCGCGGGCCATGGGCACCCGCCTCGCCGGCAGCCCCGCGCGGGAGCCTCCCGCAGGCGCGAACCCTGCGGCTCTGCGCCGGGGCCACGGCGCTGGGGCCTGGTTTCTCGCTGGTTCCTCGCGGCGCGTTGGAGACCCCAGGCCGCTTGGGGTGTCGGGGACTGACCGCTGATGCTAGGCCTGCGCCCGAGGGTCCCGGAGAACCGTCCTAAAGGAGAGGAACGGACAGACACACGGACACTCGGGTTAGGCGAGGCCCGCGATGACGGCCGGGTCACCCCACCCTCGAATGGGGTGTCGCAGGCGTTGTCAGGGGGGCGGGGCGCCTGCTGAAGGCGAGACCTCAGAGCAGGGGTCCCGGCCTTGCGGTCGCCTCCTGTGGACGCCTCTCCGAGTGCCGCCCACCGACGGAGGGAAGTACCTCCCCCCCCCCACAGGAGGGGAGGGTCCCTGAGAATCGGAGGAGAAACAACATGCCTCACACCTGCCCGGGCCTGGCGTAGGGACAGCGCCAGACGTGCCATGTCCTTGGGGAGCGCGGAGGCGTCTTACCCCTGGCACCTTCCAGGGCCTCCCACCCCGGGGGCGCATGGGCCCCTTGTCGAGTTGCCACGGAAATTCAGTGCTGCCTGGCCGTATTGCTCAGTGGTTGGCGTCAACCTATGAGCCCAGAGGTCAGGGTTCAATTCCCGGTCAGGGCACGTGCCCGGGTTGTGGGCTCCATCCCCAGTAGGGGGCGTGCAGGAGGCAGCCGATCAGTAATTCTCATTGATGTTTCTCTCCCTCTCCCTTCCTCTCTGAAATCAATAAAAAAATATTTTTAAAAATAAATAAATCCTGATTCCTGTGGGTGGGGCATCCCTCACAGGTTTGGATGCCGATGCCCGCGCTGTAGGTGAGGGTCCGCTCTGGTCGGGGAGGTGCCGGGTGCCCTTGGGGTGTCCTTAGGAGGGTGACCGTGGGAATCAGACGGAGTCCAGCGCCAGGAGCGGCGCCCCTGGGAACCTGACGAGGAGCCCCCTTGCCTCAGCTCAGAAGTGGGACCCCCTCCGCCCCGCAAAGCCTGGCAGGACCTGGTCCGTCCTCGCAGACCAATGGACTGGGCAGAACGGGTGGCCAACAGCGCCACCGTGTGTCCGTGAGGAGCAATGGCAGCAGATGGGTGGAATTCGGGGTCCAGGCCTGGGGGGCGCGGGGAGGAGGGGGGGGGCGTGGAGGTTTGAACTCCGCGTTCTAACTGCCCGTGGGGTCCCCAGGTCTTCGGGGGACACTGAGGCGGCGCCTGGGGGGAGCGGAGTTTGCCAGCGAGGCGGGGCAGCCTGGGGAAGCGCTCCCAGGGGCGCTGAGACCCTGAGATGTGGCCACCAAAGGCCCCAGACGGCCGCGCCACCCCCGCGTTGCCAGGGCGCAGCGCTGACGCCCACGCCCAGGGCTGCCCACGGTCACGCCTGTCCTGGGCGAAGTCTACAGGGAAAATTCCACACCCACGGGCTTGGTTTCCTTTCCTCGGGCCTTTAAGGCACAGGGTAAGGGAAATGGTGGAATGGATTCAGGGCGGGTCCTACTCCCGTCCATGTCCGCGTTGTGGGCTCCATCCCCAGTGGGGGCCGTGCAGGAGGCAGCCCACCGATGGTTCTCTCTCATCACGGATGCTTCTATCTCTCTCCCTCTTCCTTCCTCTCTGGAATCAATAAAATACATTTAAAAACCAAAAATACCAGGAGATGCTTGCATAGTCCCAACTGTGTGCCGGACATGCTTCTACGCTCACGTGACTCCCAGGGCAGACCCAGGGGCAGACGCTAGCGCTGAGCCTGTAGCAGCGGATGGGATGGAGCCCCAGACCAGCAGAGGGCCTTGGCCACCCAGCCGCTCAGGGACGGAGCTGGGCCCTGACCCTGGCCGCCGGCCCTGGAGGCTGTGCCCCCACCCTGGACACTGCAGCCCTCAGCCGTCTCCCTCAGCCACACGCAGCCCAGCTGCTCCAGCCTCCACCCTCTGCATGTTCGTTCCTGTCCAGGGATCCCTGGCGGGCGTCCGCCTGGAAAAGCTGCTTTAGTCTCCGGGGCCATCGGACCCACCTGTGTCCGTGGGCATGTCCACGGCCTGTGCCTGCCACCGCCCGGCTCACCCCCTCCCCAGCCTGCGGGCCGGGCTGTTCCGCTCCCTCTGGGGCCAAGCCTCCCCGGTGACTGAGCCCCAGCAAATGCGTCCCGGCCTCGCGTCCCGGCTGCCGCCTGCAAGTGGTTACCTCCCGGGCCGGCCCCTCCAGCGCTCGGCCTGCGGACTCCGGGTGGGGACGGCGGGGTCTCCGTGCGTCCGGCTGGCCCGGCTCCTCCCAGCCTCTGCCCCGCGTCCCCCGCGTCCCAGGAGCCAGGTACACTCTACCTGCGGGAGCTTCAAACGCAACGCGACACACCCAGAAGGGGAGGGCGGAGGGCAGGGGGCTCCTCTGATCTGGGACCCGCCCCGAGGGGGAGAGAGGGCCGCCCCCGGCCTCCTGATTGGCCCCCTGAGCCCCTGCAGGGGCAGGTGGGGACGCGGTGCCCCAGGGTGCTGCCCGCGGAGTGCCCAGGAGGGATGGCCCCCGGGAGGGGAAGGGTGTGGGGTGGAGCCGAGGGGGTGCCCGTGAGTGTGCGGGGCAGGAAAACGGGGGTGTCTCGTGGGGGAAGCCCCAGGTGTGGGAGCCTCTCTGAGTGGCTCTGACGACGCCAGCGTGGGTGTCGGGGCCTGGGAGGTGACCCCTGGGTGCTCCCGGCTGGACAGGGACCAGGAGGCTGCAGTGTCGGGTCCCCTTGGCGTCTGGTCTGAGCCCCATGGCCCCATGGGGAGCCCGGGACGGAGGCAGCTGACAGAGGGGGTCTCGACAGGGACCCAACCAGCACACGGTGCAGGTCCTCCCGGAGTTCCTGCCCCAGCCAATGGCACTACGCGTTCGGCTAATATTTTCTTTGAAATTCTATATATTATTGATGTCAGAGAGGAAGGGAGAGGGAGAGATGGAAACATCAATGAGGAGAGCGCATCATGGACCGGCTGCCTCCTGCTCGCCCCCCACTGGGGACCGAGCCTGCAACCCAGGCAGGCACCTTGATGGGAATCGAACCGTGGCCTCCTGGCCCACAGGTCAACACTGAGCTATTGAGCCACGCTGGCCGGCCAGGCTAATATTTCCTGTACATACACTCGGCCCCCTTTACTCATCCTTCACATGACTATCCACCAGGCCTGTAGCGGATGTGCTAACGACCCTGGTTCTTCTAATGCTCATTGAGACAGGAGCACGACCATGAGAGTTACCAGTGCTGGTCCAGGCACCTCCCGCCGCCGCCTGCAGGTGTGAGCCCCGCTGCGTCTAACCTCCTCACTCTTGGTCGGGAGAAACTGAGGCACAGGGAGGGAACCCGCTGCTCCAGGTCACTCAGTGGGCCAGGCGGGACCAGGGCTCCTAGCTCGCAGCTAGAGCCCTACCCTCAATGTCCGCCCTGATCGAGGAGCCCAGCACCTTCGGGCTCAGCCTGCCTGCAGCCTTTGCTCCAGCTCAGCTCCGCGCCTGCGGACGCCAGGGGCCAAGACGCCCTGTATCGTCACCCCCCTCACTCTCCCCTCCCCCGCACAGCGCAGGAGGTCCGCCTGGGTGAGCACCTGTGCCCAGGGGTCCACCAACCCCCCTTCAGGGCCTTGCAGGGCCCCCCTTCCCTCCTGCCAATTGGTGCTGGAGCCACAGGTCAGAGGGGCAGGAGGTCAGGGCCTCGAAGAGGAACTTGAATCTGGGAAGGCGGGGAGCCACGGGCGGTTCTGTAGGGGGGAGGGGACGTGAGCTCCGGTGGCCCCCAGACCGGCAGTGGCCCCCGGGGAAGAGTGAGGACAGGGATGGGACCGTGGGGACAGGGCGGAGCAGACAGGACAGGACGCACTGCTCGGCCACCGGGAGGGAGAGCGCTGGGCCTGTGAGGGAGGACAGGGGGTGGCAGACGAGTGCCTGCGGGTTTCAGGGGAACAGCTTGGTGGGGGACGGTGCCCCCCCCCCCGTTCAGATAAACATAGAAGCCAGGCAGGGGCGAGTCGAGTCTTGGACATGCATTGTGATGGGCTCCGTGGCACCATGGGGGGCGGGGGGCGTCCAGCCGAGGGCAGGAGACCAGGTGACCAGGCCCGGAGCGCGGGTCGGGTCTGGGCGGAGGCAGAGATTCCGGCACCGACCCGGGAACCTCGGGGCCCCATCGACTCGGGGCCCGCGCGCTGTGTCCCTCGCCGGCTGGGGGTCACCCGTCTCTGCCCCCCTTGAGCGTGTGCTCTTGGCTCTGAACTTGTCAAATCTCTGCAACTGGGACCCCCGGGTCCCCCAGGGCCCCGCCCGGGGCTGCATGTGAGGGTCTCGGGCAGACGCCCTCGGACACGCGGGGGACAGTCCCGATGGCTGGTCCCTGCCCCGCGGCCTCTGCCTGGGCCCCGGACACCCCGCTCAGCCCTTCCTGGTGGGACGGAGGTGCCGGCGCTGGGGCCTCCGCCGGCTCTGGCCCAGGGAGCGGCTCCCTCCCGGCTCCCTCACTGCCGCCCCCCCACACACACACACACCTGGCGGTTTCCGTTTGGGTTCAGTGGGAGCATACGGACTGTGAGACACAGACTGTGAGACATGGACTGTGAGCCACGGACTGTGTGAGACATGGACTGTGTGAGACATGGACTGTGAGCCACAGCCTGTGTGAGCCACGGACTGTGAGAGCCACGGACTGTGTGAGCCACGGACTGTGTGTGACACGGACTGTGTGAGACACGGACTGTGTGACACGGGCTGTGTGTGACACGGACTGTGTGTGACACGGACTGTGTGAGACACGGACTGTGAGACACAGACTGTGAGACACGGACTGTGAGACACGGGCGTCGGGCGCCACTCAGAGCCCCGGGGAACTGCCCCTCCGCTCCTGGCCGAGGACGACCTGTGAGCAGCATCTGCCCGCAGTCCCGCCCAGTGGCCTAGCCGACCCCATGGCCCTGTCTCTGCCTGGAACTGCCAAGGGCAACGCCCAGGCCCTTTCTGACCCTGGACACACTTACCGGCCACACGTGAGACACTTAGTCACAACAGAGTGAGGGAGCGAGAGGTTTAATGGCGGCTTCCTGACTGACGGGCAGCGGGGACCATCCTCCCTGTGCCCTGGGACTGTGGGGCCCGGGACGGGGGCCAAGGACAGGGCTGGTGCCCAGAGCCTCTGGTGTCCCGTGCCCCCCCCCCCACGTGGGGCAGGTGAGCGGCCGCAGCCCCAAGGGCCCAGCCCCGCCCGCTACTGGGCGAGGGTCGTAGGGCAGAGGGAGACGGGCCTCCTGGGGCTCTGCAGGCACCAAGGGGCCAGGGACGTGGGCCGTCCCGTCAGAGCCCCTGGGCCCGGCCAGGCCTGCACCGAGGTGTCGGGGGCGGGAGGTCGGGAGGAAGGAGCGCGAGCTGACGCTGCCGGACTGGCCGTCCCCACACGGAGTGGCGGTGCCTGGCTCCGCCCCCCAGAGGGCGAGGACATGCCGACTTTGGGGGCTGGAAACGTGGCCCCCGAAACACCTCTCCCTCCTTCCCCACGGGCCTGAGTCCCCTCCCCTGGACCCGAGACCCGCGTGGACGGGCTGGAGGCCGGGACCCGCCCCGCTTCCCGGGTTAAATCAGCGGGAACACGGCCGCAGCGATGAGGACGCCCCAGGTGCTCCCACAGGGACGGCCCGGGAGGGGCCCCGCCTAGCTGAGCATCTTGTGCCGGTCGAACACCGTCTTCCTCTGCTCCTGCACCTGCAGCTTCCAGCGCTGCTGCGCGCCCTCCACGCGCTCCAGCACCGTGTTGGCGCGGGGCCCCCCCAGGGAGGCCACGGCGGCGGCCACGGAGCGGGCGTCCTGCAGGGGGAGGAAGAGAGAGGCGATGAGGGGTCCCCGAAGCAATCCCGAGGTCTGGGCCCCCAGGGCAGGCCCCCCCCGAGGCCGTGGTCCCCGCAGATCCTGGAGGGACGCCCCATGTGTCGAGTCTGCAGGACGACCCCTGCCCCCCCCCCCCGAGCCTGGGGAAGGGGTGCTCAGGAGGAGTACCTTCTGGGCACCCTTATTTAAAAAAAAATATTTTTATTAATTTCAGAGAGAAAGGGAAGGGAAGAGAGAGAGAGAGGAACATCCATGATGAGAGAGAATCACCCATCGGCAGCCTCCTGCACGCCCCCCACTGGGGATCGAGCCGCAACCTGGCACGTGCCCTTGACCAGAATTGAACCCAGGACCCTTCGGTCTGCAGGCCGACGCTCTATCCACTGAGCCTCACCGGTCAGGGCTGGCCCCCTTATGACCTGGGCCCCGCACAGGAGAGGGAGACGAGTGTGGCCCAGGAGGTCACAGGGGTGGCGTGAGGCTGTGGGTGGGAGGAGGGGCGCGGAGGAGTCCGTCCGGCTGGACCCCGTGGGAGCTGCTGCATGGATGCGATGTCACGCAGGGCACGGGGCAGCGGTGGGAACCGGAGCTGGACCCGGCCCCCGTCCAGAGCCCACACCGGCCCCCTCTCCCCGTCCAGAGCCCGGCCTGGCCCCCCTCTCCTCGGACAGAGGGTGCCGGCCCGGCGCCCCCCGCCCCGCCCCGATGGACCCCGGCCCCTCTGCTCCCCGGCCACCCTCGTCCTCCGAGGCGGCATCCGCCCTAATTACCACCTCGCTGCTCCGACGCCCCTGCATTTCCTGCGGGACCCGAACCTGATCTTTGGGGGAATTAGAGCCGAGGGCCGCCCCCCCGCGGGGATTTCCTCCGGGCCTCCCGGCCTCTCATCTCCTGCCACCGGCTCTCAGGGGATTAACGCGGCGCTCCCAGCCCAGAGCCGCCCAGTCAGTGCAGCTCTGCTGCTAGCGCCCGGCTGGCACGGCTTCTGTCGCCACGCAGCTGCCAGGCGGGGAGAGGGGGTGCCCAGGGGAGCGTGGGGGGGGCCCGGGGCACGGGCAGCGGCAGTGAGGGGCCTGGCAACGGGGGAGGCCGGGAGGTGCTCCCCGCCCCGCAGAGCTGGTCACGCGTCCCGTGAGCACTGCCCACGGTGCTGTAGAGACGGGCAGCGGCCCCGGGAGGCGTGTCCAGGGCCGAGGGACAGTCCCGTGTGGAGGGGGGGGGGCAGCCGCAGGGGCACCCAGAGAGCCCTCGGCAATACCGTGCACCCAGCTCGGGCGGCCCAGGCAGGGACGGGGCGAGGGCGCCGCCCCGGGAAGACTCCGTGGGCTGGCACACCCGTCGGCTCTGTCCTTCCTGGCTCGGCTCACGGTGGGCGCTTGCTCCACGGTGCCACGGACAGGCCTCAGCGTGGCCGTCTGGGCGAGGTGGGCGCCGAGGCCGGCCTGGGACGCTGCGGGCACCAGGCCCTCGCCACCCGGGTGTGGGGCCACAGGGCCTCTGTCCCGCCCCAGGCCCAACCTCGTCCCTTCTGGGGGCAGCGAGGAGCTGGGGGAGCCCCAAGAGGGTGGGGGGAAAAGGAGGAGGCAGCCAGGGGCCTGGCAGTGCATCGGGGAGCATGCCCCCCCCCCCGCCCGCACACCCCAGCTTCAGCCCTCACCCTCTCCCTTCCTCAGTGGGGGCTGCCACGAAGGCTCAGGGCTAATGGTCCGGTGAAAGGTATTAAAGGCTCCACGTCGTGTCTGAGACGCCCAGCCCGGGCCTTGCCCTCGCGAGCAGGACCAACGCCGTGCCAGCCCTCTCCCCTCCGGGGCCGTGTCTCTGGAGCCTGAGCTGGCGGACCTCGAACCCCTGGCCTCGCCTCCCCGCAGTCCTCGCGGCCGCCCGGTGACACGGCGCCGGCCCCTCTGCCCCTGCTGCCCTCCAACCACGATGCACGGGCCAGAACCGCCTGGGTCGGAACCGCCGCCGGGATTCCAGGCTCAGGGAGTGACGCTGGGTTCAGCACCGCGGACAGCGGCCGGCGGGGCAGGGACTGGGGAGCCACAGCCGGGCCGGACCAAGGCTGGGGGCCAGGGCTGGTCTGGAGGCGCCTGTGGACGCCACCCCTGCCTGTGTGTCCTCCCAGGGGACAAGGGGCGGTCCCTCTCGGCGGGTGCCTTCTCCACGTCTCCTCGCCAGCTCCCCGGACGAGGGGCCCCTGGGAGGAGGGTGCCGTTCTCGCGGCCCCGAGTCCTCGCCACCCCCAGGCCTTTGGGTCCCCAGGGGCGGTCCCCATCTGCCCTCGATTCCCGCTCACCCCACGCAAGGCCAGCGCTGCCCCGGCGCCCGGTGGGGGACGGGGGGCCACGCCGTGAGCAGCACACCCCCTGCGCCCCACGCCAGCCGGCTCTCCCTCTTCAAAGAGGACCAAACCCCTACATCTGAGCAGCCCCATTTCTGTCCCAGCAAACACGCTGGCTTCCTCCCCTCAAAGGGCGTCTGAGCCCGGGGATTAGGCCTAATGCCGCCGGAATCCCGGGAGGCAGCGCCCAGCGCCGGGCCTGCCAGGCTTTCAAAGGGACATGCTGGCTTTCATCTCCCGGCACAGAGCTCCTCGCTGCGGGGCCAGGGGATGGAGCCAGGACCCCCAAGCCTGGGGCGGGGGCGGCCGCCAGAGCTGACCTGGGGCGGGGGACGGGCTGGGGCGCAGGGGGCCTGGACAGCTCCCTCCTCATGGTCGCCAAGTCCTAGGGGCCGAGGTGAACCTCAAAGACCCGGCGAGGCCTGTCCGGATGCTCCTCCTCTCGGGGTGAAAGCTAAGACCCCCCCAGCCCAGCAGAGGCCCCTCCTTGTTTCCTTAAGGGAAACCCTCCAGGCCACGAACAAAGCCAGGGACACAGCCTCCGCCCAGCGGTCAGCTGAGTGGCTTTGGGACCTGCTGTTCTGCCTCAACCCCACACCCCCTGACACACCCCTGTCCCCAGGTGCCCTGAGCGGGGGAGGGCTGGCCGAGGGTCCTCACTATCCAGGACCAGAGAGGACCCCTGGGCTCTACTCAGCCCTGCGGCCCCCCAGCAGCTGAGCAGTCATTGTCCTCAGAGCTGGCTTCCTCTGCCAGGAAGCCCTCCTGGATTAACACAAAGGGAGAGTAAGTCCCTGGCTGACCCTGGTCTAGGAGAGCCCCCCCACCCCCCGACGGCCTCCTCCCTAACTGTCCGTCTCCTAAACCTGGAGCAACAAATGGGGGGCATCCTGGTTTGGGGCGCCGGCAGGAGCGCAGGCCCCTCACGCTGCCCGGAAGACACCCCTCCTCCCCCGTAACCACTGTGCAGAGCTGGGTGCCCCTCAGGTCCGGTCTCAGAGCCTGAACACACGCTTGATCACCTGCCTCTCCCAGGATCCGCTGCCTTGCCTCCCGGGCACCCCGACACTGGCCACCGAGCCCCTCACTGCGGGCCATCCTCCTTCCTACTCAGCCAAAACCAGCACCCCCCCCCCCCCGTGTCCACTCTATGATTTGATTCCGGTTCTGCTCCAGGAGCCAGGCTGACCCCATCTGACCCCTCCCCACCCCTGGCCCCCCACCCAGAGGCAACTGTGAGTTCGGACTCGATGTGGGGAGCGTCCCCAGGGCCAGGGTCCGGGCTCAGACCCCAGGGCGGGGCCGCCCCTCCTCAGGCTCCGCGCGGGAAGCCGGGAGCCGCGCATTCCCGGGAAGTCACGGGGCTGTAATCACCGCGCACCTCGCAATTACCCGGGCCAGGCTGCAATTACCGCCTCGCCCTAATCGCCGAGTGTTTATTAGCGGTGCCCCCCGCCCAGAGCTGCGATTACGGCGCATTAATAACCAGGTAGGCACGGGGCTTCCTCCCGCACACGGACCACCCAGCGCCAGCGCCACCTCGCCGGGCCCGGCTCGGGCTCTGCCCACCTCTGGCCAAACACGTGAGCCGGAGGCGGGGGCGGCGGGCAGCGGGCAGGCACGAGCCCAGACCCACGTCACCCCCAGCTGTGCACTCAGATCTGAGCCCCTCAACCCTCGTGCTGAGAGCCTGCCCCTCCCACCTCCATCCTGTGCCAGAAATGCTCTGAGCTGAACCCCGAAATTCCTGGGGATGGCTTCTCACCCCTGAGGCTGCCCAAGGCCAGACATCAGGAGAGATCCAGGCCCCTCTCCCCCTGCCTCATCGGGCGCACGGGGCAGTCCCCACGAGGCAAAAACAGGAGTCTGGCCTGGCCGGCGTGGCTCAGTGGTTAAGCATCGACCTAGGAACCAGGAGGTCACGGTTCGATTCCCGGTCAGGGCACATGCCCGGGTTGCGGGCTCGATCCCCAGTGTGGGGCGTGGGCAGCCGATCCGTGATTCTCTCTCATCACGGATGTTTCTCTCTCTCTCCCTCTCCCTTCCTCTCTGAGATCAATAGTCTGGGTGATGCAGGGCACACGGAGCAGGAGGGGGAGCAGGGGCCTGGGGGAGGACAGGACCCCCCCCCCCCCCCCCGTGCACGCAGGCGCCCTCACCTCGCTCTCCTCCTCGTGCAGCCGCTCGGTGTAGGCGTCGGGCTTGCGGATCAGCGGGTCCACCAGCATCAGGAAGGCCATGTACAGCAGCAGGGCGCCCACCACCGACAGGTAGATGACGATGATCACCTGGGGGATGGCCGCCCTGTGACCAGCCGGCCTCGGCCAGAGACGCAGGGCCCCACGGACACCATCCGTCCTCCCTCCCGCAGCCAGAGAGACAAGAAACGGCGAAACGAAACGTGTGGATCGGGGCGCCCTGGGATGCCCGGGGGGCGGTGGGGAGAGGGTCCGGCTCAGGGCGGAAAGCTGCGCACGCTACGCAGGGGGAGGGGCTGGACTCGGAGGCCGAGGAGGAGGATGGACCCGGGGCTCCCCCCACCCCCCACGGCTGGGAGCAGGACGGCTGAGAGGGAAGCTTCAGATCTGGGGACGCAGCGCGCAGTGCGGGGACGGGCACCCCGCAGGGAGCGCAGGAGAGCCGGGGTCAGGATGGTGACCGTGAATCTCCTGCTGTAGGGAGAGCCTCCCAGCTGGAGTGGGGTTTGTTCTACAGAAAAGCCAGCTTCTGCCTGGCCCGCGTGGCTCAGGGGTTGAGCGTGGACCTAGGAATCAGGAGTTCAGGGTTCGATTCCCGGTCAGGGCACGTGCCCGGGGTTGTGGGCTCCATCCCCAGTGTGGGGCGTGCAGGAGGCAGCCGGTCCATGATTCTCTCTCATCATGGATGTTCCTCTCTCTCCCTCTCCCTCGGAAATCAATAAAGATATTTATCAATCAATAAAGAAATCCATCGATAAAGAAACACTGGACCAGGAAATCGGTACGCAGGGCCTGGCTCGGGACAGTCGGCGCCGGACTAGGGGGCCACGGAGGCTCTGGGGCAGGAGTCCTGCTGGTGGCAGAGGAAGGGACAGGCCCTGGTCCCACTCCCTGTGGCGAGCCCACGCCCACACTCCAGTCCTGAGTCCACCCAGGGATGTAGCAGCACGAGGGTCAGGGGCGCCCCCAGGGGACCAGCCCGGCGTTCCCTCCATCAGACGGCGAGCTCTGACCTGCCCGTGAGCAGCACCCGGCAGGGCACAACCTCAGAGGCAGGGGAGGATGCCGACTGGTGGCTGGAAGGAGAGAGAGGAAGACAAGAACTGGGGGAAACCGGGCGTCCCCCGGGCTCTCACCCCCAGTGTCAGGGGAGCCCCAGGACAGAGGTCGCAGGACGGCTGGCTCCAAGGGGCGGGAAGTGGGTCCCTGTGCCTGGGACAGGCCTGCCCAGAAGCCAGGCCCACAGCCGCCTGGAACGTTCCGGAATGAAGCCCAAGCCTGCGGGTGGGCGGGGCGCGGCGCGAGCGGTCACCTTGATGGTGGTGGTGCTGCGCTCCTCGTACTGGCACTCGCACAGCAGGCAGTAGGCCTCCACGTCGTGCCCGGGCACCGGCATGGGCTCCACCACGTGCAGGCAGTTGCTGCAACAGACACGCACGGCCGTGAGCACGGGCGCCGCGGGACCCGGCCCCGGCCTCCGCCCGGTGTGGGCTGGCGTCCATCGGCTTCTTCCCCGGTGCCCTTTGAACTGTGACCACACCCGACGAGGTCCCGGGCCCCGCCCCCAGGACTGCACGTCTCAGGCCTTCGTGAACCAAACAAAAACCTTTGGGGGATCTGATGGACAGCATGGTGACTGCATTATCAAGTGGATTGTGCACTCGAAAGGTGCTGAGCCCGGCCGGCAGGGTGAGCGTCCACCTAGGAACCAGGAGGTCAGGGTTCGATTCCCGGTCGGGGCACAGGCCTGGGTTGCGGGCTCGATCCCCAGTGTGGGGCGTGCAGGAGGCGGCCGGTCCATGATTCTCTCTCATCATGGATGTTTCTATCTCTCTCTCCCTCTCCCTTCCTCTCTAAAATAAATAAAAATATTTATATATATTTTTTTAAAAGTTGCGAGAGATTTTAAATGTTCTCACCACACACGCACACACACACACACACACACACACACACACTTGGGGGCCTGGAGGTGCTCACTAGCCCTGCATGCACGTATCAGATCGCCGCTGTGCGTGCATCTCGAGCTCACCCAAGGCTGCATGTGGCTCACACCTCAATGAAGCCGGGGGAGCAAACGACAAAACCCCAAATGCTGGGGGGCAGGAGGTGCAGGGAGCCCCCTGACCGCCCCACTCCACACCCCAGGAGAGGCAACACTGATCCGGACCCCCGTGGGGTGTGAATCCCCCCTTCTGTGCTCGGCGTCCTCCGGGACTGGGCGAGGACGGGGCGCCCCAGTTCCCGAGAACCCCGCAGTAGAAACCCCGCTCCCTCCACCCACACGGACACCCCGGGCCCCCGACCCGACCTCAGCCCACCCCGAGCGTCACTGATCCCCCGGGGCGGCCGCGCACGCAGCCTTACCAGTCCTTCTGCGACACGTTCTGCTTGTAGATGTGCCCACTGATGTTTCTGTACGGGGGGCAGATGCATTTGCACCGGATGTCCTCGGAGCTCTGCCGGAGGAGGGGAGCGGGCGTCAGGGGGGCCCTGGGCCCAGGGTCTAGCAAGACTCCAACTCTCGGCTCCCTGCTCCCTCCAGGAGGCGGCCACCGCGGGGGATGGGGTGTTCACCAACCCCACGGACCCGGATCACATCACCCCCACCCCCAAGGTCAGCAGAGAGGGACTTCCGCAGGGACAGAGAGCTGGCTAGGGCTGCCCTCCCCAGGGAGGACGCTGAAGGATCGGGGCGTCGGTAACCTGTGCCCACACCTGTGTGTGCACCTCCGTCCAGTCACCCTGGCGGCTGGCCTCTGCGCCCCTTTAGCTCCAACATCCGGGGCGAAGGCCGGGGA
This sequence comes from Myotis daubentonii, assembly GCF_963259705.1. NCBI lineage: Eukaryota > Metazoa > Chordata > Mammalia > Chiroptera > Vespertilionidae > Myotis > Myotis daubentonii. The sequence goes on along the minus strand of NC_081859.1, from coordinate 999,467 downwards.
GAGGATCGGGGTGAGCGGGACAGAGTGGGCGGCTTCCATGGGGTTACTCGAGTTGCCCCTCCGAAGTCATAAGGGACGAGGCCACGAGTATTCTCACCCCAGTTCGGGATCCCCCAGAGGCAGGAGAAGCAACCAGAGTGGCCCCAAACCCGGGTTAAATTCCTGACGTAATTGCCGTCCGGTCTTTCCCCAAAACATCTCAACCAACCCATCAGGGGCTATCAAAGCTGCCCTGATGGTCAGGACCTCAACCTGCACAGACCTGAGGTCGGGGTCATTTACACCGAAAGAGTGGAGGAGACCTCAGGAAGCCCAGCCCGCGGGTTGGGGGACCCTCCCCATGCAGGAACTTCCACCTGGGGCCCAGGCCGGTTTGGCTCAGTGGACAGAGCGGCGGCCCACAGACCAAAGGGTCCCGGGTTCGATTCTGGTCAAGGGCACATCTGCATCGCTCGGGGGCCCCTGTGGGAGGCAACCAATCGATGTCTCTCTCTCTCTCTCTCTCTCTCTCTCTCTGTAAACAATCGAAAAATATCCTGGGGGAAGATTAAAAAAACACACAAAAACCTCCACCTGGGAGCGCCTGACACCAGAGGGCGCTGCTACAGTTACTGGAACCACCAGGTGACCCAGGAGCAAAAGGAAGGTGTGGACAAGTCAAGGGGTGCCCCCGCCAGAACCCCAGGCTGGAGCACACCGTCCCCTCACCCCAAGGCCTGAGATCTGGCCTCCCAGGGACCCCCCTCCCCCCTCCCCCGCCAAAGCAGGGCCCCTGCAGAGTGAGGGCGGGCGCCCCGCGCACAGCCGGCCCCACAGGTGCTCCAGGCTCCGCCCTCACCTTGTTGGCCCGGGCGGGGGGCGCCAGCAGACAGCCGAGCGCGGCCACGACGCACAGGAGCTTCATGCTGCGCAGCCTGGGGGAGACCCGACACCTGTGGGGGGAAGCACGGGGGTCAGCGGGCTCGGGGGGACACGGGATCGGGGGGTCACGGGGTCGGGGCCCAGGCCGCACGCACCTGGGACGGGTGGGGGCTGGGCGCCGGGTCCCAGGGCCTCCTCGACCCGGCGCCGAGTGCAGCGATCCCTCCCCCCACCAGTCTCGGGGAGCCCGGAAGAAAGAGGAGGCGTCCCGTGGTTCCCCCAACCCCCAACCCCCGCCCGAACCCGCTGATCCCCGCCCCGCGCCCCCCCCCCCCCGCCCGCCCCGCGCCTACTCGGCCCGCTCAGAGCCCACGACACCTGCACGCAGAATCCGGGAGCCCCGACCCTACGGCCAGGCCGTCGCCCTTCACACCCGCGGTTTGGGGTCACGCGGGACCCCTCCCCAGGCCGCCCCGTTCGCGCTCCCCTCCCCCACGCCCGCCTGCTCACCAGCGAACCCGGGCGGCGGGCGCGCGCGCGAGACCCGGCCGGCCCCGCCCCTCCCGGCTTCCATTGGCTGCCGCAGCAGCCCGTCAGCCCGACCGCGCTGTCGTCGCCCCGGCAACAAGGCCCGCCTCCGCCTGGGTGCAGACGCTCTGCGCCAGGGACCGGGAGGCATATGTCCGCCCCGAGCGGACGCGAGCAGGGACCGTCGGCGGCTTTGCAAACGGGCAGCGCGAGGAGGGGCCCGGGAAGCAGCGCGGGGACCCCCGGGTTCTAAAACTGGGGGTTCAGGGAAGGGCTCAGAGGAAGCGCTTTATATTAGAACGAGCCACATACAACCACAGACCACAGCAAAAAAGACGGGCTCCGGGGCTTTGTCCGCAAAAACCTTGACACGCTCTTTAGGGACGTGAGGGATTGGAGCCCGCACAGACCCGCAAAACGTGACATATTCTAGTAACTGGCTGGCGCGTGCCGTGAGATGAAAGAAAAAAAAAAAAGGTTGAAAATCGCTGCTTGAAGGGTATTGAGCAGGTCGGAACCAGGCGAATGGGTCACATTTGGGTCAATGTCATTGTCACGAGCAGCCCGCACTGCCCCCTGGTGGCCCCGGGAGACATGGCTCCGTGCTGCGCGGCTCACCCCACGCCGAGGTCTTCTTCCCAGGCTTGCGGTTAGACCAGAATCAATGCTGCAGGAGTCAGGGTTTGGGGGTGCCTTCTCAGGAGAAGTCATTGTCCCGGCCCTGGCTGGTGTGGCTCAGTGGATAGAACGTCGGCCTGCGAACTGAAGGGTCCCGGGTTCGATTCCCAGCCGGGGCCCATGCCCGGGGTTGTGGGCTCGATCCCCAGTGTGGGGCGCGCAGGAGGCAGCCGATCCATGGTTCTCTCTCATCGTTGATGTTTCTCTCTCTCCCTCTCCCTCTCCCTTCCTCTCTGACATCGATAACAATATATTTTTTAAAAAGATCCAGAAGAGGGGTCAGTCCATGCACCGGACTCCTTTGCACACCTGCCCCCCTCGGCAAGAACGGTCAGGATGCCTGGATGGTCAGGCCACGGGCAGCCCCAAGGTGAGACGGGAGGGTCCTCGCCCACCTCCAGCCGCCCCTCTCGCGCCCAGGATGGCACCGCCGCGCTCAGGGCGCCATACGTGATGAGGAACCACCCTGGATTCCTTCTCATTTATCTCTAGAGGTGAGAATCGCACCCCGCCCCCCCCCGGGGCGCGTACACTTTGACTAGTAGCACCTTGGACACTTGTCTGAAGTGCATGGTGAACATTCCAACCGGGTTGAGAACACGACTCCCCTGGAAGCCGGACAGGCGGGCGGCCGTGTGAATCAACAAACAGGCGTCAGGTGTCTACGACGTGTCAAGTCCCCGCGCGGGGCCCGGGCTCATTAAGCCGCTGCAGAAATGGAAAGGTTAGCTGTTTGCCCCGTGTCCCCACGAAGGACGAGTGGGGTGCGCCGGGGGGCCGGCCGGGGAGGGGACCCCGCGGGCTCTGAGGTGGCTCCCCGGGACCCACTCCCGGGGAAACCTCGGCCTCCAGCTGTCAGTCTCTGCCCGGGCCACCCCTCTTCCCTGGTCTGGACCCTCTGGGGGAGGTGGCGCCCCCAGATTGAGGACATGCGTCTCCCGGGCCAGCAGCTGTCACCTGAGAAACAGGGAGATTACCCCACCAGGCGACAGGCTTGTTGTAGGGAAACAGGGGCAGCTCACATTCCCTCCCGCGGTGATTAACCCGGGGAGAAATGTGGCCCGATCCCAGCGCATCCACCCTCCGCCGCTGCCCACCCGGACGGGCTGAGCCCGGAAGGCCCTGGGGGAGGAACCTGCTGGGGTGTGTGTGTGTGTGTGTGTGGCCGCCGGGGGGTCTCCTCACCTTCCCGGGGTGCGGGGTGGGGGGCTGGAGAGGGACCTCACGGGGGCGTCCTGGGCTGCAGACCCTGGCCCCCTGCCCGGGCCTGGGCGAGAAGCAAAAGGCTGCAGAAAGTGAGCCGGGCCCCAGCGGCGGCGGTGTCCTGGCCACGGGCCCGGCGCCGGCAGAGCCCTGAGGTCACCGCCGGCGTCCTCGCCAGCCGCCCCGGCCCTGCTGATCCCAGGAGACCCGGCAGCACGGAGACACTAATCCCGTTTTTACACTCGCTCGCTTCGCACTTACGTACCTCGCATTGCACTCCCAGCTGGTGGTTCCAGAGGCTTTCCGCCTGGGCCCTTGAGGAACAGAGGCTTGGGGGGGGGGGGGCGGCGGGGAGGGTGACCAGGGAGCTGCCACGCACCTGGCATCCCAGCCTCTCTCTGGGCCTCAGTTTTCCCACCCGGGCAATGGGTTGAACAACACCCGACGCCCCTCACTGCCTTGGACGGATAAACGAGGGGCCCCGAGGGAGGGTTTGCAAAGTGGTCCAGGGAGACAGGCTCCTTCCGTCTGCATCTCACACCCGTCTTGTTCGCTTATCCAGGATGCAAAGGTCATTTTTATTTTCATTTATTTAAAAAATATATATATTTTTATTGATTTCAGAGAGGAAGGGAGAAGGAGAGAAAGAGAGAGAGAGAGGGAAACATCCATGATGAGAGAGAATCATGGATTGGCCGCCTCCTGCACACCCGACACTGGGGATGGAGCCCGCCACCCGGGCCTGTGCCCCGACCGGGAATCGAACCATGACCTCCTGGTTCATAAGTCGACGCTCAAACCACTGAGCCACGCCGGCCGGGCACAACTGGCCCTTCCCAGAGGTCACCAACCCCGGCAGCTGCCGTGGGCTCGGCCTGCGACTGTTTCCAATCGAACTTCTCGGACAAAACAAACTGCGCGAGACGAGGCCCGGGGGCCCGTTGGCGGAGTCTGCGGGGTGTGTTGCTCCTTTTCGCCCGGGGCCAGCTGTCCACCCACGGGCAGTGCCAGGCGGCCTGTGACGGGGAGTGGGGCTCGCGCTGGGTTTCAGGGTTTTGTCCTTGGAGGGGATCACCTCTGAGCTGGTCCTTGGGGGCCACGACAGGAGTCTGCCGGGCGGCTCGGCCAGGCCCTGGCTGCCACGAGGTCGTGTTGATGGGGCATTAAAAATAGATTGCAAACAAATACATCATTCTCTTTGGATTCCTGGCCCTTTGCCTCTGACCTCGCCTCCTGGGGGCCCTGGAGACAGGGCTTGATGTGCTCAGATTCCCTGGGGCTCTGGCCTCCCCACCTCCCCGCCTCCCCGCCTCCCCGCCTCCCCGCCTCCCCGCCACGGGTGACTGCCTGCCCCGTGTTCCAGCATCTCCTCTCCCTCCCGGGTGGGTGTCCCTGGCGGTCAGCAGCCTGGGTGGCTCCTCAGGCATGAGAGCTGAGAGGCACTAAATCTTCTCCGTCCGCCAGGGCGCCGCCCGCCCCAAAGCCCTTCCGCAGGGAAGCTCTGTCCCTCCTCGGACATCGGCCTGGGCGGGCGAGGGGCTCGACCCCAGCGCCCGCGGTCCCGAGACAGACGCCCTCTTGCCCTCCTGCCCGCCACATGCCATGCGTTTAGCGTGCTCGGGTCGCTGCCTGGGGGAGCCCATCTCCTGGCGGAACACCCAGGGGTGAGGGAGAGAGAGAGGAAGGGGTGGGTGCCGCGAGGACGCTCAGAGTGGGGGGAGGAGGAGAAGGCCCTGTCCCCCGCGAGCTGGCGGGGCTGTGTGAGTGGCAGGAGGGACAGGGGGACAGGACCAAGGCCCAAACCTTGGCCAGCGGCCTTGCGTCTGTGGCCACGACGGATGGGGGGAGGGCAAGCGGGCAGAAGGTCGAGAGGGCCTGCCACCAGCCGTGAGCAGTGGAGCTGGGCAGGGACACGATGGCGATTCGGGCACAGGAGGCGGCCGCAGGACCAGGCTCAGGGGCAGCAAAGGAGGCCTCGGGTTCGAGGGCTGAGAGCCCAGTCCTCTGGGCACGCGGGCTCGGACGAAAGCACCACCAGAGGGACTTGCTCTCTCTCGATCAGACCCAGGCCCGGCCGGCGGGGCTCAGGGGTTGAGCGTCGACCTATGAAGCTAGAACCAGGAGGTCACGGTTTGATTCCCGGTCGGGGCACAGGCCCGGGTTGCGGGCTCCATCCCCAGCGTGGGGCGTGCAGGAAGCAGCCGATCCGTGATTCTCTCTCATCGTGGATGTTTCTCTCTCTCTCCCTCTCCCTTCCTCTCTGAAATCAATAAAAAATATATATATATTTTTTAAAATTCTCACACTACGCACGAGGTCAGAGGTCAGTTTTCTCATCCCTGTGATTTTTGTAAATGAGCCCAGGAACCCCCGCCCCCACCTGAGGTCTGAGATCACGTCGGCCCCAGCCTCCACCAGGCTGGGAGGAGCCAGTGAGCCCTGCCTCAGGGCACAGAGGAGCCATTGTGGGGGACAGAGAGGGACGCCCACTGAGAAGGTGACCACGGGGGGGGGGGGACGGGGGGTCTCGGGGCAGCACCTCCAGCCCCAGCCCCTAGAAGGCCCGGCGAGAAGGCCCCCAGGGAACCTTCCCCGGCGAGGACGGGAGACCCCAGCCACCGTCTCGGCCACGGACACGAGACGGGACCATGGACGGCCCTCGGGGCCCCGGCTCCCTGCAGCCACCAGGCCGGAGGCCCTGTCAACAGGTCCCTAATCGGGTTCCTCGGGCACCACCGGTCACCAGGCAGCAAAGCCCTTTCCGCCTCGGCCTTAATGAGGCTCAGCCGCCCCTGTCAATCTCCCCGGAGCCGCGTCCGTCTAGACCGCGGCTGACAGGTGGCCCCTGGGACCAGAGGTCTCCGTGGAGCCCGGGCGCTGCCCGCCGGGGGCTCGTCCAGAGTGAACTGCAGGCCGGGGCGGGGGGAGGGGGGAACACGGAGGGTCCGGGGAAGGGAAGTGGGGGGCCCAGGGAGGCCGGCCCCTGGGTTCGAGGTCACTCGTGGAGGCCAGCGGGGCCTCTGGGAGGTGTCATTGAGCTCACACACGTGTCCTTGCACACCTGTCCTCGCACACCTGTCCTCATGAGGGCTGGGATACACTCCCTGGCACCCTCTCCCTCCTCCTTCCTTCCTTCCTTCCTTCCTTCCTTCCTTCCTTCCTTCCTTCCTTCCTTCCTTCCTTCCTTCCGTGTCGTCTTTATCGCCCTCTCCCCCTCCCTTCTTCCTCCCTCTTCCGTGTCTCTGGCCCTCAAGGAAGAAGCCCTTAGGGGACCCTGGCCAGGGCTGCAGCCAAGGGGACCAGCTCTCTCTCGTTCTACACGTGGGAGACGCCCCGTGATTGTCCGGGTAAAGGTCTCCGTGTCCACCTGACCACTCGGCCACTGGCCGGGCTCCGGCCACGGCCCACACTCCCGGAATGTGGAATTTAATCTTCGGAGAAGCAACGGACACTCATCCGGGGCCGCGTTGGGAAATCAAACGGGCGGGAACGGGTGGCAGGGAGAACGGAGGAGGAGGAGGAGGAGGTCAAAGACGCCGTGTTTATCTGGGACCAGAAGTCCCGGCGGCGGGCGTGGCGGCCCCGGCCCCCCCTGCACCCACCTCGCACACCAGCGAGCAGACGACGCCACAAGGCGAGAGCCCTCCTCTCCCTTCACTTCTTATTGATTTTAAATATATTTTTATTGATTTCAGAGAGGAAGGGAGAGGGAAAGAGAGAGAGAGAGAGAGAGAGAGAGAGAGAGAGAGAGAGAGAGACATTAACGATGAGAGCGAATCATGGATCGGCTGCCTCCTGCACGCCCCCCACTGGGGATCGAGCCCGCAACCTGGGCCTGTGCCCTTGACGGGAATCGAACCCGCGACCTCCTGGTTCCTAGGTCGAGCCACGCCGGCTTGGCCTGCCCTGGAGTTTCTTGAGTGGGAGGCTGACAGGCACCTCTCCTCCCTGGGACCTCAGTTGCCCGATGAGCCCTGCCCAGCTCCCTGCCCAGCTTGCGGCCCAGGCCCTGCTGGGTGCCCTCCTGGGTGCCCTCCTGGGTGCCCGGCTCTGGCGCGGGGCCCGGGGCCAGGCCGCTGGGCAGGGATGGGGTTTCAGCCTGAACTTTACGGCCAGCTGTGTGGCCGGGCTGCTGGGAATCTGAGAAGCCGGTGCCAGAGGGACGACACTGACCCGGACAAGGAGACGGACGCGCTGCCCTTAAACCCCAGGCCGGGACCGCAGCGTGGGGCGTCCTCCCCGGCCCCGGCTTGCTGGCCCCCGGGAGCGTCCGCCTCGGGCAGCGAAGGTGGGGACCTGCCGCGTTCCGGGGACGCCTCCCAGGAGGGGGCTAGGGTTACGCCCGCCGCGGGGAGAGGCGTGTGAAATGTCACCAGCCACACGGCTCTGGGCAGCGGGAGGACCGCTGAGAGCACCTGTCAGCGGCTCCCGTGGTGGCCGGAGACTTCCAGAAAAGGCCGGGCCAAGGCTCGGCAGCTCCTCCCGCCCCCTCCCGCCCATCCATCCGTCTGTCCCTCTGCCCGTCGCAGGGGCAACTTGGCATCTGACCCAGGACCCGGCACGCAGCGGACAGCGGGCACCCTCGTGCCCCGGGCGCTGCGTGTCCCCGAGGGTGGACAGAGGACAGAGGCTGGCAGGGACCCCTGGACCCGGCTCAGTTCTGGGAGCCCCGAAACTCATGTCTATCCGTCTATGGCAGCGAGGGGGACCCCAGCTCCGTGCAGGGCAGGAGGCACCCCCAGTGCGGCCGGCTGGTGGTGTCTGGGCTTCAGGGGAGAAGTAACGGCTCCTGGGGCTAATGGGGCCCCTTGTACGCAGAAGGGCTCCCCCTCCCCGTCCTGGGGCTCAGGAGGTCCCCCGGAGCCCCAGGCCTCCCTGTGAGGGAGACACTGAGGGGCGACGAGACTGCCCTCCTGGGGACACCCTGTTCCACCCCGTTTCTGCCCTGGGCCAGAGTGAGCTTTTAAAGATGCAAATTCGGCCCGGCGGGCGTGGCTCAGTGGTTGAGCATCGACCTATGAACCAGGAGGTCACAGCCTGACTCCTGGTCAGGGTACATGCCTGGGTTGCGGGCTCGATCCCCAGTGTGGGGCGTGCAGGAGGCAGCCGGCCCATGATTCTCTCTCATCACTGATGTGTCTCTCGCTCCCCCTCGCCCTTCCTCTCTGACATCAATAAAAATAAATAAATAAGAATAAAATGCAAATTGGGCCCAGCTGGTGTGGCTCAGTGAGCTTCGACCTACGAACCAGGAGGTCAGGGCTTGGTCCCCAGTGTAGGGCGTGCAGGGGGCGGCCGGTCCATGATTCTCATCCTTGATGTTTCTCTCTCTCTCTCCCTCTCCCTTCCTCTCTGACATCAATAAAAATATATTTTTTAAAAAAACCATTTAAAACTGTGAATTGCGTCCTGTCCTCCCTCCAGCCGAAAGGAGGAGACCGAGTCTTCAGGGATTCCCAAAGCCTCCCTGTGCAATCGCACCTCACCGCCCCCCGTCCCGGCACCCCCAGCCCCCCACTCTCGGCCGGACCCCGGGGCCTGAGGGGCCTGGTCTGCTCACCTGTGAATTCCGGGGCCGACATGGGACAGGTGCTCGGCGTGTATTTGCTGAATAAACAAGACGCCTGCCCCTGACCCACAGGATTGGAAACACGGGGTGCGGGGGGGGCACCCAAGTCCACGCGTCCACACACACACCCTTCCCCCCGCCCCGAGAGCACACGGGCTCTTTGCTCACCAGGACGGGGGACCCTCAGTGTCCCCTCGAAGGCAGCACGGACCCCGGTTTCCTTGACGTCCTTTGAAGTCTCTCTGGAGCCTGGCAACAGCCAGCCCTCCGTCCCCACCTGGAGAGCAGGTGGCTTTGTCCCCTCGTCCCCTCGTCTCCTGCCCTCCGCTCTCAGGAAGAGGACCTGGGACCAGCCCACCACCCCCAGTTCCCACCTTCCCTCCCCTCCCCTCCAACCCGCCATCTGCCCAGCTGGCCGGCCTCCCCTTCTGTCCTGAGAAAGCTCCCCTCCCCCAGGAAGGCCTCCTGGCTGCACGACTCCCAGGGCCTCCTTCCGTGGAGGGGAGTGGACCCTCCCCCTCGGGTGGTGGTGTCTGTGGGGTCCCGCCCTCTGGCCCGTCTGGGACTGGGACTCGCTCCCCACCTGTGGGGCCTGTGTGGGGGCGCGTTGGGCTGCGATCCCCAGGGGGACCGGCGGCTTTTATGTATGTGTGTGACTTAGCGGGATCCGGGGTCCCTGGGGACCGGCTTAGCTGTAAAGCCGGGGCCTCGGACAACGAGACGCCCCCGCGGAGGGGGGTCATCCAAGTGGCACAGCCCAAAGCAAACACCCCTAAGCCGGCCCGGTGGCCTGGTGACGCGCCGAGGGCTTTGCAAGGCCAGGCGTTGGAGGAACCAGATGTCCCGGGACCCTCCTTCCATCGCTGACCTCCGGGAGGGGGGGCCCTACGCCTGGGGGGCCTTGTCCTGCCAAGCCCGGCTGGAGGAGGAGGAGGAGGAGGAGGAGGGAGGCGGGGCCAGTGGGAGGGGCCGAGGAAGCCATCTGCCCCAGCCCTGCCTGTCCACCTCAGTCCCTGCAGAGCCCCAGGCCGGCGCGGCAGCTGGACGCAGAGGAGGACACGGAGGAGGAGGAGGCGGACCGGAGGCAGGAGGCCAGCTGTGCACAGGTGAGTGGGTCCTGCCCACCTGGCTGCCCACCTGGGTGGGGGCCGGCACCGAGGGGGACACCTGAGTGCTCTCTAGCTTGTCCCCTGGCAAAGGGGCGGGCAGAGGGCAGGAGGTTCGCCCGGGGACATCCCCTGGCGGCCAGTCACGCCCCGGGGTGCGTGGCCCCCCGTCCGGGCAGCGGTCCAGTCTGGGTGCTTCCCTCGGGGCTCCCTGTGGCTTAGGGCGCAAAACGGGGAGCAGGTTAAAGGTCGGGCGAGCTGTTCAGCATGAGGAACCGGGGTCGGACTCGGGACATCTCCACGTGGCCGAGAGAGCCCCCAGCTGAGGAAGCAGAGGCCGCGGGGACCTGGGTCCGAGGGCTGAAGCCGCCGGGCGGGCGAGGGCAGGGGGCGGAGGGAGGGCCGCGGGTCCCGGTCCCAGGGCAGAAGCCTCATTGGGGGGCTGGAATGTGGACACGAGGGTTCATCCCCCCCCCCAAACCGTCCAGCGGCTCCAACCAGCCAGCCACGCTCTCGCCCTGCGGCCTTGACCTTGCACCACGTCTGGCTTCTTCCTGAAGAGCAGGGGGCTCCCCAGGGTGACCCGGCTTCACGTGGGAACCCCCCCAATCCCATGCGTAGGGCTTGGCACCTCGCTCCTTGCTGGCTGCGCCCTAGAAGCGGGGAAGGAAGGGGGGGTGGCGCGCGGCTGGGGGGGGCAGCTGGGAGCCGGGGCTGGGTTAGCACCAGCTCTTCACGGTGACTAACGGCCGGGCGGGTGGCGATGATGACAGGTGAGGGAGGTGACAGCTAGGAGACCCGGGCTCCAGGGTGGGGTCCCGGCCGGGGGCCAGGTGGCCGTCGCAGGCATGGGTGGGACGGGGCCCGGCTGCCAGCTTGGCGGCCGCCCTCCGCCCTGGCGCTCCCTCGTGACTCCCCGCCTGCCCGCGGCTCACACGGTGGCGGTGGCCCTGTGACCTGGCCAGCTCGCCCTGGCGCACCGCGGCATTCCTGCGTGTCAGGGCCGGGGCTGGGGCCGGCGAGGCAGCGGGTGGGCAGCTGTGAAGGGGAATGGGCCGCGTGTGCAGGAATGTGCCGTGTCAGGCGGGCCCACCCCCAGGACAGGGCTCCCGGCAGGAAACGGCCTCTGGGGAACGGAACGCTGTGGCCACCGAGCAGGGGCAGCCCCGTCGGGGGCAGGACGGCTGGGGAACCCTTTCAAGACGGCCCCTCCCCTCCATTCAGGGGTCTCTCCCGGCCCGGAGCCTGTGCCCTCTCCCGGGGGGCACTTCCCCGCGGCCACGATGGACCGGACCGAGCGAGAGGAAACTGGGGGGACGGGTGGTGGGAAGAGGCTGGGGTCACCTGTCCGCCTGATGTGATGACTCGCCGGCCTCAGGGGGGACCGGTGGATTCACGGGGACCAGGGCCTGGGAGCAGCCAAGTGGGGGGCCTGGCCTGCGACGGCCTGAGCCCAGACGGGCTGAGGGTGGGAGGGAGGGGCTGCCGGGCCCCCTGGGAAGCCTGTGTCCTTGAGAAAGTCACGCCCAAGGTCAAGGCCGCCAGCCCGGCCCAGGTGGCTCAGTGGTTGAGCATCGACCTCGGACCCAAGAGGTCGAGGTTCAACTCCTGGTCAGGGCACATGCCCGGGTGCGGACTCGATCCCCAGGAGGCAGCCGGCCCATGATTCTCTCTCATCATGGATGTTTCTCTCTCTCTCTCTCTCTCCCCCTCTTCCCCCTCCACCCCCACACCCGCTCCCTCTCGGAAATCAATAAAAATATATTTTAAAAAAAGTCGAGGGAACCAGGCTGTTGGAGCGGGAAAACCCTGGAAGCCGGGGGTTTGGGCTCCTGAGGCTTGAGGAGGCGGCCTCGCCCTGGGCTGCCCCCCGGGAGCCAGGCCACTGCACGGGGTGAGAGCTCAGCCCACCTGTCCCCCGTGCCTGGGCCACTGGGCAGCATAGGAGCCCCCCAGCCTCCGGGAGACGGGTGTCGCCGGGGCCAGGGGACCTGCAGGAAACCCACGTTTGCTGGGGTTGGACAAGCTCCCGGGGGCGGCAGCAACTGGACCCGTGTCCCCCAGATACGGCCGGTGCCCAGATACGGCTGTGGGGGGAGGGCGGGGGTGAGACCCGCCGACCGCCCGCCCAGAACCAATTCCTCCTCCTGTTCCCAGGACCCATCGCCCGCCACCCTCAGGAGCCCAGGAGCCAGACCATGGCAGGTGAGGGGAGGGGCGGGGCAGGCGGGGCTCAGGCCCCTGGGAGCTCACCGGTGCCCACATTCCCTCGTTTCCACTTGGGGTTTTGAGTTGTTTTCCTGAATAAAGGGGTCCCCCTGGCCAGTGCGGCTCAGTGGTGGAGCATCGGGCCATGAACAGGAGGTCATGGTTGGATTCCCGGTCAGGGCACACGCCCGCGTTGCACGCGATCGCCAGTGGGGGGCGTGCAGGAGGCAGCCGATCCATGATTCTCTCATCATGGATGTTCCTCTCTCTCCCTCTCCCTTCCTCCCAGAAATCAATATAAATATATTCTTAAACGATAAAAAATTAAAGGGTTCAGAGTCCCCCCCCGCCCCCCCACCTCCCCATGCAGGCCCTGCTTCCCGGCCAGGTGCGCCTCCCCCTCTCCTTCTCCAGCTTCTCCCAGGGACACTCCCGGGGGCTCCCCAGGGGGCCCTGCCCGCGTCCCGGGGCCTCCAATCACTGCTGGTTCCCCTAGAAAAGTCACACGTGCCTCCCACAGGCTGGAGCTGCGCGTCTGTCCCGCCCAGCACGGGGCCAGGGAGCCTGTCCGCGGTCCGTTCTCCCCTGTGGGGAGGGCCCCTCACGAAGCGGGGGGGCAGGCCCATCTCCCTGTCTCCCGTGTCCACAGGGAGGTCGGTCAAGAAGCACGGGGTGACCACGCGGCAGCTGGTGGACGAGGTCCCCGAGGGGTGCAGCCTGCCCGACTTCGAGCAGAAGCCGGTCACCATGGCGCTGGCCGAGGGTGAGGCCCAGTGGGAGGGGGGCGCTGAGGGAACCCCGCTCCCGCCTCCAGCATGCACAGCCCCCGTCCCCAAGTCCTCACCAGCCAGGCCACATCTGCCTGCACTGAGGGGGGGCGGGGCCTGCCTGGGTCCCCAGAAGGCGATGTAAGGGTCTAGGGAATGGACACTGGGTGGGGGAGAGCAGAGGGGGCCTTGAGGGGGAGCTGCCCCCAGCTTGGGGTCTCCCTGAGGCCGGGGCCCCGTGTCTCAGGACCAGAGCCTCCGGGCACCCAAGAGCTACCCCTTCCTGTGGCTGTCACTCCCGCCCAGAGAGTGACACGGACCCACAAAAAGACCCCCCCCCCCAGACTTGGGAGAGTCCTTCAGGCCAAGAAAAGGTCCTTCCCTCCCGGGCCCTGTTCACTCACCGTGGCCTTCAAGGCCCCCCGGCCCTTGCCAGGCGGGGACCGGGCACCTGGACTGGGCACGGGGACTGGGCACTGGGAGCCTGCCTCCTGCCCTTGAGTCGGGGACGTTGGCCTGGCCCCCTTCCTGACACGGGGTGCGGGGGGGGGGGCGGGATGCCTGGAGCCTTGAGGGTAGCACCCAGCGGGCAGCTGGATAAAGCGATAAAGCGACCGTCCCGTCCCCCCTCCTCCCCGCCCCCTGCCCGCTGCTCTGCCACAGGGAGAAACGCCATCCTGCGGGCCGTGGTCTGCGGGGAGCCCGCGCCCCAGGTGCGCTGGCAGAGCAGCCAGGGGGACCTCAGCAACTCCAGCAAGTACCAGCTGCTCTCCGCCCCGGGCAGCAGGGAGCACGCGCTGCAGGTGAGAACCACCCCTCCCCCCAGGTCTCCTTCGGCCCCTCCAGGGGCTCCCCGGCCTCCCCCGCACCCCCAGTCCCCAGAGGAGGCTGCGTCCAGGAGGCCGGACTGGGCTCTGAGGCTCCAGGTGGCGGGAGGCAGGTGTGGGCCTGGCAGGCGCGCAGTACCTCCTCCGACCACCTGGGGGCGCTGTGACAGACGCGTAAGGAAAGCTATGGAGTCAGGCGGCCCGGTGACAAGCCCAGGGGCGCCCCCCCCCCCCCCCCCCCGTCTTTGATTGACAAGCTACTTTCTTTTTTCTTTTTTCTTTTTTCTTTTTCTAAATATATTTTTATTGATTTCAGAGAGGAAGGGAGAGGGAGAGAGAGAGAGACAGAAACATCAATGATGAGAGAATCATGGATCGGCTGCCTCCTGCACGCCCCACACTGGGGATCAAGCCCACAACCCGGGCGTGTGCCCCAACCGGGAATCGAACCCTGACCTCCTGGTTCCTAGGTGGACGCTCAACCCCTGAGCCACGCCGGCCGGGCAATTTGGATCTTTATAACATCGTTCGCGGCCGTACGCAATGATCCGCTTAACAACCAGCCTGCCCTGTGTGGTCAAATTCTTAACCAGCTCACGTCTAATGCCTTGGCGGGGCCAGACCCAATGATTTCTTGGGCCTCATACGGCCCTCGGGCCAGCGTTTCCCACCCCTGGGGGGGCCTAGCCCACAGCCAGGCCGAGTAACAGGGGAGGGGGAGTGCCAGCCCCCCACCCCCCATCCCCGTGCTTGGCACCCCCTGCAGATCAACAAGCTGACAGGCGAGGACACGGACAAGTACTACTGCGTCGCCGTGAACCCGTACGGAGAGGCCGTGTGCTCCGCACGGCTCACCGTCATCGAAGGTGGGGTCCCCCCCCGCACCCCGCCTGCCTCATCGGTGCTCAGGCCCCTGGGGTGCCCAAGAGGAGTCAGAGGCCTGGCTGTTGGGGGGAATTGGGAAAGGGGGGGCATAAGTGATGGAGACGGGGGTGGTGAATGGCTGCAGGTCCAGCCACACAGCTGGTTGGCAAAGTGGGGCCTCACCCTGACACGGCAGCTCTCAGGGGAGGAGAGAGCAGCTGCCCCTTAGATGGGGCTCAGCTGTGGCCCCGGGGGTCACTGGCCCCTGAGGGAGGGGTCCCCCTGAGGCTCTGGGGTATCCACATGTATGACGGGCAGGCCCTCCATCCCGCTCATCCCAGCTCCTGGGCTGTCCCCACGCCTCAGGGGATGGGGGGGGGGTTCGGGACCCTGGCCGGTGCTCAGCCGTCTTGGGGAGACCACCAGTGTGTCTGGCTTCTCCCCTCCCTGCCCACATGGACTTCCCCCTCCTCCCCGACGGTGCAGTTGGCTTTCGGAAGAAGCGGAAGAGGAACACGGAACCCCAGGAGGGTAGGTCGAAGGATTGTCCTTGGGGCTTTTGGGGGGCGGGCTACCCCTTGCCTGGCGCCCCCCACTTGGCTGGGCCCCCCCCACAGAGGCCCCAGGGGTCCAGTCCACAGGAGGGTGCCTTTGGTTCTTTCAAAAATATAGATTTTTTTTATTGATATCAGAGAGGAAGGGAGAGGGAGAGAGAGAGAGAAACATCAACGAAGAAAGAGAATCATGGATCGGCTGCCTCCAGCTCGCCCCCTCCTGGGGATCGGGCCGGCACCCCGGGCATGTGTCCTGACGGGGAATCAAACCATGACCTCCTGGTTCACTGGCCATCACTCAACCACTGAGCCACACGGCCGGGCCACGTGAGGGCCCCTTTCCACAGCTCCGTGTTGTTGGCCACGGACCACACGCCCTCCGCCCATCCCCTCCTCACCCGCCCGCTCCCTGGGGGCGGGGCCTCATTGGTTCCTTTTGCAGATCTCAGTAAGGAGCTGATGGACTTGCGGAGGACGCTGAGGAAGAGGTGGGTGTGGGGGTCCGTGGAGGGGGGGCCCAGCTGCCTCCATGAGCACTTGGGGCTCAGCCCTCGCTCCGCCCTGAGCAGGGGCAGGGGGGCTGGACCGCAGGTACGGTGGGAAGAGGGATGCTCAGTGGTGGGCACACGGGGTGCCCTTCTGCCACTTCTGAGCTCCCCTCTGGGGCCTGGTTGGCTCGTTGGGGCGACGGGGCGGTCCGCCAGGAGAGTGCGTTTAAAGCAATAGGACCATTGTCCCCAAAGGCATCTCGCGGGGTCCTCCCAGGAAGCTGGAGAGGTGGTCGGTCCCGGGCCCCAGCCTGTGCGTCCCTTTCCCGGGGTGCAGGGAGGGCAGCGCCCCAGGCCCCTGGGGGTGTCCGCTCCTGAGGCTCCCCTGGCCTCTGACCCGCCGGCCCTGCTCCCCAGCGCCCCGCCTCCCAAGAAGAAGATGGACCCCGAGCAGGTGTGGCAGCTGCTGATGTCGGCGGACCGGAAGGACTATGAGCGGCTGTGCATCCAGTACGGCATCGCGGACTTCCGCGGCATGCTGCGCAAGCTGGAGAAGATGCGCCGGGAGCGCGACGACCGGATGGCGCAGGTACCCTCGCGGGGCCCCCCGGAGCTGGGCCTGCAGCCGGGCCTCCCGCCCTCACCCAGCCCTCCCTGCGGCGTCTGGCCAGGGACCCAGGTTTCCGAGCCAACGTCCTGGCTGTGGACCTGCCCCGATACTAACTCTGGGCTTTGGAGAAGTGAGGGCCGCTGTGTCTTGGTTTCCTTGCTGGTAACAGGGGTGTTAGAGTCACAGGTACCTCACAGGGCTGTGGAGAGGGGGTGCGAGAGGGTGCGCTGGACACACCTGGCTGAGTGCCTGACACATAGCAAGGGTTTCCTGGGAGCCATCACCACCATCACCATCAAAATCATCATCACCACCACCACCAATATCACCACCATCACCATCACCATCACCATCACCATCACCATTATCACTATCATCACCATCATCACCATCATCACAACCATCATCACCATCATAACTACCACCATCATCACTGTCATCACCACCATCACCATCCCCATCACCACCACCATCATCATCACCACCATCACCATCACCATCATCATCACCACCACCATCATCATCATCACCATCACCATCACCATCATCATCACCATCACCATCATCACCATCACCATCACCATCACTATCACCATCATCACTATCATCACCATCACCACCACCACCACCATCACCATCACCACCACCATCATAACCACCCCATGTCCATCACCACCATCACCACCATCACCAACATCGCCATCACCATCACCACTGTCATCACCACCATCACCACCATCACCACCATCACCACCATCACCAACATCACCATCACCATCACCACTGTCATCACCACCATCATCACCATCACCACCATCACCAACATCACCATCACCATCACCACTGTCATCACCACCATCATCACCATCACCACCATCACCAGCATCGCCATCACCATCACCACTGTCATCACCACCATTATCACCACCATCACCATCACCAATATCACCATCATCACCACCATTATCACCACCATCACCATCATCACCATCACCACCATCACCATCATCACCACCATCACTGTCATCATCACCATCACCATTTTCCCTCACCATCACAGACCTTGGGGGCCTGTCTTATTCCCAAAGGCTTCCCGTGCAGGGAATTTTAGTTCCCATCGGCACGCTCATTCCAGCATTTACAACCTGTTCAGGAAGTTCTTTCCCGAGTCAAACCGACCTGGAGTCCAAACCTAATGTTTCCTCTGGAAACACAAAACACGTAGCTTTCGTCCTCCTGAAAATGGTCTTTGATCAGACCTCCCACCTGGGGCCTCAGCTCCCTTTCCTCCACGCTTTCTCACCTGCTTCAACACCGGACCCAGCACCGGGCTTTACCCCCAGGAGGTGCTCAACTCACTTCTATTAGATGGATCCACTGATGAACACCGAGCCCTTCTGTGTCCTCAGCGCCCCGGACACCTGGGTCCCTTCTTGCTCCCCTCCCCAACCTGCTGTCTCATCTCGGAGAACTCCCTGCTCCACGGGGCTCACGCCTCCCCCCTGCGAAGCGGGAAATGCTTGTTTGCCCGGGATTTGGGGGGCCCGGGGCCTGAGGGGTTGCAGTGCCCTGAAGAGAGCTCCCCGGTGGGTCTGTCTCCCCTAGTACGTCAACGCCGTCTCCAACACGAAACAGATGAAGGTCACCAAGGAGGGGGTGGCGTTCTTTGAACTGGACCTGGACCTCAAGGACCCCGAGAGCAATGTCTACCTGTACAAGGTGTGTCTGGGGGGCCGCTGGCAGGGGCGCTGCGGGTCCTGGGGGCAGGGACTGTGGGATTCCTGCCCCCCCGCCGGGAATAACTGAGCAAGTCAACGTTTATTTTTAAATTGCCAGCGCACGTCATGTGTGCCGGCCGGCCGGTCGGACGGACGGTCGGACGGTCGGACAGTCGGTCACTTAGCCTTTTATATAGGTAGATGGTGCCTAGCCTCCGTGTCCCCCACAGAACTTCAGCTCCCTGGGAGCAGGGACCCTGGTCTGTTTTATCCCCTGATGGTCCGTCCCAAGTCCCTAAGACAGTGCCCGGCCCCCTGTGGGCACCTAAGTGTTAGGTGATTCTCCGGCAGGTAATTTGCCCTGTGGCCCGAGTCACACACCTTCGTGGACGGTTTACTTCCCTCCCGGCCTGCTCTGCACCCCCTCATCCCCCCTCCACCCCCGGTCACCCCCTGCTCCAGCCCCTTTAAGTCCCGGGAATATGTCGTCCGGGCCAGTGCCTGGGCCCGTGGGAGACAAGTGCCGGCTGCTGCCAGGGTGGGGGCGGGACAGGAGGTCGTGGGGACCCGCGGAGGCCCTGAACCCCCTCTTCCTCTCCTGCCGCAGGACGGGGAGATGGTCCCCTACAGCTCCGAGAGCCACGCCAAGCGCAGCGTGCGGCGGCTGGGCAAACACTACCACTTCCAGATCCAGGACCTGTGGCCGGAGGACGCCGGCCTCTACCAGGTCAAGGTGGAGGACGCGGAGGTCTTCTCCACGGAGCTGGAGGCCAGCGGTGAGCGGGCCCGCGGGAGCCGGGGCAGGCGGGTCGGGGGGGCCATGTTGGTGCCACGGGCGGGGGAGCTGAACGGGACGATGACCGTGGGGCGGGGACCACACATCCAAGGTCGGTATTCTCTCTCTCTCTCTCTCTCTCTCTCTCTCTCTCTCTCTTTTAAAATAAATTTTTATTGATGTCAGAGAGGAAGGGAGAGGGAGAGAGAGAGAGAGAACCATCACTGATGAGAGAGAATCATTGACAAGCTGCCTCCTGCACGCCCTACACTGGGGATCGAGCCCGCGACCTGGGCCTGTGCCCTGCCCGGGAATCGAACCTGGGACCCTCCATGTGCGCAGGCCGATGCTCTAGCCACTGACCCACACTGGCCAGGGCCCGTCTTTCTGTTCACAGGCTAATGGGAACCCCTCTGACCCACACGGGGGTGCCAGGGGACCCTCTGAGGTGACGTGTGTGTGTGTGTGTGTGTGTGTGTGTGTGTGTGTGGCTGAGCGGGCCTGAGCCGCCTGGGTTTCCGAATGCCGGCCCCAACCGGGCAGGGCGGTCACACCTGCCATATGGCGGGCGGGCGGGCGGGCGGGCAGGCGGGCTGACAGCCCCATTCCCGCTCCCCCCAGCCATCCCGCCCCGTGTGCTGGTCCCGCTGTCCGAGGCCCGCTGCGAGGAGCGGGGCGACGCCGTCTTTGCGTGCACGCTGTCCAACCCCTGCCCCCAGGCCGCCTGGCACTTCAAGCACCAGCCGCTGCAGCCCAGCGACAAGTACGAGGCGTCCGTGTCCCCCGACGGGCTGACCCACCAGCTGGTGGTGAGGGGGGCCCGGCTCTCCGACATGGGCCCCTACTCCCTGGACACCGGGCTCCACGTTTCCAGCGCCTGGCTGGTGGTTGAAAGTGAGTGGACCCTCCCCCACCTCCATCGCGGGGGGTGGGGTGGGGGGACCTCAGGCCCAGGAGGGCACCGGGGGCGGGCGGGGATGGTGCCGCCGCCCACTGCGGTGTGGGCCCTTCCCCGCCAGCCAGCCCCTCTCAGCTGCCTGTGGGCCTTGGGGTGACCCAGTGGCCCTGGGGGCCCAGGTTCGGTGGACGAGGAGCCCTGGATGAGGCCATAGAACACCTGTGACCCGCCCCCTCCCAGGGTTTGGGTTCCAGGCGGTCCCAGGAGACGGTAAAATGGTTAAGGCCCCAGCAGGGCAAGTAGGTCTTTTATTTTTTTATTATCTCTGAAAACTGGTCAAATGCCATGAAACTCTTTTTTTATTGATTTCAGAGAGGAAGGGAGAGGGAGCGAGAGAGAGAAACGTCCATGATGAGAGAGAGAGTTGCTGATCGGCTGCCTCTCTCACGCCCCCTACTGGGGATCGAGCATGAGACCTTGACCGGGAATCGAACCCGGGACCCTTCGGTCCCCAGGCCGAGGCTCTATCCACTGAGCCACGCCGGCCAGGGCCACGTAGGTCTTTTAACAAACTACGCCGCGGCTCTGCCTCCTGACGGTTTGATAAGCAAGTGACTCCGGCTCCTGCATTTCCCCCCCAAATCCTCGGGGGCCACTCGGCAGGTGGGGGTGGGTGCAGGGCTGGGGAGCGGGGGTGGCGCGTCCCCATCACTGCCTGGCCCACCGGGCTCCCTGCTCCGACGGGCAGCCGGTCCCTCTGCCAGGACCTGGGGGTCAGGACAAGCAGGGGTGTGGGGACCGCTGACCGTCGGCCCCCGTTAACAGCCCTCTCTCTCTCTCTCTCTCTCTCTCTCTCTCTCTCTCTCTCTCTCTCTCTCTCTCGGTGGCGTCGACAGCTGGGCAGGATCAAGGCCCTCTGACCACCAGTGCTGACCACCAAGCTCAGGGGCAAGGAGCCCCGGCCTCAGACGCCGAAGAGTCCAGGCGGGCCAGCGGCCAGCGGGGGGGTCTCAGAGAGCAGGGGGGCGCCCCCGGGGGGGCCGGGCGGGATCCCGGGCGCCAGCTCCCAGCCGGCCTGGACGGAGGTGGCCTTGGTGGGCACAGCTACCCCTCGATGGGGGGCGAGGGGGCAGCCGGGGCCGCCTGGGGCCCGGGGCAGGCGGGGAAGGGCTTTCCGGAAGCGGACAGATTCGGGGCCACTGTTTCCGGGGACAACCAGCTCGACGGGGAGGGGGGCTGGGACACGAGCCTCCCGGGGGGGCCCCAGTCCCAGGGAGAAGGCGCGGGGTCAGGGCTGGGCCTCACGGGAGGGCTCGAGCTCGACGGTGGCAGAGACGGCGATGGGGACAGAGGCGGCGGGCCGGTGGGGGGCTGGGGGGCGGGAGGACTGGGGGGCCGTGGGGAAGGACAGGAGGACAGTGGGGACAGCAGGGGACAGCTCTGGGGTGCTCAGCTGGGACCCGGGACAGGCAAGGGGGCCCTGCAGGGGTCGTGGTCGGGCCCTGCGGGGTCGGGGGCAGGAGGGGAAGGCATGGAGAGCTTCCTGCAGGGGGAGAGCCTGGACGGGGGCAGGGGTGAGGATGCTCTGAGCCGGGAAAGGGGGAGCGGAGCGGCCTGGGGCGCCGGGGGCAGCGGGGCCGGCCTGGGGGGGTCTGGGGACGGCAGTGTGGCCGGAGGTCCTGGGGCCCTGGGGTCCCCCGGCTCCGAGGCAGGCAGCGGCCCTGGGTCCTGGGGCTCCGGGGGACGGGGTGATGAGGACTGTGCGGACGCCAGGGGTCTCGGGGGACCAGGGCTGTCTCCAGGACAGACGCCCGCAGGCCAGGGCTCCCAGGGCCCCGCGATACCTGGGGGCCGAGACGCCCTCTGGGGGCGCGGGGGTCCTGAGGGTTCGAGGCAGGAGGGAGGCCCAGGAGGTCCCGGGGGCTGGGGAGGAGAGGGCCAGGGGCCAGGGCCTTGGGGCGACATGGGGTCCAGCCTCAGCCAGGCCGGGGCCCACCCTGGACCTGGAGGAGGGAGAGGGGGTGTGGGTGGTACCCAGGCGCCCGGGCTGATGGGGTCTGGCCAGGGGGGCGATGGTAGCAGCCACGGGCTTATGGGGGCTCCAGGCCGGGGTGCTCAGGGGCCCTGGGGCACCCAGGGAGACCCAGGGGCCACGGGGTCTGGACCGGATTTCTGGAATGGGGCTCGGAGCTCCAGAGAAGGGGGGCCCAGAGGTGAGGGGGGTGCCGAGGCTGGCTTAGTGGGGTCCCGGTACGGCGACGGCTCGGGGTATTTCAGGGGAACAGGCCCTGGAAGTGGGGCTGGTTCCGGCGATGGCTCCCGGGCGCCGGGAGAGGCGGGCTCTGCGTGGGGTGTCGGGGCGCCTGGGGGGGCAGAGGCCGAGGAGGGGGGCGCTTATAGGAGCGGCTCGCGGGGACCTGGGGCAGTGAGGCCTGGGGACCAAGACGGTCAGGGCCCTGCAGGGAGGGGGCCCGGGACGCCTGCTGGTCTCAGGGGCGGCCCTGGGGGAGGGGGAGGGGAGGAGGCCGGGATGCGTCCCGAAACCTGGGGCGCCACATCCGGAGGCCCCGGGGAGGCCGGCCCTGGGGACAGGCGACGTCCCAGCGGTGGCCTTGGGACCTCCGCTACCATGGGGGGGGCCGGAGGGGAGGGGCATGTGGGAGCAGATCCAGGGGCAAAGGAGGCTCCTGGAGGAGGCTGGGCAGATGGCTTTGGGGGTCCCGGGGCCACGGAGCCAGGCTCTCTGAGGGCGGGGGGCGGAGGGGGCAGAGAGGGCGGTTGGGAGGGGACCCGGGGCCTTGGCTGGGACGAGTCCGGGCGCCCCAAGGCCCAGGGTCCTGGCAGCGGGCCGGGTTCTGACCGGGGTCACAGGGATGGACCAGGGATTCTGGGGCCTCAGCACCATGGAGGCGGGGGGTCAGGGGGGCCTGGGGGGATGGGGCCAGGAGGTGAGGCGGGCTTTAGAGACGGCTCAGGGGGGCTTGGTGGCATGGGGTCAGGGAGCGAGGCAGGTTATAGGGATGGGATTGGGGGTGTTGGGGGCATGGGGTCAGAGGCCCAGGCAGGTCATAGGGATGGGATTGGGGGTGTTGGGGGGATGGGGTCAGGGGCCCAGGCAGGTCATAGGGATGGGATTGGGGGTGTTGGAGGGATGGGGTCAGGGGCCCAGGCAGGTTCTAAGGATGGGATTGGGGGTGTTGGGGGGATGGGGTCAGGGGCCCAGGCAGGTTCTAAGGATGGGATTGGGGGTGTTGGAGGGATGGGGTCAGGGGCCCAGGCAGGTTATAAGGACGGGATTGGGGGTGTTGGAAGGATGGGGTCAGAGAGTGAGGCAGGCCACAGGGATGGGATTGGGGGTGTTGGGGAGATGGGGTCAGGGAGTGAGGCAGGTCATAGGGATGGTTTGGGGCCTCCTGGGGGAGTGGGATCAGGGGCCCAGGCAGGTCCTAAGGATGGTTTCGGGGGGCCCGGGGGAGTGGGGTCAGGGCTTGAGGCAGGTCACAGGGGAGGCCCCGGAGGGTCTGGGGAAACCGGGCTGGAGGGTGAGTGGGGCTCCGGGGGTGGCCCCGGGCGCCGTGGGGCAGCAGGCGCTCTGGCCTCAGCGGGACAGGAGGGGGGACCCAATGGCCGAGAAGCCGGGGGGCCTGGGGCGGGGTCCAGGGCAGGGTCCGGGGCAGGGTCCGGGGCGGCCTCACAGGGGTCTTACGGTGGCCCCAGCTCCGAGGGGGCCAGGGCACCGGGGCTGGTGAACGGGGCTGGCCCTGGGGTGGGCTCGGGGTTGCCCGGGGCGGTGGGCGCCGGCAGCTCTGCCTCCTCAGGGGCCCCAGGGGCTCCCGGGGACAGAGGGGCCCCCAGTGGGAAGGGCGGGTCTGCAGGTCAGGCCAGGGGCGTGGGGGCTCCTGGCTGCTTTGATGGTCCGGGAGCCGTGGAGGGCGAGGCCTGGGCAGGGGCAGGGGCACTGGGATCCAGGCGGGAAAAGGGCTCCGGGAATGCAGGGGCAGGGGCGGGGACAGCGGACAGGGGCGGAGCCGCTGCCCAGGGGGGACCAGGGCCTCAGGGCGCGGGGGACTCCCTGCTGGGAGGTGGGGGGGTGGCGACCGCCTCGGGGACAGGCACAGGCGAGGCCCAGGACGGCGGCCGGAGACCCGGGCAGAGGGGCAAGTCCGCGTCGGCATCTGCTGATGGGCTGGAGGTTAGCCGACCTCGCGCCCCGGACCAGGGAGACCAGGGTTTTGAAGGGGGCCGTGCAGGAGCCGGGAGCCAGCCCCCCGGCTCCGGGGTGGACGATGCCGCTTTCGGGGGGACCCAGGAATCGGGGGGACCCAAGGACCGGGCAGGGGCTGCCGGCCCAGGAGAGGCCGGTGGGAGGCAGGGCCCGGGGGTGCGGGACAGCAGAGGCTCAGGGGCCGGAAGCCGCCGGCCCGCTGGCCCCCGGGACGTGGACGGAGCCTGGAGCGGCCTGGATGGCCCCCTGGGCAGCAAAGACTCTGGAGACAGACCCACGGACGTCGGGGGCCCGGGGGCCCCGCCGGGCAGAGGACGGAGAGGAGGAAGGGGGCCCCCGGGGGCCGAGGATGACAAGGCCCCGACGGAGGACGAGGCCCCGCGGGGGAGCAGGTCCCGCACGCGGGCGGGGGCCGCGGTTGGAGGCGCGGAGAGGCGGGCGCAGGAGGAGGCCGGGGGCCGGGGGCCGCGGCCCGGAGCAGAGGACGGAGCAGAGGACACGGGGAGCCCCGGGGAGACCCCGCGTGAGGACGGGAGCCGAGCGGGCAGCAGGAGAGGTGGCGCGGAGGGCAGGCCGGGCGGCGGGGGCCACGGGCAGGACGCCCCCCGGAGCCCGCGAGGCAGACACAAGATCGGCACCGGCTGCTTCTGCGAAGAAGCCCGAGGTAGGTGCCCAGCCCGGCTGGCTCCCGCGGGGACCCTGACCGCCAGGCGCCCGCTCCTCCCAGGTCCGCCTCCAGCGCCAGGCATCTGTCCCTGCCGGTGCCCCCCAACTTGGGGGCATCTCCTCCCGGGCCAGGAAGCAGCCGCCTCCTCCTTGTGCAGGTGGGATCCGGGCCAAGGGGCTTCGGGGTCCCCCCACCCCGGGCATCCGTCCGGACACACGATGTCCAAAGCCCAGGGTGGTCCGACTCACGCTGGGGGTCCCCCAGGCTGTGGGCCGCCCGTCTCTGTGACTCGGGGGCCCTCCGTCCACCGTGCACCCCAGATGCCCTGCTGAGAAGAGCGGGGGGGGTGGGCAGAGGGCAGTTGGCAGGACCCGGGGGCCCCCAGGGGCCATGCAGGCCAGGGCCTAGGAGGCTGGGCCGTGGGGGTCCCTGGGTGACGGCCCAGCCTCTGTGTGTGTCTCTCCAGCCCCCCAGGGCCACTTCTCCCGGGAGCTGGCTGACACGGTAGCGCGGCTGGGGGAGGCCGCCACCCTCTCCTGTACCCTCAGCCGGGACCTGGGACCGGGCGCCTGGTTTAAGGATGGAGTCCAGGTACTGCCCACCCCCACCCCGCCACCCCCGCCTCCACCCCCAGCCGGGGGCAGGGCCAGAGGGAGAGCAGGGAGCAGGCCAGGCCCACGCCTCCTCCTTCGTCTTCTGAATGCACCTGGGAGCTTAGCCCACCGCCCAGTGTGTTCACAACACACAGGATTGTAGACCCACTGTGCGCCCCGACCCCTGCCGCCCACGCGCCCTGCTCTCAGCCGCCCCCAGTGCTGTTTCTGTCCCAACAACGCCTGCTGAACTCGGCGTGTCCTTTCGTTTAAAATAGTTTTTAAATTGATTTCGGAGAGGAAGGGAGAGGGAGAGAGGGAGAGAGAAACATCAATGATGAGAGAGAGTCATGGATCGGCTGCCTCCTGCACGCCCCCTCGTGGGGATCGAGCCTGCAACCCGGGCCTGTGCCCTTGTCCAGAATCGAACCCGGGACCCTTCCGTCCGCAGGCTGACGCTCTATCCACTGAGCCACACCGGCCAGGGCTCAACGTGTCCTTTAAGGCCGCGTACAAAAGCCACTTTGTCCGCCTCACCAGGCAAGACCCCTTGGCCCCGGGACAACCTCTGAGCTCTGCGGAGGGAGTGTGCCCTGTGGCTTCAGAGCTCGGGCCTCCGGCTTCATCTCTCACGTGGGCTAATGACGGGACCTCCTGCGTGAGGCTGTAGGCACCATTCAGGGAGGTGGCGGCTCACGGGGCGTGAGCACGTGGCTGGCCCGGGACCACGTTCGATGCTGGCCCGCCCGTCAGGGTGGCTCCTGCGATTGCATTGGTGACAGCCCCCGGGCGGGGGGGGGCGGGGGGAGGCAGAGGAGCCTGGGGGCGGGGGGAGGGGGAGGGGGCTGACCGGCTCAGCTGCTGGCCTCTTTGCAGCTCAGCGTCCAGGATGGACTCGTCTTCAAGCAGGAGGGCCTGGTGCGCAGGCTGCTCATTGCCCACGCGCAGGGCACCCACGCCGGGAGGTACAGCTTCGTGGCCGGCGACCAGAAGAGCGAGGCCACCCTGACCGTCCGAGGTGAGGCCCGGCCCGCCCCTGCCCGCCTGGCGGTCAGCGCCGGGCGATACGCAAGCGCCCGAGGGTGAGGCTGGTCTGCAGCCGGTGTCCAGCCCACCCTCCGTCTGAGAAAATGGTTTTATTTTATTTTATTTTATTTATTTATTAATTAACATATTTTTTTAAAAAATATATTTTATTGATTTTTTACAGAGAGGAAGGGAGAGAGATAGAGAGTTAGAAACATCGACCAGCTGCCTCCTGCACATCTCCCACTGGGGATGTGCCCGCAACCCAGGTACATGCCCTTGACTGGAATCGAACCTGGGACCTTTCAGTCCGTAGGCCGACGCTCTATCCACTGAGCCAAACCGGTTTCAGCTAATTAACATATTTTTAATTGATTTCAGAGAAAAGACAGGAAAGGGAGAGAGAGATAGAAACAGGAATGATGAGGGAGAATCGTGGATTGATTGGCTGCCTCCTGCACGCCCCCTACCGAGGGCCGAGCCCACCACCTACCTGGGCATGTGCCCTTGACCGGAATCGAACCCGGGACCCTTCTGCTGCAGACAACCCCCCTCACCCCCCCATTAGCCCTCAGGTTCCTCACTCTTAGCCCAGACTTCCGTCTCTGAGCCCTGCTATGCCCTCCCCCGGCGCCTGGGGCACCGGTCTCCTTGCCCCCCTTGCCCTGTGTCACCCCTAGATCCGCCCGTCATCGCTCCGGACGTGATGGAGAGGCTGCAGGAGCCGCTGGTGGTCAAGGCGGGGAAGCCGCTGAGCGTGAAGATCGCCTTCGAGAGCCGCCTCCCGGTGCAGGCGGCCTGGACCAAGGACGGGGCCGCGGTGGACGGCACGGGGGGCCGAGGGGCGCAGGTGGCCCTGGGCGACGGCTTCGCGCGGCTGTGCCTCCCCAGCGCCAGCAGGAGGGACAGCGGCCAGTACAGCGTGACGCTGCGCAGCCAGGGCGGCTCCGTGCAGGCCGGGCTCACCCTGCACGTCATAGGTGCCCGCCCAGCCTCCCCCAGGCCCGGGGCCCCGGCGCTGACCCCCCCCCTGCCCGCTGGCTGTTTAAGATCAAAGCAGCTGCCCCCCCTTCCTTCCGCAGCCTGGGGGGGGAGGGAGCCCTAGGCATGTGCGTTCATATGTGTGAGCGTGTGCATATATGTGCGTGCACGCATGTGCATACGCATATGGCGTGTGTGCACGTGTGAGTGTGCATATATGTGTGCGCGCAGATGTATGTGACATGTGTATGCAAACATAGGTGCACATATGTGCATATGGTGTGTGCATACTTGTGTATGTGTGTGTGACTACATGCACACATGTGTGGCTGTGTGTGTGTGTGTGGCTGTGTGTGTGTGTGTGTGTACATGTGTCTGTGTTGGGGTGGAGACCAGGGACACCTCTAGATCCTACCTGGGCTTCTCTGGGGGTTCCCCCACGGCAGGCTTATTTGCTGACCTGGGTGTGGGGGGTACAGGCTCCCCCCCAGCTCCCCTGACGCCCCTTCTCTTCCTGCTCCTCCCCCGGGTCCCAGACAAGGCCCAGCCGCCCCAGGGCCCCCTGGAGGTGCAGGACTGCCGGGGGGCTGGCGTCTGCCTCCGCTGGGGGCCCCCCCGGGACGACGGGGGCCGGGCCGTGGAGCACTACGTGGTGGAGCGGCGGCAGGCCGGCCGGAGCACGTGGCTGAAGGTGGGCGAGCCCCCCGCCGACGCCACCAGCTTCACGGACGGGCAGGTGGAGCAGGGCAGGAAGTACGCCTTCCGCGTGCGGGCGGTGACCTCGGAGGGGCCCGGCGAGGCCCTGGAGTCGGAGGAGGTGCTGGTGGCCCCCGAGGGTAAGAGGACGGACGGGGGGGGCGGGGGGGCTCAGGCCAGGCTGGGGCCGTCTCGGGCTCCCCACTGTGCCCGGGGGGAGGGACTGTGCAGGGTCGTGAGTCCTCGGCGGGCACCGTGGAGGCGCCCCCGCCCCGTGTCACTCAGGATCCGGAACAAGATGTGGGGTCTCCTCCCAGCCAGGGCTCTGCGGACGCAGGGGACCCTCACGCGAGCCCGGCTGGGGGGCCTCGTCCCCCCACAGACGCCCGTCTGGCTGGACCCCTCGGCCACAAGCTCCCCTGTCCCCCTCACTCCCCGGGCAGCCGGGACGTGTCCCTGAACAACGCTCCCCTGGGAGGGACAGTGTGGCCCCCCGAGACGCCCCACTGCCCCCCGATCCTCCCTGAGCCTCCGCTGACCCTCCTCCTCCGCCCCCAGCGCGCCCCGGGCCCCCCTCGGCCCCCGCCATCCTGTCCGCCTCCAGCCAGAGCATCACCCTGAGCTGGACGGCGCCCCGAGGCCCCGGCAGCGCCCACCTCCTGGGCTACCTGGTCGACAAGCGCAAGAAGGGAAGCAACACGTGGGCGGCCGTGACCGAGCAGCCGGTGCCTGGTGAGCGGCCCCCCCTCGGCCTCCACGGTCCCCCGGGCGCCCCCTGGCTCCGAGGTCCTGGGGTGACATCGGGCCAGATGGGCCCCGAGCCGCGGGTCTCCCCGGGGGCGTCTGTCCCTGGAGACGCTGGGAGAAGGTGGGGAGGGACGTCCAGGGTGAGGGGGGCAGAGACGCGGCTCAGCACCCACGGCACCAGGACGGCCCCCCCTGCCCGCACCCCCCCCAACAAGGAATCGTGTGGCTGCAGTGTCCACAGCTCGGAGGGGAGACCCGGGCTGGGGGGCATCTTGGGGTGGAAGCCATTAGCCTGTCCACCCCTGTCCACCCTTGACCTTGGATAGCTCACTCCCTGCCCAGGTCTTAGTGTCTCATCCACAGGGGAGAGGTTTAGCCCGGCCAGCGTGGCTCAGTGGTTGAGCATCAACCTATGAACCAGGAGGTCAGGGTTCGATTCCCCGTCAGGGCACAGGCCCGGGTTGCGGGCTCTGTCCCCAGTGTAGGGCGTGCAGGAGGCGGCCGATCCATGATTCTCTCTCTCCCTCTCCCTTCCTTTCTAAGATCAATAAAAATACTAGGTGTACCGGTTAGTAATGCGGATTGGCCCTTTACCGGTTAGTAATGCGGATTGGCCCTTTACCGGTTAGTAATGCGGATTGGCCCTTTACCGGTTAGTAATGCGGATTGGCCCTTTACCGGTTAGAAATGCGGATTGGCCCTTTACCGGTTAGTAATGCGGATTGGCCCTTTACCGGTTAGTAATGCGGATTGGCCCTGTACCGGTTAGTAATGCGGATTGGCCCTTTACCGGTTAGAAATGCGGATTTTGTCATCAAAGAAAACACGATAATTTCAAGAGAAACATCAGAAGTGCTTTGTTCAAAGTCATGTCCATCGCTGGCTACACATTCCCCCCGACTTTCAGGTCCTTTGTGGAGACCGTCCCAATAGAACTTTTCTTGTTTTGAGGCAGACCATTCAGAGACCCCATTTCCCATTTCTTCGCCCGTTTTGAAGGGCTGCTCAGAAAGCGCGTGAGCCGTCGATCGGAACGAGTGGTCTCTGAGGGAGCAATACAGCCACACAGCACACACATCAAATCACATACATATCCACACGTGTGTGACCCCCTCTATTGAGAAAAGCCTGCATCATTCGCCGGTGCACCTAGTATAGTAAAACAAACAAACAAAGATAACAGGTTAAGGCGCTTGCCCATGGCCACCTGGCAAGTCAGTGCCAAGGATCCAGGGCCTGATCCCTGAGCAGCGCCCGCTGCGCCTTGGCGAGGTCTGGGCCACCCCCGCGGGCTGGAGGGCAGGGCCGTGTGGGGCCCCGGGACCCCCAGGCACTGTCCATGTCCCATCGCCTGGTCCCGCCCCCCATGGCGCCAACGTGCGGTTTCTCGCAGAGCGGAGGTGGACCGTGTCGGACCTGCGGCCCGACTGCCAGTACGAGTTCCGGGTCACGGCCGTGGCTCCCTCCGGCCCCGGGCAGCCTGGGCCCCCCTCGGACCCCGTCTTCGCTCGGGACCCCATGAGTAAGTGAGACGGCAGCCCTCATGGGAGGAGGGGGGTGGAGGGGAGCCGGGGGCAGCTCTGAAGCCGGGGGACAGGACAGGAGGCTGCGGGTCAGGGACCGTCGGAAGGGAATGGCCAGGCCCGGCCAGTGTGGCTCAGTGGTTGAGCGTCGACCTGTGAACCAGGAGGTCAGGGTTCGATTCCCGGTCAGGGCACAGGCCCGGGTTGCAGGAGGCAGCCGATCCATGATTCTCTCTCCTCATGGACGTTTCTGTCTCCCTCTCCCTTCCTCTCTGAAATCAATACAAATATATTAAATTTAAAAAGAAAAGGCCTCGCTGAGAGGCCTGGGAAATGCAGATCTAGATGCTTCCATGAGAGGCAGTGGTGGCGAGCAGCTCAGAGCTCAGGACAAAGACATACAGGATTCTCGTCTCTGGGATCCTGGGGATGGAGAAGTCACCCACGGAAGTCCCAGGTGGCAGGAATCATGGGGATGGTGCGGGGCGGGGGGGGGGGGGCAGGTTGCTGAGTGAGTGGAGTAATCAGGGGAGGCTCCCTGGAGGAGGTGCCACACCTCACGCCCCCCCCGGTGCTCGGCCAGGACCCCCCGGGCCCGTGAGGGACCTGCAGGTCACGGACACGTCGCACACCAGCATCAGCCTGCGCTGGGCCCCGCCGGACACGCAGGACGCGGACGAGGCGCAGGGATACGTGGTGGAGCTGTGCCCCTCGGACAGCCTGGAGTGGGCCCCGTGCCACGCGGGCACCGTGCCCGGCACCTCCTACACGGCCAAGGGGCTGCGGCCGCGGGAGGGCTACTACGTGCGGGTCGTCGCCGTGAACGACGGGGGCCGCGGCCAGCCCGCCGCCCTGGACGTGGTGGTGCAGGCCACGCCCGCCCAAGGTGAGCGCCCCTCCCTCCGCGCCCCCCCACCCGCCGCTCCCCTGCCCGCCTGGCTGGTGACCGTGACCGGAGAGCAGAGGGGGTGACGGGCCGTCACGTGTGTTGCAGTCAGTCCCAGGTTCCTCGTGGACTCCGGCGCCACGGACACCCTGGTGGTCCGAGTGGGGGACACCATCCGTGTGCCCGTTCGCTTCGAGGTCAGTGCCTTTGCCGAACGGGGTGGGGAGGGGCCATTGCCAGCGACCGAGGGAGCCAGGCTCGGCGCTCGGTGCCCTTCTGACCGGGGCTGGCGCTGGGCCTCAGGCCACAGGGAGGGAGGGAGGCCTTAGCCAGTTTGGCTCAGTAGATAGAGCCTCGGCCTGCGGACCAAAGGGTCCCGGGTTCGATTCCAGTCAAGGGCACGGACCTCGGTGGCAGGCTCCTCCCCAGCGCGGGCCCTGGTCAGGGCGCGTGCAGGAGGCCACCCATCGATGTATTTCTCTCACATCGATGTTTCTCTCTGTCTCTCCCTCTCTCTTCCCCTCTCCCTAAAATTCCATGGAATAATATCCTCTGGGGAGGATGAACAAAACAACCAAAAAAAGGGAGTTAGGGGTCTCCTCGAGGGCCCTGCCCCGCCCACACCCCTCCCAGCACCCTCTCTGCCCCAGGTCCCCGCAGGCCCCACCCACAGCCCGTGGACACCCCGGAACGATCCCTTCCCACGCTCCCCTCTCGTCCCCCAGGCGGCCCCGCTGCCCGAGGTGACCTGGCTGAAGGACGGCCTGCCGCTGTCGCCACGGAGCGTGACGTCCACCAAGGACGGCCTCACCCAGCTCCTGGTGCCCGTGGCCGGCCTCTCGGACAGCGGCCTCTACTGCGTGGTGCTGAGGGGCCCACAGGGGCAGGAGGCCACCCACACCTTCGCCCTCCGGGTGGCAGGTGAGGCGCCCGGGCCCCAGGCCCCAGCTGTGCGCCCCCCCACATAACCCTGGCTGTGCAGGGACCGCACCCCAGCCCTCCCCACCGGCTCTTTCTTTATTTTTCTATGAAAACAGCGAGGCCGCAGGCGCCGGGGCCCGTCCACCTGCAGGAGAACGTGCCGGGGACGGTGACGGCCGAGTGGGAGCCGTCGCCGGACGAGGCCCGGGGCGTCCCGCTGCACTACGCGGTGCTGATGCGCTCCGCCGCCCACGGGCCCTGGCGCGAGGTGGCCGACCGCGTGCACACCACCCGCTTCACCTTCCTGGGCGTCGTCCCCGGCCACGAGTACCACTTCCGCGTGGTGGCCAAGAACGAGCTGGGCGCCAGCGAGCCCTCGGACGCCGGCCAGCCCTGGTGCCTCCCTCGGTTGCGAGGTGAGCCCTGTGAGCACGCGGCACCTCCGGGCACCTGGGCACCCGGGCAGCTGGGGGTGGGGTGCCGAGGCCGCGTCTCCATGTGTCGCCGGACCCGGAGTCCAGCGGGCGGCCTGGAGCTGTGGCCGCCCCTCTCCTGGCCGATCCCCCCTACCCCCCCCCGCCCCCCGGCACCGGGTCCTCTGAGTCCCTGGCTCGGGTGGGGGTCCCACCTCCGTGGGGAGAATGGAGGGGCTGTGGGTGCCTGGGAAGCCAGATGCCCTCGGGGGGCAGGCAGTGAGGTGAGCGGCTCTCGGAAAACCCAGCCAAACAGAGAAGACCTTCGACGCGGCCCCCTGGTGTCAAAAGCAGTGATGAAATCAGGCGGATTTTCTACAGTTGAGACATGCCTGGAAGGTTCCACCCCAAAAAGCGAGGCTATGCTGGCTTGCCACTCCTTCTCCTTCTGACTCTCTCTGTGTCCCCAGTGGACCCGTGTTAGCTCGTGGTTAAAAAAATAAAAAATCCCTCCCCCGCAGCCGGCGTGGCTCAGGGGTCGAGCGTCCACCTATGAGCCAGGAGGTCAGGGTTTGATTCCCGGTCGGGGCACAGGCCCGGGTTGCAGGCTCCATCCCCAGTGTGGGGCGTGCAGGAGGCAGCCGATCCATGATCCTCTCTCATCATTGATGTTTCTCTCTCTCCCTCTCCCTTCCTCCCTGAAATCAATTAAAATATTGGGGTTTTTTTAAAATTAAAAAAAAATAATAAAAGCGTGAGGCAAGCCTGGGGCCTGCTTTGCAGGAAGGACACGCCTGTCCCCCGCCGCCTGCCCCCCTCTGAGCCCCCCGTCTGTCCCCGCTGCTTCCCTTCCAGACAAGGTCCCGGCAAAGCCGGCCAGCTACCGGGAGCCGGACCGCAGCCAGAAGCCCTGGTTCCTGGTGGGCCTGCGCTCGCACCTGCTCCCCGCGGGCTGCGAGTGCTGCATGAGCTGCGCCGTGCGGGGCTGCCCGCCGCCCCGCGTCACCTGGTTCAGGAACGGCGAGAGCCTGGAGGGCCGCCGCGGCGCGTACAGCACCGACACGCTGGGCGTGTGCTCCCTGGTCATCCCGGGCGTGGGCCCTGAGGACAGCGGCCTGTACAAGGCGGTGGCCGAGAACGCGCTGGGCCAGGCCGTCAGCACGGCCACCCTCCTCGTCACAGGTACCCGCCGGCCTGGCCGAGGCCGGGTTCGGGGAGGGGAGGGAGGCCGGGGGGTGGCCAGCTGCCTGCAGGGGTGCCCAGGGGTGACTGGGCACCGTGGACTCGGCCTGGGACCCGGCCCTCGCTGGCCCTCCACGGCCCCCGGTCGGCGGGTCTGTAAGGTGGTATTTGGGCCGTGTCGTGGATGAGCGATGCTTGGCGTCGGCAGAGAGAGAGAGAGAGGCTTTGCATGGTGTGCGCCCCCCAAACGTGCCCACATTCGGCGTCGGTGCCCGAAGCCATGGCGGGTCTCTCGTTGGTAAACCTCTTCACGGTGACGCAGATCACCTAGGTTACAAAGAAAACATTTCTCGCCCCGGCCGGTGTGGCCCAGTGGGTAGAGCGTCGGCCCGCGGACTGGAGGGTCCCGGGTTCGATTCCGGTCAAGGGCACGGACCTGGGTGGCAGGTTCCCCGGCCCTGGTCTGGGCGCGTGCAGGAGGCAACCGATTGATGTCTCTCTCACATCGATGTTTCTCTCTGTCTCTCCCTCTCTCTTCCACTCTCTCTAAAAATCAACGGAAAAAATATCCTCGGGTGAGGGTTAACAAAACACACACACACACACACAATTTCTCCCCAATAATCTCGTAGTTTGAACATCTCATAGTTTGAACAGCCAAATCAATAACCCTAAACACTTCTAATTATTCAGAATTTTCCTTGGTACAAAAATGGTCCCTTCAGCTCCGGCCCAGGCACCCCCTCCCCCCTGCACCCTCTGTGCCAGGCACTCGGGGGGCCCCTCAGCAGCCCCACTGGCAGAGGTGCCTCCTGTCTGGGTGCTGAGGGCGGCCCGGGGCCCGGGAAGGCCTGGCCTGAGCTCAGAGAGCACCTTGTGGTTCTGGATTCGAACCCACGACCCCCGTGGCAGAGCCCAGGCCTAACCCCTTTGCTGTAGGAGCGTCCCACTTAGCAGGTGGGGGCGGGGGTGCTGCCCCTCGGGGACCAGCCGGATGCCCTGGTGTCCGTGTCTTGCAGATCCCAGCTCCTAGCCCGCCTCGCCCTCGATGGCCCTGCCCGGCCACCCAGCCACGGAGGAGGACAGAGGCCTGCCCGCCACGCCGGCCGGGGAGCCAGTCCTGAGGGTCGGACGGAGGAGGATGGCACCGGAGCCCAGGGGGGCTTCTGGGAGGCTCCCCCAGGAAAGAGGAGGAACGGGGACACCCAGCCTCCAGCCCCACCCACAGGCTGACCGACAGGCTGACCACGAACTCCCCCTTCCCCCTGCTGCTTCCTTCTCCCCCTGAGGGCACCCCAGGGGAGCCGCCTGCAGGGGGGAGGCCGGGCCCTGGGAGGGAAGAGCTGGGCCGCTGCGACCCCAGGGAGGGGACAGGAAGGAGGTCCCAGGTCCTGGGTGGGCACAGGGCCCGGAGGACACGTGGGGGGCTGGGGGGGCTGCTGTCTGTGCTTTAACTCATTAAAACATTGGGCGACCAGCTGCTGATGGCCTGGAGGTGTGTTTGGAGGGAGGCTCCCAGCAGAGCCTGGAGACGGAGCTACGGGGAGGGGGGAATGGGGGGGGTTCTGGGTTGTGGAAAGAAAGGGGTCACGAGGCCAGCACAGTCCAGGGGGGAGGGGGGCCCCCATCCCGACCGTGTCTCCTGTGGGTCAGTGTCTCCAGGGCACTCGGGCCGTGCTGGGCCGGGGTCCACCCACCTGCATGCGAGGACGCACCCCAGCTGTGAGCTCTCCTGTCCCAGCGAGACTCCTGTCCTCAGAGGGGCAGAGGGCCAGGGTCCAGGGGGCCCAGGGGGCCAGGGGGCCAGGGGTCCGGGGGCGGGGGGGGGGCGGCAGGGGACAGAGCCTTTGAGTCCCATCCCCCCCAGTCAACCAGCCTGCCATTCCAGACCTGACCACCAGGTGGCGCCGCAGGCCCTGCAGTGGCTGGGAAGGTGGCAGAGGTGAACTCTGGGCCCAGCCGGCCCCCCTGTCTCCCCTAGGTCTCTCGGGGGGACCTGTCTGCTGGGCAGAGGAGCCCTGGACGGGCCTGGAGGAGGGACCTGTGTGGCCGCCTCCCTCCCACCCTCGGGGGCCTCAGCCTGGCCAGACTGTCAGCCTGGGGGCTCCTGGAGGTGGGGCCTGGAGCTCGGGGTGTCACTGAGAGAGCCCTCGGGGGGTGAGGTCCGGAGGCAGGACCTTTGGGGCCTGGGGGGCCTGGACCGCCTTGGTGTTTGGGGCCTGGGTGGGGGCAGGGGGCGGGGCCACCAGGCCCTGACTGACAGGTCCGTCCTGCTGGACACGGAGGCCAGCCCCCCCTCCCCCAGCAGCTCTCCCCTCTCCTTCCTGAGACAAAGCTGGGGTCCCTGAGGTCAAGCAGTGGTGTGGGGGTGCAGCCGAAGTGACCCCCTCAAGGATGGCCCCGCGGTGGCCACGGAGGGGTGAACTGGCCGGTGCAAGAGACGCCGAGGCCGGACGGGGCCAGGGGCTCAGACCCGGCCGGGTGTCGCCGCTGGACAGCGGACGGGCCTCTCTCCCGCCCCCTCCTCCCCCCGTGCCCACCTCCCGGGCGCGGGCAGGCCGGCCGGGCGGGACGACCGACCGCAGGGCGCGGCCGGGCTGCTGACAGCCTGGGTGTCCCGGGACGCGGTGTCCTGGGTGAGGTGCTGGGATTGGGGCGCAGGCTGGGGAGGGTGGGGCCTCCAGGGGCCGGGGACAAGCTGACATTTGGCTGCTGCTGATGCAGGAGCAGGGATGGGTGCGCCCTGGGCCCTCCTGCCGGCCCCCCGCCTCCCCCCGAGGGTAGCCTGCCCCCCCAAACCCACAAAGCCCCTGCCTGCAGCCCACCCCGACCGTCCCCTGTGGAGCCCTCCTCCCTTGGGGTCGCCCTGGAACTCAGCCTGTCCCTCCGTCCCCGTCCCCTCCCCAACAGTTCCCATAACAGTTCCCACCCCCAGCGGCCTGTTCTCCAGGCTGGGGGTCTCCAGGGTGCCCTCCGGGGCCTTGAGGGGGAAGCACAGTGTCCCTAAGGCAGGACCCCACCCCACCCGCCTGCCTGGGGCTGTCCCTCCTCAGGGGACCCCCTGGGACCAGGGCCGAGGGAGGAGCAGGTCTGACGCCCTCAGGGCAGGGGACTGGGTGCCCCCTCCACCCTGCTGTCCCGTCCAGCTCGGCCACAGCCCCGGCCAGGACGGACCCTCCCGGCCCAAACGCTGGGGTGACGCGGGGGCTGGACCGGGTGCCGTGGGGGCAGCAGGCCTGGCCTTCGCTCCGGGAGGGGGAGCGGGGGGTGGGGGCAGCGAAGGGGGGGGAGGGGAGCCTGCAGGCTCAGGCGTGCCCTCCCTCAGCCTCGCCTCCGAGCCTCCTGGGGAGGGCAGGTCCCCGTTCTGCTGAGCTGCCAGTTTCGCTCTCCTGGGAGCCTGTGCATGTGCGTGTGCTCGCGTGCATGTGTATGTGTGTGCACGCGTGTGTACGTGCATGTGCATTGTGTGTGCGTATGTGTGTACATGTGCGCGTGCGTGTGTGTGCATGCATGTGTGTGCGTGTGCATTGTGTGTGTGTGTGTGTGTGTGCGCGTGTGTGTTGACGAGGCTGTTGGCATCACCTGCCCCTGAGGCTGAGCTGCCTGGGACCCCGCTTCCGCTCCGGTGGGGAGATGCGGGCCTCCCCCCGGGTCTGGGGGTGCTGGGCTCGTCCGTTCCTGGTTGGCGGCCCGTCGTCGGCCCATCCCGGCGGTTGCAGGGGGCTAGAAAGGGCAGGGAGGACTCAGGCCGGGGTGGGGGCCCCTCCTCTGGTGCAGGTGAGCCCGGTGTGGCTTTGCTGTCCCCCGGGGCCTCAGCTGGGGGACCCCCTCTGCCCGCCAGGCCTGTGCCTCCATTAGGGGCCAGGCCCCGGGTGGGGCGGGGGCTGCGGGGGCTGAGGCCTGAGGAGAGTGCTGGGTTCGTGCAGTGCTCACGGGGGCTTCCCCCACCCCAGGGCCTGGAAGCCGCGGGTTAGGGTGGCGGCTGGCCCAGCCTGGAGAGCCTGCTGTTGCCCTGGCAGCCGCGCCGCCCCCCCCCACTGCCCTCCCGCCCCCCGCCCCCCGCCTGCGTCAGGGGAGCTGTCCGCGCTTGCACTGGCTTCCCAAGCGATGAGGCAGCACCCCGCCCGCCCCACGCCGCCCGGGCTCACGCCCTGTCATCCGGCGGCCCAGCCCCTGCCGGGCTCCCGAGACCCCTCCTCAGGTCCCGTGGCCCCCCCCCATGTCCCCAGCAGGCAGTGCCCTCGGAGGAGGGGGCCGGGGGGCAGAGGGACTGGCCGGAGGGAAGTGGAGCTGCAGGTGGACGAACCCTCCGTGGGTCTGTGCTCAGCTCACGCCAGGCCCCGAGGGTGGGGCTGAGGACAGGGACCGGGAGGCAGCGAGCCTTGGGGGGTGGGGCGGGGGCTGGTGTGGCCTCTGACGGGCCGATTCTGGTAAAAATGTGCACACGGCGGGGGGGGGGGGGGGCGGCAGCCTGATCACTCCCCGGGCCGCTGCTGGGACAGGAGCCACCCCCGCCCGCCCCCCACACCTGTCCCTATGGCTGCCCGCTCTCCCAATTCCCGCCCTCCGCTCTCTCCCTGGTCGACGTGCGGCCACTGAGGCACGTTTTATTTCCATTTTTTAAAAATATATGTTTGTTGATTTCAGAGCGGCAGGGAGAAGGAGAGAGAGATGGGAACGTCAAAGATGAGAGTAGTGGATCGGCTGCCTCCTGCTGGGGGGGTGAGCCCGCCACCCGGGCACGTGCCCCGACCGGAATCGAACCCGGGACCCTTCAGTCCGCAGGCCCACGCTCTATCCACTGAGCCACACCGGCCAGGGCTGTTTGCCGCCCTCCAAGCCCCTCTTCCCTCCAGTCCCTCCCGCCTCTGTGTCTTTTCCTCGCGTCGGATGCGGCGGTTTCGAGGGTTCCTGCCATTCTATTTTTAGCCTCAGGTGTTGTTGTTTCTCAACGTTTTATTAGACGAAGCGACTGCATCTCATGCTCCCTTTGTTTCCCTGAGCCGCCTCCTCCCTCCGTCTCGTGCGGTTCTGTTATGATCCGGCCCGGACTCCCACGGCGGGAACTCGCTCTCGGAGACACGGGAGGCGGGCGAGGGGCCGGCTTCCGCATCCTCGCGCTTCGGTCTTCCTCCCGGCCGGGCCCTGCCCGCCTCCCGGCCCCGGGGCCCCGCGGGCGTCTTCCTAGCTGCTGCGCTGTTGCTTTTTCGTGTGACTGATGCCGACACCAGCAGCTCTGTCCGCGCCCTCTGTGCGCGCCGGTCCCAGGCCGGTGAGTCACCTGCTCGCCATTGTTCCCGGGATTGCCTCACGCATGGCGAGCCTGCCCTCCGCCCGGGGCGTCCCAGGGACAGGGCCCTGCTCATCCCCGGGCCCCTGTGCGCGGCTGGGCCCAGCCCTGCGTCCGTCCACCCTACAGCCCCCAAGCGGCCCCCAAGCGGCCGCCGAGGGTGGGGCTGGGCTTGGAAGAGGTTAGAAAGGGCAGGGTTAGAAGTGAGAGAAGGGACCGGGATGACCCAAAAGGGTTGAAATCGGGGCCCCAGCTGGTGCGGCTCAGTGGTTGAGCGTCGGCCTGCGGACTGCAGGGTCTCGGGTTCGATTCCCGGTCAGGGCACGTGCCTGGGTTGCGGGCTCACCCTCCAGCAGGGGGCGTGCAGGAGGCAGCCGATCCATGATTCTCTCTCATCATGGATGTTTCTCTCTCTCCCCCTCTCCCTTCCTCTCTGAAATCAATACAAATATATTTTTTTAAAAAGAATTGAAAACAGGGACTCGGACAGGGACCCCCATGTTGCCAGCAGGGTTGTTGACGGGAATCTAAAGGTGGGAGCCACCCGGGCGGCCCTCCATGGGTCAGGGGGCAGACACTGAGCTCTGTGCGAACAACAGCATGTCACCCAGCCATGGAGCGGAAGGTGCGTGGACACGGCCACGGTCCACGGGATCCTGGGAGGCACTGTGCTCCGTGGAATGGGCCAGCCCCCAAAGGACGCGTGTGGTTCCACGTATGGGACCCGGAACAGCCCAATTCCGAGGGACGGGGTGCGGGGGGGGGGGAGCCCGTGGTGGGGAGGACACCCCCTGGGGTCTGTAATGGGGTGGAGTGTCTGTCTGGGAAGATGCCAGCGTTCTGGGGATGATGATGGTGGCGATGGTTGCGCGACCGTGGGAAGGCGCTTAATGCCTTATTTTTCTTTTTTCGCTAATCCTCACCCGAGGATATTTTTCCATTGAATTTTTTTAGCGAGAGTGGAAGGGAGGGGGAGAGACAGAGAGAAAGAAACATCGACTGGGGTTGCCTCCCGCACGAGCACCCGGCCAGGGATGGAGCCTGCAACCCAGGTACGTGCCCTTGGCCGGAATCGAACCCAGGACCCTTCAGTCCGCAGGTTGATGCTCTATCCACGGAGCCACACCGGCCAGGGCTGCTTAATGCCTTGCAACTGGACACTTGAAAGTGGTGAAAATGGCCCATGTTTGCCCCGGCCTGGTGGCTCAGGTGGTTGGAGCGTCGTCCAGTGCAGCAGGAAAGTTTGGGGTTTGATTCCCGGTCAGGGCACATGCCTAGGTTTCAGGGGGCAACTGGTCAATGTTCCTCTCTCTCTCTCTCTCTCTCTCTCTCTCTCTTTCTCTCTCTCATCAATAAACATACCCACAGGTGAGGATTTTTTTAAAAAGACAAATGTTATGCCCTGGCCAGTTTGGCTCAGTGGATAGAGCGGCGGCCTGCAGACGGAAGGGTCCCGGGTTTGATTCCGGTCAGGGCCACACACCCGGGTTGCGGGCTCGATCCCCAGTGGGGGGCGTGCAGGAGGCAGCCGGTCCGTGCTTCTCTCTCATCATGGATGTTTCTGTCTCTCTCTCTCTCTCTCTCTCTCCCTCTCCTTTCCTCTCTGAAATCAATAAAAATATATTGTAAATGAAATAAAATAAAAACAAAGAGGCCCGTGGGTGTGTGTTTTATAAACATGACGCGTCCACCAAGCTAACCCTTCAGACCCGGAAACGCAGCCGGAGGCCGAGGCTTGGAGCAGGGAGGGGGCCCCGGTTCGGACGGGACGGGCTGGGCACCGGGGGTCCCTCAGGGCCCCTCTCGGGTGGCCCCGGCTCTGGGCGCCCCGGGCTGCTGTCGGGGGCCAGTCTGGGTGACTCAGGCCCCTCCCCCTGTTAGGCCGGTGATGACAGTGAACTTTGTACAAACAGCAATTAGGGTAATTGTTCTGTTTGGACGTGACCGGATTTCATGGCGCGGTGGGACCGGCCCCCGTGGTGGGGGGGACGCTCACCCTGCGAGGGGCCCGTGGTGGGGGAGAGGGCGGGGTGCTGGGGGCAGGGGCCACAGCGGGGGGACGTCCCCGTCCCGGAGGTCTGGGAGCTCCAAGTGTCCCCCACCCCGCACCAGGATCCAGCAGGCACCCTGCCTTCCACCACAGACCTCGTTGCCGTGGAGACAGACGGCTCCCGCCAAACCCAACCGACTTCCCAAGGGAAATGCAGCTCGGATCCCGGGATCCCAGCCCACGGGTCTCCCTCCTGCTGAGCCTGAGCTCAGGCGGGGAGCTCTCAGGCTCCCCAGGGCGCACTCTCTCGGGGCAGCTGCCCGTCCCGCCTCCGGGATGGCAGGAACGCGGGGGAGCTGAGCCGCCGACGTGCTGTGTGACTCTGGACAAGTCGCTTGCCCTCTCTGGGCCTCCGTTTCCCGCCTTGTAACACGAGGGGCTGGGGCCGGCGCTCGAAGCCAGTGCCTCTCACACCTTCATGTGGGTGCATCCCCCGGGCACCAGCCTGGGGCGGGGCGAGGCCCCATTTCTAAGAACCTGCTGCTTCCGGGGCTGCGGTCTGAGGGCCAGGCTCGGGGCCGCGTCTCAGGGCCGGTCGCCCACCCCGACCGTCAGCGGCCACCGGCTCCTCGTGCCCGCCCGCCCCGGGGGCGAACGCCAGGCCCTCCGTGTTTCGGAAGCATCGCCAGCCACGTGGAAGGCCTGCTATCTGGAGCCCAGGCCGTGGGCCCGGCCTCTCCCCAGCGCGGGGCGCGGGCATTTCTCTGAGCCTCTGACGTGGGGGTGACAGAGCCCCCCTCGGGCCCGTTGTGAGGATTCAACCCAATAAGGTCACAGAGTGGACACAGGGCCGCCCTCGCCCCTCCCGGCTGCTATCCCACTCGCAGGGCGGGACGGTGCGGGGTAGCGGCCACTTCCACCCTCACCTGCTTCCTCCTTCTCTTCCTGGGAGTCCGGCCGTCCAGGCCACCGTACAGAGGCCTCTCCCTCCCTTCCCAGGGGGCTCAGAGCCAATGGGGGAGCCAGGGGGGCCTCAGACCAATGAGGGAGCCAGGAGACTGATTGATAGGTTGACCGGCACCCGGTCCAGTCCTCCCCCTGGCCGGGGCCTCGGTTTACCCATCTCGGAGCAGAGTGCGGGGCCTCCCAAGCTCCCAGCGCCCCCCCCCCCCGCCCCACCCCGAGCTCCCAGGACAAAAGGCCCGCAGACGGACAATGTCCACTGTGTCTCCTGGCCGAGGGATGGCCGCCTGGCAGCACCTGCCGAGACCACGTTCATCGAGAAGGAATGACAATGAGAGTGACCCGTCGTCAGAGGCCTGGCCGACGTCCTGGCTTCGTAAATTCCTGCCTGGAGGGTGACGTCACTGTGGCCACTTCCTTTCCCACGGTCGCCAGCGGGCCCTGCCTGGTGCGTGTCTGAGGGGCTGTGTCATCCTGGCGTGCGCCCGGCAGCCCCAGTCCCGCCCCCTGAGCCACACGCCGGTGGGTTCGCTGAGAGTGGCCCCGGCTCCTGCGAGGCTCCTGGCGGTTTTGGGGCCGTGGTCCTGTTTCCTGGGCGACCCACAGCCTCAGCCCCGGGGGTTCCTGCCGGGCTCCGGGCAGGGGCCACGCTCCCCGGCGTCGGCGTCCTGGGCTCGGGCCCGTGGCCCGTCCCGCCTGGTCTCCCGCCCCGTGGCTCGCCCGCCTCAGGCCTCCCGCCTGCTGCGAGGACGCTCCCGTGGGATCGAGGGCAGCCCCGCACCCGCTGATCTCCACCTGAGCCCTCGGGGCTGCACGGACCTTCTCCCACATATGGTCACACACACAGGTCTGGGCTGGACCACGGACAGCTCCTGGGGGGGGGGGGGGCGGCCACCACGCAGCCCCCACGAGTCCTTCCCCGAGACCGTGCCCGCTAGCTGCTCCCTCCACCCAGAAACGTCAGGTGGTGTGTGTGTGGCATGTCATGTGAGGTGTGTGATGTATGTTGTGTGTGTGTGTGTGGTATGTAGTGTATGTGATCTATGGTGTGTGTGTGCTGTGTGTAGTATATGTCATATGTGTATGTGGTGTGTGTAGTATATGTCATGTGTGGTGTGTGTGGGGGGTGTGTGGTGTAGTGTATGTCGTGTGTGTGTGGTGTGTGTGTGATGTGTGTAGTATATGTCATGTGTGGGGTATGGTGTGTAGTATATGTCATGTGTGTGTATGTGGTATGTGGTGTGTGGGGTGCGGTGTCATAGACCCTCCCCCCCCCCGCACCCCCCCAGTTCCTCACGGCTCTTTGTCGAAATGGGCCCAGGCCCAGCCCAAAGCCCCGCCCACCGAGCGCAGCCCTGGAGGGCCCGGGCCACCCGGTGATGGGCGCTCCCCACAGGAGGGCACCGGGGCCGGGCTGCCATGGAGGCCCCGGCGGGCGATGGGGCAACGCAGACGGGGGGAGGCGCTGCCACTCAGCAGCTTCTTAGCCCGGCCCCGGCCTTGGGGCATCTTGGCTCCCCGTCCGTGCCCATCCACGGCCTGGCAGGCGGCCGGCGCAGCAGCTCGGAACAGAAACACCGTCCGGGGTGCCAGCTGCCCTGGGTGTGGCCGCCCCGTCTGCCGGCGCGGGCGGGTGACTCATCAAATTACCACCAGGCCATACAGGGCCGGGGCTGGGGTGGGCAGGTGACCGAGAGACGGAGAGGCCGAGAGCGCAGGAGCCTGCTCAGCTCTTTGGGGCGCACACTGCACGCTCCTGCCGGCTCTGCGGCCCCGCGGCCTTCCCCTGGGCCCCGCTCCACCTGCCAGGTGCTAGCCATCTCCCAGCACCCGGCAGCGGGAGCGACGCCTCCAGGAAGCCCTCGGGGATTTCTCTCCCGCCTGCCTTCCCCTCGAGCCTCAAGCTTGTCACTGGCTCTCCACCCTCATCCTCCCCCAAGGGAGAGGGGACCCATGCCCCCTCGAAAGGCCTTGTCCCTGTGCCTCTTGGTGCTCAGTTCATCTTCTGACAAATCGGGGGCCCAACCAGTGGTCTGTGAGCCCCCCGGCCGCGCCCCTGAGGTTCTGAAGTGCCCAAGGGCAGTCCTGCTGGTGGACGGCTGGGCTGGGCTGGGGCAGGAGGAGAGGCCGCTGGGGCACTGGTCCAGGGGGGCGGGCAGCGAGGAGACTCGGCGGTGCTGCTGGAGCGAGGGAGTGCTTTTGTTTTTTTGTTGTTTTTTAAAAATATATGTTTACTGATTTCAGAGAGGAAGGGCCAGGGGGACAGAGAGAGAAACATCAGTGATGAGAATCATGGATCCGCTGCCCCCTGCACGCCCCGCACTGGGGATGGAGCCCGCAACCCAGGCCTGTGCCCCGATCGGGAATCGAACCCTGACCTCCTGGTTCCTAGGTCAACGCTCACCCACTGAGCCACGCCGGCCGGGCTGGAGCGAGGACGTTCTGTCTGTTATAAGCTCCCACAGTGCACCCAGCACCAGGCTAGACACTTAACATATTTTTAAATATATATGTACGGCCGCAACGCCACAGCGAGGTGTTACGAAGCTAAGCTGACAAGTGAGGCACGCGGGCACAGAGAGGTTAAGAGGCTCGCTCCCGGCCACACAGCCAGCCGTGGGAGAGCTGGGCCCACGCCTGCTCTCGTTTTCCCGGCCACCGCCCTGGGAAGGCCCTGGCATCCGAGCCCAAGAGCCATCAGGTCCCACCGAGAGCTGGAGGCTCCCACCGGGGGG
Organism: Myotis daubentonii; assembly: GCF_963259705.1. Taxonomy (NCBI): domain Eukaryota; kingdom Metazoa; phylum Chordata; class Mammalia; order Chiroptera; family Vespertilionidae; genus Myotis; species Myotis daubentonii. Next base: position 954,975 of record NC_081859.1, on the reverse strand, counting down.
CGGGGACAGGCGGAAAGGCAGGTCCCAGGTATGCCCGCGTCCAGAGGGCAGAACTGGAATTTTGGGTTGGCGGAGGGGCGGGGCGCCGAGTGCTGAGGCAGCCGGTTGGGATGGGGCTGGGCCGCTGCCCTGCTATGCATCACTGTCCCTGGCCGCCCCACCCAGCCCGCCCAGCGAGACCAGAATGTCAGCTCGGGGAGAGTCCTGGCCTGTCGGAGGCCTGGTGCACTCCCTGGCCTCGCCCCATCGCCGGCCCAGCCCTGCCCAGCCCGGCCCGCCTTGGGCTCATCCAGGTCCCGGTGTCTGGGCCGGGCCCGACCTCTTTGCTCTCTCTCCGCCCGCTGCCAGCCTTGCCCATCGGCTCCCAGAGCAGAGCAGGCTGGTGCGAGTGGGCCCGGGCCCCTTGAATCCCAGCCCTCAGGCAGGGGGGGGCCACAAGGTCATGAGCCCTGAGCTGCCAACCCAGGTGCCTGCCCAGAGCTTGGGGCAGGGCCTCTGTAGGCCACCCCTCCATTTCCTGTTCCCCATCCAGGGCTGGGAGCTGCTCTGTGGCCCTCCGGACCCTCCAGGCACCGTGGCCCCAACCAGGGGGGCATAAGGTCCCAGCAGGCGTCAAGCTGGGAGTCTGGTCCATTCCTGCCCCGGTGCCTGGAGGGCAGCGAGGGTCAGAGGTCACCGTACATCCTTGGGAAGGTGACTTCCCGGATGGGCTCCCCCGAGGGGAGCAGGCCAGGGCAGGGGGCGAACGGATTCCGGCTTCCTGATGTGAATTCCCCGTGGGAAGTGAGCGGGCAGACTCCCCCTGCGCCCGGGGAGGCCCCGAGATGGGGGGGGGGAGGCGGGCCGTGCATTCCTGAGGGTGTCCCGCCAACAGGAGACGGGACACAGGTCATCGGGGACACTGGCCTGCAGAAAAGCAAAGGCGGGACCCGGACGCCCCACTCGTCCGAGTGACCTCGAGGAGCCAGCCCCACGCCCGGTCGTGGGGGCCCAGCACATGCGGGCCTTTGTCAATCTGTCGAAGGAACCTCAGTGTCCACGTGGAGCAGACACGTCTGCAGAAACCGAACTCCGGCCCGGCCGGCGGCTGGCTCAGCGGTTGAGCGTCGACCTCTGAACCAGGAGGTCACGGGTTCGATTCCCGGTCAGGGCACATGCTCAGGTTGTGGGCTCGATCCCCAGTGGGGGGCGTGCAGGGGGCAGAAGGCCCATGATCCTCTCTCATCATGGATGTTTCTCTCTCCTTCTCCTTCCTCTCTGACATCAATAAGAATGTATAACCGAGTGTCATACCTGGAAACAATTTTCAAGGAAACCCGCGTCAGCGTCCAGGGCCTACGTGTGGCCTTTATAGCCGCACGGGCCGGTCCAGGCACCTCCTCCAGGGCCCCTCTGTAGAGACGTCGTTACCATGCGCTGCGGCCGGCATGTCAGGTTTCAGGGAGGCCGGGGGCGTGACACCATGCCCCTGGATTCTCACGTGCTGGCCTGTGGACTTTATAGTTCTCTGGGGCCCTTACGTAACCGTGAGCACAGGGCACTTTAGTGCCCGTTTTATGGGCCGTTTATAAGGGAGGCGGGGGCGTGGAGAGGAAGACGGTGGCCCGGGAGTCCCCAGGGCTGATGAGGCGGCAGCCACGTGCCAGCTGGCGACCCCAGGCGGGCCACCTCCTCTCCCCCGTGGGGGGCCGGGCGGGTGGTGTCCGGGGCTCCGGGGGCCCTGGGGGTCCAAGGCCGGCAACCGCGCGCGTCTCACATGCTGAGGTGATGCCGGAGGCTCCCGGGCCTTGGCCTTCCGTGTCTGGGACGTCCCGTCGGTCACATCTCCGGTTTATTGGGCGCTGGGCTCTCGGCACCCGGCCCTCAATTAGGAAACTATTTCTATTGGACACTATAACCTGCTTTACGGTGCTCTGCCCAGCACGTGGCTGCCGGGAATGCCTCCTGGGGAGACGCAGGGCTCCCCGCACGGAACACCCACTTCCCGGGAGGCGAGCGCGTGACCGCACGTGGTCCCCGAGACGGCCCCTGGGGCGGCTCCCGCCTTCCTCTGCAGGTGACGAGGGGAACCTCAAAGGTCGGTGTGAGCCCGGCCTGTGTGGCTCAGTGGACAGAGCGTTGGCCTGCGGACCGAAGGGTCCGGGGTTCGATTCGCGGTCAGGGCACCTGCCCGGGTTGCAGGCTCCATCCCCAGTAGGGGGCGTGCAGGAGGCAGCCGATCCATGATTCTCTCTCCTCATTGATGTTTCTCTCTCTCTCTCTCCTTCTCCCTTCCTCTCTGACATCAATAAAAATATATTTAAAATCCTATATCATAAAGAGCTAATATGCTAATTACACCGAACAGCCGGGCGACCTTCGGACAAAGCTGGGGCTGCGAGGGCCGAGCCTTTGCACTAATTTCACGCCAGGGCCTCTCGTAAATAAACAAACGGCGAGTGTGAGAGCTGTGAGCAGTGGCCACCAATGACAGCATGAACCCGAAACCTCGGGAGCCGGCGGGCTGCACGATGCCACGGCTCGGACCGACGTCCGCAGGGAGAGTCCCGGGTCACCACGGAGTCCGGGCGACGCACTTGGGGTCCTACGTGTAAGGGGGCCAGGCCGGGCCTGAGGCCTTTTGCGAAAATCTCCATCGTCGTCTAGCTCCTGGCACCCACCCCGTCAGCTCGCGGGGCCCCTGGGCCTGCGGGTGATGGTCCGGGAAGGAGTCTCACCACACACGTGTCCCAGGCGTGAGCGCGGGAGAACCCACACCAGAGCCCTGGCTCCAGGGGCCCATCCTGGGGGCGTGTTAGGGGCGCGGCCGACTTCGAGGGCTCCAGTGGGGGTCCGGGTAGGGTTCACGCTGGACTGCACTTACCTTAGCCGTCGGCCACTCGGAAGTATTTTTTAAAAATATGTTTTTATTGATGTCAGAGAGGGAGGGAGAGGGAGAGAGACGTCAATGATGAGAGAGGATCATGGACCGGCTGCCTCCTGCACGCCCCACACTGGGGATCGAGCCCGCAACCCGGGCCTGTGCCCTGACCGGGAATCGAACCCTGACCTCCTGGTTCACAGGTAGACGCTCATCCACTGAGCCACGCCGGCTGGTCAAAAAGTATTTATTTTATTTTAGGTAATCCTCACCTGAGGATATTTTCCCACTGATTTTTAGGGAGAGAGTGGAAGAGAGAGGGAGAGACAGAGAGAAACATCGATGTGAGAGACACACATCGATGGGTTGCCTCCTGCACGTGCCCTCCACCAGGGCCCTGGCCGGGGACCAACCTGCAACCCAGGTCCGTGCCCTCGACCGGAATCGAACCCGGGACCCTTTGGTCTGCAGGCCGGCGCTCTATCCACTGATCCACACCGGCCAGGACCAAGCGTATTGTTTTAATCGAGCCCCTCCTGTGTGCCAGGCTCCACTTTTCGGGGCTGAGTCTGGCGCTTCAAAAGGATCCACATGTGCTTTGCGGGGGCGGGGAGGGGGGTCCCCACGCGAGACAGGTGCCCCAAGTCAGGCCTCGTGCCCCACCCCACTCTCGGCGGGGAACGGCGTGTCCCACACGAGCACTTGGGACCGGGCACGCGCTTCTGCCTCCAGCCGGGAGCCCTCGCCCACCACGGCCCCGCCCGGACCTGGGGCGGAGGCGGCTGGGCCGCGCGGCCACGTCCAGGAGCCGCCAGACCATCTCCTTCCCCAGGGCCCGAGCTGAGCACAGAGTTTCTCCCAGAGCCGGAGGAACGGGGCGGCTCCCGGGAACTCACCCGCGCGTGGAGGGGGGCGGGGGGAGAGGACGGGGCCCGGTCCCACACGCAGGAGCGCCCTGCCCCCCAGGAGCGCGGCTCCGACGGCACAGGCTCGGCGGGCGGAGTGGGAGGTGCAGGCGGGGGCGGTATATCTGGCGGAGGGCGGGCCCGGCCAGAGCCCGGAGCTGCACCAGCCGGGGCGGAGGCGCCAGGAGCAGTCGGAGGAGCCGCGCGCACGCACCCGCACCAAGTCTATGGGCACCCGGAGCCGCTGAGCGCCCTCAGCCCTCCGCCGCCCCGCGCGCCTCCCGCCGCCCGCACCTCGCGCCTCCCGCCGCCCGCACGCCCGGCCCGGCCCGCGCCCCCGCCGCCGCCACCATGAACCACTCGCCGCTCAAGACCGCGCTGGCCTACGAGTGCTTCCCCAACCAGGACCACTCGACGCTGGCGCTGCCCTCGGACCAGAAGATGAAGACGGGCACGTCGGGCAAGCAGCGCGTGCAGGAGCAGGTGATGATGACGGTCCGGCGGCAGAAGTCCAAGTCCTCGCAGTCGTCCACGCTGACCCACTCCAACCGAGGTACCGGCTCGTGCGCCCGCGCGCGCGCGCGCGGGGAAGGGGAGGGAGGGAGTGCGTGCGCCCCTGGCAGGAGGCCGCGACGGCGCGCACGGCCCCGGGGGCGCAGGGGGACCAGGGAGTGTGGCTGAGGCCGGGGCTAAGCCGGGTGCAAACCCAGTGCTCCCCCACCTGTCCCGACGACGGGGCGGTGGGGGGGAGGGGGAAGGGGAGCAGCGGCCCCCACCGTCGGTCGGACTCCAACGGCCCCCTCCTGCCGGGCCCCGACGGCTTTCTCCCCTCCTCCCCCCGTTTCCCACGATTCTCCCTACTGCCCTCAGCTCGGCTGGTGGTGAAGAGGGACCCAGGTTGGCAATTGGGGGTCCCCCTGGGCCCCTGGCTGAGCCCTCATGGGGGCGCATGTCTGCTCAATCTGGGTGCTGGTTTGACCAGGCAGCCCTCCCCATCCCCAAAGTGCCCAGACTGGGTGAGGGGGAGAGGGTAGGGGCCCCCGAAACTCAAGGAGGGAGATACAGTATCTGATGGGAAGGGAGATACAATGTATCTGACGGGAGGGAGATACAATGTATCTGAGGGAGCTTGTGGAGAAACTTCAGGCCAAATGCTTTCATACAAAGAATCACACACCAGTTCGTGAGCCTTTGGTCTTTTTAGTAAAAATTGAGACCAATGGGAATAAAGACGAAAGACTGCAAACCAGGATGTGAGGACGGGGTCCCGGCCTCACGGGAGAGAGGGTGCTGGTGAACAGGGGCCGGGGGAGGGAAGAGACTACAACCCCTTCCCCCAGGTCACTGCCCGCCGCTGGCTTCTGTCCTCTCTTACTGTCCTGTTGGAGGGAGAGAAGTGGCTGGCTGAGAGCCCCCCAGGACCCCAGATCCTCAGCCCTGGGCTGGGCCCCTGGCTCCTCTCCTGCGACCTCCGCCGACCTCCGCTCAAGGTCACGCGGCCCCCAGAGCCTCTGTCTCCTCCTTTAGTGGGTGCCCTCTAGCTGCTCACTCGAAGGTTTGGGGTAACAAAGGCCCCATTTCTGGCCTCGGTCCAGTCACAGCTGCGGCCAATCTACTCCGGTCCCTGCACCAGGCTCACCTGTCCCCCTTCCCCTTTGGCCTCAGCTCCGGGCTCGCAGCCCCTGAAAACCCTCAAGGCAGCCCTGGTGCCCAAACCCTCCTCTTCCCACCATCGTGGGTCCCCCAGAGGCCTTCGGCCAGGGAGGGCTGACCCTGGTGGCTCATGGGTACCTCTCCATACACAGGGCTCCCGGGCCTGCCCCTGCAGGTGTGTCCCGGGCCCCCACCTGCGGCCAGGTTCCCACAGGGGCCAGGCCCTGGCGGCATCGGCACTGGCATCGGCTTCGGGGCTGGGAGAGGCGGTGAGGTCAGCCGAGCTGGTGCGTCTGGTTGAGCGGCTTTGTTTCATCAGCTCCCTGTCCGCCCCGTCAGCTCCACCCCAGCCTCCCCTGCTCATCCCAGGCCGCTGGCTTCCCTCCCTCTTCCTCGAGCTCTTTTGTACCCCAGGCACCCGCTCTGGTGCCTGGGAGCGGGGCTTGGCGGCGGTGAAGGGCCACCCTCCCCCCAGGACACGTCCCACGTCCCTGGACAGACTGGGACCCTGATTCCGTGTCATCCACGAGATTCTCGGGCCCCCGGGGCCCATCAGGGATCTCCTCGTGAAGAATTCGGGGCTGGGGGGCTCTTCCCCTGAACTGGCCCAGAGTGTGGGGGACAGGGGATGTGGTGCCCACAGGGATCTCGGCCGGAGCCCTGGCCTGCAGGGGTGGGCTCTCCCTGCAGGGGTGCTGACCAGGGGCCGGTGGGGGGTTAAGGAGACATTTGTCCACACGGGGGTTCTTGGTGGCTTTTGAAGCTTCCCCAGATCCCATCTGACCCGACCCCAAGCCCCGCTGCTGCTCCCTGGGGAGACGGGGGGGGGGCCCTAACCCCGTAGCGCCGTTCGTCAGGCGCGTCTCCTGCTGCTGGGACAGCTGGGACTTTCACCTTCAGCCTCGGGCCTCCCTTCTCCCACCTCCGTTGGCAGACGCGTCCCTCTCCCTGGACAGATGGGGGTGGGGCCGCAGACTGGGGGTGCCGTCTCCCTGTCCCTCACAGGGCACAGGGACTTGAGGCCTCCTGGGGGCAGGCTCGGGCTAGGCCCCCACTCCCCCAGGCCCAGGGGGGCCCTCCCGGACCCCAGACCGTGCCCAGACATCCCGTGTGGGGTTGTGTTTTCGGGACCGAGGCTGGGGCGGGGGCTGGTAAGAGGCAGTTGTGCCTTAGCTTGCTCGGCGGCGAACCACTAATTAAACTTCAAATGAACCAATTTTGGCTTCTTTACCGCGAATCTTGGCTCGAAGTGGAGTTTGAACCAGAATTTCCGCCGGCCTGTCGCAACGCATGCAGCAGCGCGGGCATTCCAGGGGCTCACACGGCAACCGCCGCGGCCCTGGCTCAGCTCATTGGCGGAGAGTTTTTTAAACACACACACACACACACACACACACACACACAAACACACACACACACAAACACACACACACACACACACAATTCTCTCTGCACCCACAAAACTGTGAATCCCCACCCGCAGTCGTCCTAACTGTGCAACCTGGGACCCACTCCTGGGATGGGGCATGGCACCCAGAAGGTGTGTGATGGCCTATGTGGCCTTATCTGTAGGTACATCACACGCACATGCACACACACGCATGCACATACACACACGCATGCACACGCACACATGGCATGTACAGGAGCCACGCTCCAAGGAGCCCTGGAGCCGCTGGGCAGTGGGCAGTGGGCAGTGGGCAGTGGGCAGTGGGCAGGGACTCTGCCACGGGTTTTGCCGTGCCCAGAGCTGGGCGGGGTCACCTCGGGGAGGTGCAAAACGCGGGGAGAGCGCTGGGCTGGGAAGGAGGGAGACAGGGAGACGGCGCAGGTGGGGTGGGTGTGCCGCCTGGGGAGCTGGGGGTGAAGGATGAGTCACCTCGGCAGAAGCTCGCCTGTCCCCACGGGAGGACGAATCCATGTGCCCTAGCGAGGCAGGCAGCCGACGCTCCCTGCAAGCTTCTGCAGGTGAGAAGGCCTGGCGGCTCCCAGGGTGCAGGGCTGGGCCTCCCCGGGGCCGGTTTCCGATTGGCTGGGGCCAGGTGCAGGGTGTGGGCACAGCAGCTGATGCACTAGGGAGGCACCGCCCCCTGAGACCTGGGGATGGTGCACAGGTGGGGGCGGGGGGGCAGCCAGGTTCCCTGAGGAGCACTAACCTTTGCCAGGGGCATGTCCACCCATCTGGAGAGACAGTGGGATGAGGAGGGTCACCTGGAAGGGGGGGTGACTCCCTGGCCACTCTGGACCAGGAACCCCACCTCAAGAAGGCGACCTCGGCTCTAGAGCTGCGCTCAGCTGCTCTCTCTCTCTTCCTGGTTTCCCTGACCAGCCAGCAGGGGGCCTGGGGGCCTTCCCTGGGAGGGCTGGGCAGGGGCACCACCCTCACCATGCCCCGTACAGAGAAGACCATCGGCCCCGGGTGACGGGATCGGGGTGAGGTAGTCAAGGAGGGCTTCATGGAGGTGGTGAGCTCTAGAGAAGCTGGGGACCGGGTGGAGGGGTGAGAGCGGTCGCACCCGCCCCCTTAGTCTCATGGAGAAGCCGCATGTCCTGGCTATTGAACTAACTTCGAGGCTAATACTTACCAGCCAGACCCCCCAGTCCCCGCCCCGCCCCCCCAGGCTCAGGAAGGGGAAAAGTCGCTTTCTGTTGTGCGAGCAGCTCTCCTGCGAACAGAGCTCGCCTCCCGCCTGCGCCCTCTGACCCCAAGGCCCACCGCCAGGCGTGAGCCCAGGGGCGCACGGCTCTGGCCTCCTCCCTCCCTCACAGCCTTGGGCCAGCGTGATGGCCGCCCCGTTCCCGCAGGGAAGGCGAGCCAAGCATCTACGGCGGGAGTCAGGTGTCTCCCCCCAAATCCATTTTTTTTAAATATATTTTTATTGATTTCAGAGAGGAAGGGAGAGGGAGAGAGAAACACCAGTGATGAGAGAGAATCATGGATCGGCTGCCTCCTGCACGCCCCCTACTGGTTGGGGATGGGCATGTGCCCTGACCCTGAATCGAACCGTGACCTCTTGGTTCCTAGGTCGACCCTCAACGGCAGAGTCACGCCGGCTGGGCTGACCCCCAAATTCAGGAGCCTTAGGCCTTGGCCCGACCGGAAGTGAGAGTTACATGCCCACCCCTGTCACCCCTGGAGAGGGGGGCTGGCATTCCAGGGCTGGCCTCGTCCCCCCCACTCGCACCCCGGCCTCCACGGCAGAGAACGCCCACCAGCCGCAGGAGAACGCGAGAGGGAGGCGCAGGCGCCGCTGCGAGGGAGGGATGCTCTCCGATGACCGAGGGGTGGTGACCTCACCGCTGACAGGTCCGCCTGGAGACGGGCGGAGGCCGTGGGAGCCTGCGCTCCCCGCGGGAGGCCTCCTGGGGCCCCGGGACTGTCTGTCACCACCCGGAGTTTCCATCCGGGAGCCGCTGGCTGACCCACGCCTGCCCTTTGGCGAGAACTGCCTGTGCGTAGGCAACAGCCAGGTGCACGGGGCCTGCCAAGCCGGGCAGGGAGTCAGGTGCGCGGACGGAGGGAGGCGATGGGACGGGCCGTGCGCCTGGCCCCCTGGACGCCTGGACTCAGCCCCTCCCGGGCCCCTCCTGACAGAGGCCTCCTTTATAGCGGGGGGGAGGGGGCAGATTCTGGAGAAAGGGGGGCAGCAAGGAGCTCGCCGTGAGTCCGGGCCCCCAGGACGAGCCTGTGGAGTCGGGGACGGGCGGCCCGGGGAGACCGAGGCCGGCGGCCAGGAGGCTGTGGGTCGCGTAGGTGAGGGCGCCTCTTCCTTGTGCTGAACCCCGACCCTGGAGCGGGGAAGCCGGCGTCCCTGGAGGCCAGCGGGCACGTGCCACTGTAATCACCCCCTCGGGCCCCGGAGCCCTGTGGGCCTTGGGGTGCACAGAGGGCACCCCTTTTTATGGAGGAGGAAGCTGAGGCCCACGTGGCTCGTTGCCCAAAGGCCGGAGCCCAACCAATGTGAAGGCCTCCCGGCTCCCGGGCCGCGAATGGCCAGCGGATCGGCTGTGATCGGGGAACGGGGTCAGGGGTCAGTGTCCTGGCCTCTGAGGTCGGGGAGGGGGGGCAGGGGGGCAGGTGGCATTGCACAGAGGAGGTGGCACCAGGCAGGGACACCTGACACCTTTTTTTTTTTTAATTTTTTGTTTATTGATCTCAGAGAGGAAGGGAGGAGGAGAGAGAGAGAGAAGCATCCATGATGAGAGAGGATCACGGATCGGCTGCCTCCTGCAGGCCCCACACTGGGGATGGAGCCCACAACCTGGGCCTGTGCCCCGACCGGAATCAAACCCTGACCTCCTGGTTCATAGGTCGACGCTCAACCATTGAGCCACACTGGCCGGGCCACCTGCCACCCTCTAAGGCTGCTCCCCCTACTCTCGCTCATGGTGCAACGCCCCTCCCCCCTCCCCCCTCCCCAAGGCTTGGGAGTCTGAGTGGGGGTGGCAGGTGGGGTTGGGGCTCACGTACCAGGTGAGCCTCCAGCAAGCCCCACCCCCTAGACAGAGCCTCGAGGCTGCCGCCGGCCGACCCCTGAGGAAGACGGGGGGCCACCCCCCTAGGAGGCTCTCAGAGGCCCCTGAGACCCTCACTGGACTAGACGGGGGCCCAGTCTTGCTCTGGATGTCGGGGTCACGGGCGCCCCTCACACTGCAGCATTGGGAGCGGGACTCTGGGCGGGGTGTGACTTGGGCCCAGATGGCAGAGCGGGCAGAGGTGGCCGTGGCCGGTCAGGACAGGCCTCCTGGGGGAGGACGCCTTGAACTTGGGTCTGAACTGGTGAGGCCGATGGTGGAGGCCGATGGTGGAGGCCGAGGAGAAACAGCAGACAAGGCGCGGGAGCGGGGTCCCGGCCTGTCGCTGTGAGCCTGTCTCAAGGACCATAGGGGCTGTCCTTCAGGCCCCCTCGGCCCCTGCCATCTGGTGAAGGGGCGAGGAGAGAAGGGGACCCCCCAGGAACCCCAACCCCACGCTGCTGTGCGATGCAAAGCCATCTGCCGCTAATGACACCGTCGCCCCAGAAGCCTGTCATTGTGGGGCTCGGGGCTCCCAAAACAGTAATTAATCCTCACCCCCTTCTCCGGCCAGGGATGCAGGAAGGGGCGGGAGGTCCCCCGTGGGGCCGGGCGGAGGGCGGAGCCAGCATCCTGCCCCCAGGTCGACTCCAACCTGCAGAGGCTGCTCTGCGGCCCTGACCTTGCGCTCCGGCCGGCATGTCCCTCTCCCGCGGGTCCTCCCCGAGCCGGAGGCTCATCCTTGTGGGACGCGGGGTCCTGATCCCCTGGAATGGGACGGTGCTGCTCCAGGGCCCCCCGGGCCAGCTGTTGGCCTGTAGGTGTCAGCCGACGCCACCGGAGAGCTCCAGGGGCCCCAGGAGGGGGTCGCCCGAGACTCTCTGTCCCAGCTGCTGTCTGCAGGCCCTGGCAGGGGGAGGGGGAGGAGGAGGAGGGGGAGGAGGAGGAGGGGGACAGCACAGGCCCCTCTGGTCCCTGCCTCTCCCACGAGGTGCAGACCTGGCCCCCTCGGGGGGCGTCTGGCCCTGGATGGAGGCGATGCCTGACAAGGAGGGTGGGTGAGGAGCCTGGCCAGCCACACGGTCCTAACCCCTGCCTTCCCCTCAGGTTCCATGTATGATGGCCTGGCTGACAATTACAACTACGGCACCGCCAACCGGAGCTACTACTCCAAGCTGCAGGCGGGCAGCGGCTCGTGGGGCTACCCGGTAAGGAGCTCAGGGGCGCCGAGTGTCTGCGGCGGGGCGGGGGGGGGGGTCTAGGGTGCAGGAAACCGCACGGATGCAGAGGGGGGACCCCCAGCTCCGCATCTCCTGTCTGGGCTGAGGGGATGTTTCTGGGTGCAATTCTTCAAAAGCATCAAGAAAATATCTTTATCTTTGAAAATCCTCACCCACGGATATTTTTCCATTGGTTTTTGTCAGAGTGGAAGGGAAGGAGGGAGGGAGGGAGGGAGGGAGAGAAACATGGATGTGAGAGAGACACAGGGATGGGCTACCTCCTGCACAGACCCCCAACCGGGGCTGGGGATCGAACCTGCAACCCAGGTACATGCCCTTGACCGGGAATCGAACCCGTGACCCTTCGGTACAGGGGCCGGCGCTCTGACCACCGAGCCACACCAGCCACGGCCGCAGGGGGCTCTTCATCCCCCCCCTTGTCTGGGCTCCTTGGATATTTCTGAATGTCTCCAAGGAGACACCTTCTTTAAAAGCGTCCGCCAAAGGTCACTTTTTCGAGCCCGCTTGGCCGCGTCTGATCGGGTCGCACGGCGGATGTGAGCTCTCTGGGGTCCGTTTGTGGTTGGAGCGAGGTCTAAGGTTTTGTTGTTGCTCAGTTGACGCGGGTAGAGATGATCTTAGATCCTGTCCTCCCAGCCCAGGGGTCCTCGAACTACGGCCCGCGGGCCACATGCAAACACAAATGCTGTATTTGTTCCCGTTTTGTTTTTTTACTTCAAAATAAGATCTGTGCCGTGTGCATAGGGATCTGTTCATAGTTTTTTTTTTTTTTTAAACTGTAGTCCGGCCCTCCAGCGGTCTGAGGGACCGGGAACTGGCCCCCTGTTTAAAAAGTTTGAGGACCCCTGTCCCAGCCCCTTGCCGTCTTCCCAGGCGACTCCCAGGACGTCTCCCGGCCCCATTTCTATGGCTCCCGTGGATGTCGATTTCAGCAAGTCTGTACTGTTGTTGGAAAACTCCTTTTCGAGGCCCTCGAAGCATCGTGCGGGCGGGAGTGGAGGCTGATTGCCGTGGGGGGCTGGGCCCCGTCTGCGAGGGGCTCGTGGCTCAGTGACGTCACCCCCCGTTGCCGGGGTCCTGGGCAGGGGAGACGGCGGGGGTGGGGGTGTTTATGAGCCAGGAGTCCTCTTGTTGTTGTTGTCAGCGTGTTCCTTCCCCCTGAGCTTCTCGTTGGGGCTCATTTAGGAGGCCTGGTGTTTGGTGTTTGGTGTGTGTGTTTGTTTTTGCTGAGGGACTGGAGGGAACACGAACCAGGATCTGCTGCAAACCCAGGTCCCTCCGTGCCTTTTTTTCTGATTCTTAATGTCAGCTGATACCCTGGGTGCAGCGTGAGTCCAGGGGACAGACCCTGAGGGGGCGGCGGGTCAGGCCCAGGTGTGAATCCAGAGCTTTGACACAGAGCGGCCACCAGGCAGACAGGTGGGGTCGGCGAGAGGCAGGAGGGCGGGGCGCTGGGTGGGACCCGCAGGCAGGCGAGGGGAACAGTCTCGCTGATGCTGACGATGCAGGTGGTACCGGGAGGCTCGGCCCTGCCGGGAGACTCCAGGTAAACCGCCCAGCGCCTCTGGGTGCTGCCCTCCCATCTGGGAAACGGGGGCGGGGCCACCCGGGAGCCGACGTCACTCACAGGCTGATACATTGTTGCAGCAGCGCTGCGTGTAGCTGACTTGGTTACAAGCAAGAAACTTTGTAACCAGGCGCCGTGGACATCGCCCTTGGCCCACCGTGAGCATTGGCTCCAGCTCACCGGCTCCCAGTGCACCCCCCCCCCCCGTGTCCTGACCACCAGGGAAAATCCCTTCCCTTTCCCGCACCCCAAGGCCCACCCTCCTGCCCCTCCCTCCTGGCAGGGCCTCAGACATGACTCACGCCAGGGCACCTGCCGGGGCACGTCCTGTCTCCTCTCAGCTCTGCGGAGGCTCTGGGAACGGCAGGGAGCTGCGTGCACACGGGGCTTTGGCCAGGGAGGGCCGAGGAGGAGGAGGAAACGGAATCATGCCTATTGGAGCCAGGCCCGCCGGCAGATGAGCGAGGGCTGGGCAAGGGGGCGGGGGGGGGGGGAGCAGCAGGGAGAAGGAGAGCAGGGGGAAAGGTAACAGAGGTTGGGGCCCAGCGGGTCCCCTGCCTGGGGACCTCCCGGCCGAGATCGGACACACACAGGGGCCGTGGGACCCCCCCTCCCACCCCTCAGTGGGAGGGAGAGAGGCAGGCCTCCCCCCCTTCTCTTTGCAGAGAGCCAGTGTGGCCCCATCCAGCAACCACCTGACTTAGTACCAACCGCCCCCCCCAGGCTGACCTCCTCCCGGCTCACCCCCCTCAGCTCCGAACGCCTTTGCCAGATGTGCCAGTGGTTCCTCGGGCCACGCCTGCCGGGTCTGCCTGCTCCCGGGGCCCAGGGGAGGGAATTGAGGGGCCACAGCTCCCTTCTCCCCTACCACCCCCCACACACACAGGCCTGGCTCCGGCTCCCAGAGCGAGCGAGGGAACGATGGGTGTGTGTGCCAACTCCGTGTCCCCGTGCCAGCCGTGACTCACTGCCACCCGCCCGGGGAGATAGGAGGGTCCCAGGGGGGCCCCAGGCGCTCCCCCAACAAGAACAGACGGCATCGCACTTGCCGAGGGACAGGACATGCCTGAGAGCGAGGAGTCGGGAGCTGCAGGGACGGGCCGCGCCCAGGCCCCGCACCCACCCCACCCCACCCACCCCCACCCCCACCCCCACCCAGAAAGCACAGCCGGCTCCCAGCCCGTCCTCACAGACACCTGGCTGAGCCCGGGACACTCCCTGTATTTAAACTGTGGCAGAAGCCAGCGGCAGGCGCCTCTGTCTGGGGTGCCCCCCAGGGATGAGCCCCCTCCGTAAGCGCCTGCTGCCCAGGGCCCGGCTGCGTGGGCAGGGCTCCCGTTCGTGCTGATTTCCCAGCGTCTCAGAGGCCTGAGGTCCCTCCTCCAGGCCGAGGGGTGGGTGAGGCCTGGGCTCAGACCAGCTCCTGGCGGTCCTGACATCCCATAGCCTGTGCCCTTGCTCAGAGAAGTCGGAGAATACAGCCCCGGCCGGTGTGGCTCAGTGGGTAGAGCGTCGGCCTGCGGGCCGAAGGGTCCCGGGTTCGATTCCGGTCAAGGGCACGTACCTGGGTTGCAGGCTCCTCCTCCTCGCCTGCAGGAGGCAACCCATCGATGTGTTTCTCTCACATCGATGTTTCTATCTGTCTTTCCCTCTCTCTTCGGCTCTCTCTAAAAATCAGTGGAGAAATATCCCGGGGTGAGGATTCACAGATAACAAAATAGAAAATAAATGGTGGTGGGACCAGATGACCCCCGAGCCTTGCCCCGCCCCAGCCCAGCGCCAGGCCCACCCTGCTCCTTCCTGGCCACAGGGGAGTATGCCCAGGAGGAGACAGGGACCGGCCCCCCCACACCCCACCCCTCACCCCACCCCCAACGCCAAAGTCCCACCTTTGGTGACTCAGGCCGTGGCTCCCACGCTCCCTCCCTCTGCTGAGCCAGCAGGCTCCCTGCCCCCCTCCCCCCCCACCAGCGCCCAGCCCTGGGCCTGGAGTGCCCCCTCCCAGCAGCCTTTGCTGAGAAAGGGCCTGTGCTGTCCAGACCCCTGGCGAGGGTGGGGCAGAGCTGCCCGCCACCTGCCCGGTCCCCCTGCCACCGCTGACTGCCCAGCCCTGACCCCAATCCCAGGAGGGTCCATGAGGCGCTGAGGGGGTCAGCGGACAGTAGATCCCACCCCCGGGCGCTCCCAGGCCAGACCCCCTTCTCAAGAGAGCCCTCCCCGGGCCTGAGGGGCACGAGGCCGCCTGGCACTGCGTGGCACCGTGTGCAGGGCTCCCTGGGAAGGGTGATGGAGGTGGCCTGCCGGGCGCTGCTGGGTGTGCCGGCCGGGAGGAGCAGGGCGCGCCCCGGAGAGCCGGTCGGGCCGGCCTCACCTGGCTGGTTTCACACGGGCTCATGGCCGGGACCAAGGCCTTTTCATCCCGGCCGGCCCAGCATGTCCCTGGCTCCCAAGGGGCCTGGGCAGCTTTGGTCTGGTCAGCCACGGCCACCCAGCTGCTGCCGCCCGGGGAAGGGCACGGGAGGCTCATGGATCCCGGCAGCTGGCCCCATGCTGGGGCCCCCACCGCCTGGCTTGTCCCCAGAGAGAACACCCCTCCCCCCAGCAGCTCCTGGAGTGGCCCGAGGCCCCCTGGTGCCCACAGTGGCCCCGGGCACCCCGTGCCAACCTCCAGCCGAGTCTCCACCTGGCACAGATGCCCTCACATCGATGTTTCTCTCTGTCTTTCCCTCTCTCTCTAAATTCAATGGGAGAACATCCTCAGGAAGGAATGAAGAAATGCAGGCTGGGAGCGGAGGGCGGCAGGATGGGGGGCCGTCTGAGCAGAAGCGGGGCTTCTGGGCCGGGGGCTGGGAGGGGCGCGGCCAGGCGCGTGTGGTGTCCACAGCAGAGACATTGCGGGCTCCGGGGAGGACTCCGGCTAGCGACGCTTTGTCTGAGGGAGGTCAAGGTTGGCACCCCCCCCCCCCCCGGCAGGCGCCAGGCCTGCGGACAGGGCGGGCCTGCAGAGGCCCCGGATCTGGGCCTGGGCCGTGGAGACCCATGAGCCGGGCTCAGCCTGGGCACGGGAGTGGAAAGGGGGCGTCGGAAGATCCCCAGATGGGGGGACACGAGAAGCTGCCCCTTCCCTCCCGCCCGGTGGTCCCTGTCCCGGCCGATGGCCTCGGGTGCTGACTGGGGGCCTCAGACGGGAGGGCAGGGGGGCTGTGCTCAGCCCTGTGAGGCCCCTGGCTGACGCGAGCCCTGCTTGGCTTCAGTCTGGTCACCCCGTAGAACTGTCCCCTCGCCCACAAAACAGGGGGGGCCTCTGGGAACTTCCTGGCTCAAGAGGGAAAGGAAGCCAGGCCAGCCAGTGTTGCTCAGTGGCTGAGCATCAACCTATGAACCAGGAGGTCAGGGTTCAATTCCCGCTCAGGGCACATGCCGGGTTGCGGGCTCGATCCCCAGTGTGGGGCGTGCAGGAGGCAGCCGATCCATGATTCTCTCTCATCACTGACGTTTCTGTCTCTCTCTCTGCCTCTCCCTTCCTCTCTGACATCAATAACATTATATGTTTTTTAAAAAGAAAGAAAGAAGGAAAAGGAGGAGAGACGCGGGCTGGGGAGCGCCCGGGGGGGTAAGGGCGGGAGGAGGGCGGAAGCTGGGTGAGCCCCAGCGCCCCGTCATTAGCAGGAAGGAGGCAGCACAGAGCCTGTTGCGGGGAGAGACCCTGGGCGCCCCCTTGGAGGACAGGCAAGGTGTCGCCTCCCCAAGAGCCCCATGGTTCCCCGGGGGGAGGTACACCTCCCGGGCGCCCCCTGCTGCCCAGCCCAGTCCTCTCTGTGTTGGAGGGGTCGGCTCCACCCCCAGGAAGTCAGGCTCTTGCCTTTGGAATGTTCTATGACCATCGCAGCGGCTGGAGGTTCCCAGGGAGGCCGGAGAGACCCAGACAAGGGGGTGTGTATTCAGAGGAGGCTCGGCCAGCAGATCGCTATCTGTGTGTGTGGGGGGGGCGGGGGGAAGAGTGCCTGGGAGCCAGCTCTCCTATCTGCTGGGCCAGGTGTGCGTTCCGCAGATGGGAATGGAGGGGGCATCCTCGTCGTCGCGGTGACTGGGAGGCACTCCTGGCTTTCGGGGCCCCGGGGCTGCCAGGCTCCGGTCCCTGCACAGAAGAGGATTGTCCTCCCGGGATGCCAGCCGCGCCCACGCCGTTCCTCCGGGTGCCAGCTGGCTGGACCACGTGCCTCTGCTTTTATGCAACTGCGAGGCCTTACCTGTGGCCCCGGGGGGAGGCCCCCAGTGCGGACCCCTTGCCCGGGCTGTCCTGGCTTCCGGGTTCACCCCCCTCTTGTGCCCGCCTGGCAGCCCCTCGGGGGGGGGCGGGGCTTTGGCTGTCAAACCTTCAGCCGGGTCCTGGGGGCGGCCGGCCTGTCCCCACTGTGGGCGTCAGCGGGACACGGATGTGCACCGCCCTACGTGCTCCACGGACATTCGCTCGCTGGGTCCTCCGGGGGCACAGCGATTGTCCCACCAGATTTACAGACAGGGAAACGGAGGCCCCTGGTGTCAGTGACTGGCCGGGGGCTGCCCACGGGGCCAGGGGTGCAGGCGGACGTCAGCCCAGAAGTTCCGGCTCCAGAGCCTCCCCACTGCCCGTGTCTCAGCCCAGGGAGCCTGAGGGCTGTGCCTGGAGCCCGCGGTGCCCGCGCCATGTGACTCAGATAGAAAAGGGAGAAGGGCCCGGCTGGCGTGGCTCCGGAGGTCACGGTTCGATTCCCGGGTTTCGGGCTCCATCACCAGTAGGGGGCGGGCAGGAGGCAGTTGATTGATGTTTCTCTCCCTCTCTCCCCCTTCCTCTCTGAAATCATTAAAAGGATATGTTTTCAAGAGAGAGAGAGAGAGAGAGAGAGAGAGAGAGAGAGAGAGAGAGAGAGAGAAAGGAGAGCAGTCACAGGCGCTAGCTGGGACACAGGCCGTCTGTGCAGGGAGGGCTGGGCCACCCCAGACAGTACCGCCCACCTGCCCCAGGCACAGGGGAGCTGGGTGGGGTTCCCAGAAATGGGTGAGGCTGCTGGAATGTGGCTGGTGGGAGGCTGGGAGTGCAGTCCACAGGTGTCCCCCCTGCCCCCTCGGGACCCACCAGTACCCCGCCCCATGGCCCGGCCGCCCCTGCTCCTCCCCAGCCGGGAAAGCTGAGCCCCAGAGCCCCTCTGTGAGGGCCCCCCGCGGGGTCCCAGGGGCGCTGGGTCTGCACCAGGATGAGCGCCCGGGTCCTCCTCAGGTGACAGATGACGGCGGGCGTGTCCTGCGCGGAGAACAAGGCGCTCCTGTCCCTTTTCCATCTAAGGCTGCGGCTCGGGAGCCACTGGCTCTCCCCGGGAGAGTGGAGGCGAGGGGGCGGGGCCTAGCTGCATAGTTGGCGCGTTATCTGCAAGGTGTGCAGTCACCACGCTGCCCCCTCCCCTGCCCCCTGCCCGTCCCTGCTCACTTCCCTCCCAACCCCCACACCCCAGCTCCCCCAGGGCAGGAGGGTTGGACCCAGTGTGGGGAGAAGCCCGCCCCTGCCCGGGCGCACAGCTGGGTGCGTGGGTGGCGTTGGCGAGCGCCATGGCCCAGGCCCAGGTGGCGGTGGCACCGTGGGCTCCAGGCACAGCCCACAGGCTCCGGGGCTGAGACCTGGGCAGCGGGGGGGAGGGGGGGGCTGGGCCAGTGGGCAGCCAGGGGCACGTTACTCACCCCAGCGGGCCTTCACCCACCCTGGCTTCCTGCTCTAAGGATCTCCCACAGAGAGGGAGGGACAGGACCCCCGGCCTGGGTGACCTCCGCCCCCACCACACACACGTATACACACACACTCACATAGTCACACACACACACTCACACACACTCACACACACACTCACATAGTCACACATTCACACACACACACACACACACACACACACACACACACACACTTTTTAAAAAATATATTTTTATTGATCTCAGAGAGGAAGGGAGAGGGAGAGAGAGAGAAACATCCATGATGAGGGAGAATCATGGACCAGCTGCCTCCCGCACACCCCACACTGGGGATGGAGCCCACAACCCAGGCCTGTGCCCTGACGGGGAATCGAACCCTGACCTCCTGGTTCAGAGGTCGACGCTCAACCGCTGAGCCACCCTGGCCGGACTCGGGTCTGTTCTTTAAAATGATGGTCACCGCCTCTAAACTGGTTTCATCATCCATAATGGGCGGCAGCCTTGAGTTTGAGAAATGATATGTCGGACGCCGGGTCAGGCTCCTGGGCCTCACACCTTGTGGGGCTCCGTGAGCATCGCTTGGGGCCGGGGGACCCTGCCCTGAGCCGCCCCCTCTCTTGGCCAGCTCTACAATGGGACCCTCAAGCGGGAAGCCGACACCCGGCGCTTCAGCTCCTACAGCCAGATGGAGAACTGGGGCCGCCACTACCCGCGGGGCGCCTGCCACACGGGCGCGGGCAGTGACATCTGCTTCCTGCAGAAGATCAAGGCCAGCCGCAGCGAGCCCGACCTCTACTGCGACCCGCGGGGCACCCTGCGCAAGGGCACGCTGGGCGCCAAGGGCCACAAGACGGCCCAGAGCCGCTACAGCTTCTACAGCACCTGCAGCGGCCAGAAGCCCGCCAAGAAGTGCCCGGTGCGCCCGCCCTCCTGCGCCTCCAAGCAGGACCCGGTGTGCGTCCCGCCCATCTCCTGCAACAAGGACATGTCCTTCGGCCACTCGCGGGCCAGCTCCAAGTGAGTGCGGCTGGGCGGGGGCGGGGCCTGGGCTGGGGGCGGGGCCTGTGCCAGCGAGGGGGCGGGGCCTGTGCCAGAGAGGCAAGGGATGGAGATGGGGATGGGGCCTTGGCTGGGGGCGGGGCCTGTGCCAGAGAGGCGAGGGATGGAGATGGGGATGGGGCCTTGGCTGGGGGCGGGGCCTGCGCCAGAGAGGGGGCGGGGCCTGTGCCAGAGAGGGGGCGGGGCCTGTGCCAGAGAGGAGAGGGATGGAGATGGGGATGGGGCCTGGGATGGGGGCAGGGCCTGTGCCAGAGAGGAGAGATGGAGATGGGGATGGGGCCTGGGATGGGGGCGGGGCCTGTGCCAGAGAGGGGGCGGGGCCTGTGCCAGAGAGGAGAGGGATGGAGATGGGGATGGGGCCTGGGCTGGGGGCGGGGCCTGGGATGGGGGCGGGGCCTGTGCCAGAGAGGTGAGGGATGGAGATGGGGATGGGGCCTGGGCTGGGGGCGGGGCCTGGGCTGGGGGCGGGGCCTGTGCCAGAGAGGAGCAGATGGGGGGATAGGGTGGGGACTTGGCTGGGGGGCGGGGCCTTTGGCTGGGAGGGGCGTGGTCTGCGCTGGGAAGGGAAGGGGCCAGGGAGGGACAGGATGGTGGACATCCCCTGGCCCCTCAGGGATGCTCACGGAGCCTCCTCCAGGGTGAGCCTTTTCCCTCCCCTGGAGGAGCTGTTGCACAGAGGTGTCCCCAGGTGGGCCTGGTCCCCAGGTGGGCCTGGTCCCCAGGTGGGCTTGTCCCCAGCTGGGCCTTGCCCTGGCTCTCTCCAGGGCAGGTGTAGCTGTGCCAGCTTGGGTGTGCAAAGATGATGTCCCAACCCCTGCCCAGGGCCCCTGTGACCCACCCCCACGGCCACTCCCCACAGGATCTGCAGTGAGGACATCGAGTGCAGCGGGCTGACCATCCCCAAGGCCGTGCAGTACCTGTGCTCCCAGGATGAGAAGTACCAGGCCATCGGGGCCTACTACATCCAGCACACCTGCTTCCAGGATGAGTCGGCCAAGCAGCAGGTACCTGGGTGCTCACCATGCCCTCCCCCCGCCCCTGCTCCCACTCCCACCGTTGGTCTGGGCAGGGCCTGGCTGGCATCCGCCTGAGCCTGCATTTACAGATGGGGGGCGGGGGGCACGGTCAGCTCCCTCCCACCCTGCCCAGCTGCCTGGGCCCAGCAGTGTGCTTGGCATTGCCCAAGGTCAGAGCTTGGCCAACTTGACCTTCTGCGCAGAGCAAAGCCCTTCGGTTGCATGGACCTTTCCCATCTGGTCTTCACCACCGAACCCCAGGGGAGGAAATGGGGCTCAAGGCAGGAGGAGGCTCCCCTGAGTGTGTCTGCCAGGAAGTGGGGGAGTCATGGTCTGAGTCCCTGTCTTTTTTTTTTTTAATATATTTTTATTGACTTCAGAGAGGAAAGGAGAGAGGGAGAGAGAGTGAGAAACACCAATGACGAGAGAGAACCATGGATCGGCTGCCTCCCGCACGCCCCCCACTAAGGATCGAGACTGCAGCCGGGGCCTGTGCCCTGCCCGGGAATCGAACTGTGACCTCCTGGTTCCTAGGTCGATGCTCAGCCCCTGAGCCACGCCGGCCGGGCTCAGTCCCCGTCTTGGCTCCTGGTCTGGCCCGTTCCCATTGGGCCGCACCACGTGTGTACATGGGGGCTGGCGTGCAGGCCTCCGAAGGGCAAGTAGGGCCTGTGGTCTGAGCCGCCTCCCTGTCCCCCAGGTCTATCAGCTGAGCGGCATCAGCAAGCTGGTGGACCTCCTCCGCAGCCCCAACCAGAACGTGCAGCAGGCCGCGGCCGGGGCCCTGCGCAACCTGGTGTTCCGGAGCGCCACCAACAAGCTGGAGACCCGCCGGCAGGGCGGGATCCGGGAGGCCGTCAGCCTCCTGAGGACCACCCGGAGCACGGAGATCCAGAAACAGCTGACGGGTAGGCAGCCCGGCCACGGGGGTCGAGGGCAGGGCGGCTGGGCGGGTCGTCCCCCTGGGCAGGGCCACCCACAGGTGCAGGCTGCTGTCCTGGGCGCCCGCGGCGCCAGCTGTGGCCGGGCTCCTGGGGGCCAGATGGTGACGCTGGGCATGGTGCATGCTCGCGGGGGTCCAGGCCTTTGGAGGATCCTGGGCAAGAGGTGGAAGGCCACTGTCCAGGCGGGACCCCCCTCCAGCAGACCTGGGGGTTTCTAGGCGACAGGGGCAGGGGCCAGTAGGTCTCCAGCATCTCCCCCGTGTCCAAAAATACGTGCTGAACACGGAGGGCCGGGCCCAGAAACCCGTCACTACGCAGCCTCGATTGGACGGGGAATGTGAGGCCAGGACAGTGGGACAGGGATGCGTCTTCCTGGAATGACTCTCGGGTAGAAAACAGAGACCAGTGGGAGACTCTGAGTGTTACAATTCCGATTGAAAACCACCCATCAATGGTTTTTGTTGTTGTTTTAAACATTTTTATTGATTTCTGAGAGGAAGGGAGAGGGAGACAGCGAGAGAAATATCAATGATGAGAATCATTGATCGGCTGCCTCCTGCACACCCCCTACTGGGGACTGAGTCAGCAACTCGGCCATGTGCCCTGACGGGGAATCGAACCCTGAGCTCCCGGTTCATAGGTCGACGCTCAACCACGGAGCCACGCCGCCCAGGCCGACCCGTGGTTTCGGATCACCGTCCCTGTGCGTTAATTTTGAGCTTCACAGAAAGCTCGGGAAACGATGGGACCGGAGATCTGATTGACCAGGTCTAGCTGCATGGGACAGTGCAGTAGGCTTGTTGGCCAGAACAGGCTGAGGGGGCCCCCCTGAGCCGGCATGTGACGGGGCCACTGTCCCCCCCCCACCCCCAGGGCTGCTCTGGAACCTGTCCTCCACGGACGAGCTGAAGGAGGAGCTGATCTCGGACGCCCTGCCCGTGCTGGCCGACCGCGTCATCATCCCCTTCTCCGGCTGGGGCGACGGCAACAGCAACCTGTCCCGGGAGCTGGTGGACCCCGAGGTCTTCTTCAACGCCACCGGCTGCCTGAGGTGAGAGCAGAGGGCGTCCGCCCGCCCACCTGGGGCCCTGGGGCCCGGCCGCACACCCTGCACCCCTCCCTCCCCCGGGCAGCTCCAGCTCAGCCAAGACTGCCTGGGCCAGGGCACAGCCGCACCACCCCTGGCCGCGGGGGCCGGCTCCGGGGCTCGGCCACCTCCCCACTCTCCTCGCCTTCTCTGAGGGACCCCGGCCGACACGGGCAGGCATCTCAGGGCGGGAACACTGGGTCTGCCCATCCAAACGGGCCCTCCCTCCTCGGCCCCTGGAAAAATGCGCCTCTTGTCCCATCTTGAAGAGCCTTCTTTTAGACAAAAGTCTATCCCGGCTGCTCATGAGTCACCTCCGGGCTGCGGGCAAAAACCCTCCCCAACGTTCATCATTGGCATGATGTTGGCGCTTCCTGGCCTCCGTGGGGTGTGGCGAGGCCCCTCAGGGCGCTGGGGGGCGGGGCCTCACTTCCCCACATCTTTAGGAGCTGGGAGTGGGTGCCAGGCGGGGCGGGCGGGCGTGGCGGAGCGGATTCCTTAAGGGGGTCACACCTGCTCCCAGGGGGTTGTCTCCCCCAAGCCCTGGGGGCCCTCACAGGCTGGGGTGCCGTTGGCAAGGGGCTCTGGATCTCAGCTCCCCCCCACCCCCCAGCCAGCCGCCCGGGGAGCAGAGGCTGGAGATGAAAGACCAGGCCCAGGCTGCGGGGCGGGACCTCTGGCTCCCGTCCCAGATCAGCACCGTCCCAGATCAGCACCGGCCCCCCAGCGCCCCCAGAAAGAGATGGGCAGGCAGGCAGGCGGGGCTCCATCCAGCCCCTGGTCCACCGGTGCCCGGGGCCACAAGAGCCACGGACACGCGGGACCGTCGGGCTGGTGGACTCTGTGGGCGGACAGAGAGGTGGAAAGGGCCTCGCCGCCAGAGCCGGCCCCTCGGCTTCTCCTTCCCTCCTCCCTCCGCTCCCCTGTCCTCTCTGGGCGCCCCCGACCAAGCCTCCTGCAGGCGCCCACCACCCCCTCTCCGCCCCTCAGGAACCTCAGCTCGGCCGACGCCGGCCGGCAGACCATGCGCAACTACGCGGGGCTCATCGACGCCCTCATGGCCTACGTCCAGAACTGCGTGGCCGCCAGCCGCTGCGACGACAAGGTGAGGGCGCGGCCCTGGGGGCACCACCATCGGAAGGGACAGCAGGGCCTGCGGACAGGACCTGTGCCGGGCTGCTCAGCCTGGTCCCAGTGGGCATCTTGCTTTTTTATCTATCTATGTATCTATCTATCTATCATCTAACTATCTAAATACCTATCTATCTATATCTATACCTATCTGTCTACCTACCTATCTATCTATATTTTTTGTATTGATTTCAGAGAGGAAGGGAGAGGGAGAGAGAGAGAGAAACATCTATGATGACAGAGAATCACGGATCGGCTGCCTCCTGCACGCCCCCTACTGGCTGGGGATGGAGCCCACCACCCAGGCGTGTGCCCTGACCGGGAATCAAACCAGTGACCTCCTGGTTCATAGACGGACCGGGCTCGGTGGCTTTTGAACCTACAGATGCCAGGACAGCTCCCGTAGCCCTTCTGACCCCTGGCACGTTGGCCAGAGCAGTAGACACACGCCTCTGTCTGCTGCCCTACTAGGTGCTGGGCCCCTGGACAGGCACCTCCCACGTGCAACCTTCCCATCAGCCCAGAGCAGGTGACTTCAGCCCCATTGTACAGCCAGGAAGACTGAGGCTCCCAGAGCCAGTCTGAGCCGCCAGTAGGGGAGACAGGCAGCCGCCCCCTTGGGCCTCGAGCCCGGGCAGCACCCACCGCGGCTCAGGCCCACGCTCTCTCGCCCCCAGTCCGTGGAGAACTGCATGTGTGTCCTCCACAACCTCTCGTACCGCCTGGACGCCGAGGTGCCCACCCGCTACCGCCAGCTGGAGTACAACGCCCGCAACGCCTACACCGAGAAGTCCTCCACCGGCTGCTT
Source organism: Myotis daubentonii (assembly GCF_963259705.1). Classification (NCBI taxonomy): domain Eukaryota; kingdom Metazoa; phylum Chordata; class Mammalia; order Chiroptera; family Vespertilionidae; genus Myotis; species Myotis daubentonii. The sequence goes on along the minus strand of NC_081859.1, from coordinate 930,471 downwards.
CAGCAACAAGAGCGACAAGATGATGGTGAGGGGCCCGGGCCCCTCCCGCCACCCCACCCCCACCCCCACCCCCAGGCCCGGCCTCCCGCCCTCTCTGACCACGGGAGCCTGCCGCCCTCCGGGAGCTGGGCAGGGGGCATCCGACCCCTGCCGGTCTCACAGTGTCCCCATGGTCCCCCTTAGCGCTGAGATTCGGGGTGACCAGGGCGCTAACCCCTCTCTGGCCTGGTCCCCATGGCCTCAGAGTCTCTGGGTTCCCCAGAAGCAGAAGGTGCTGGGCCCTCTGGGGCAGGAAGCAGCGTGGCGTGAGCCCCCACAGCCGCCACCACGCGCTGCCAGGCTGGGCCAGAGGCTGGTCCCCTCCCGAGAGACGGGGCGCCGTCTCTCCTCGGACCTGACCCCGCGGCCCACGGCAGGGCCCTCACTGTTGTTACATTTCTTAGTTGATTTCAGAGAGGAAGGGAGAGGGAGAGGGAGAAGCATCCATGCTGAGAGAGCATCATGGATCGGCTGCCTCCTGCACGCCCCACGCTGGGGCTCGATCCCACAACCTGGGCGTGTGCCCTGACCGGGAATCGAACCCCGACCTCCTGGTTCCTAGGTCAACGCTCAACCACTGAGCCACACCGGCCGGGCCTCCCTCCCTCTTTCTCGTGGCCCCAGTGAGGGAAGGGCCCCTGGGTGGGCGCCAGGGCGGAACCAGGCCCTGAGGGGGGGGGCAGCTTGGGTTCCGTCCCTGCAGAGGCGCCTGCTGACCTGCCCTTGGTCCCCAGAACAACAACTACGACTGCCCCCTCCCTGAGGAGGAGACCAACCCCAAGGGCAGCAGCTGGCTGTACCACTCGGACGCCATCCGCACCTACCTGAACCTCATGGGCAAGAGCAAGAAGGACGCCACCCTGGAGGCCTGTGCGGGGGCCCTGCAGAACCTGACGGCCAGCAAGGGGCTGGTGAGGAGGCCCCCGCCCCCCGCTGCCCCCTGGCCTCAGCCCCCTGCAGGCTGCTCCCTGCCCCTCCCCCCCACCCCTCCATCCTGAGTCCCGTGCAGGAGAGGAAGGGCCAGGCCTCTCCTTGGGGTCCCCCACCCCCTCCTCCTCAGCCCTGGGGCCCCGGGGAGCTCAGGCCGGGCCTCACTGGGTCCTCTGTCCAGATGTCCAGCGGCATGAGCCAGCTGATCGGCCTCAAGGAGAAAGGGCTGCCGCAGATCGCGCGCCTGCTGCAGTCGGGCAACTCGGACGTGGTGCGCTCCGGCGCCTCCCTGCTGAGCAACATGTCGCGCCACCCGGCGCTGCACCGAGCCATGGGTGAGCACCGGGCCCAGGCCCCCCCCCACAGCCAGGCCCCCCCACAGCCAGGCCCCCCCAACAGCCAGGCCACCCCCCCCCGACAGCCAGGCCACCCCTCCGACAGCCAGCCCCCCCCCAGCCAGGCCCCCCCCCCCCCGACAGCCAAGCCGCCCCCCGCCCCCCACAGCCAGGCCGCCCCCCACAGCAAGACCACCCCCCCGACAGCCAGGCCGCCCCCCCCCCACAGCCAGGCCATTCCCCCCGACAGCCAGGCCGCCCCCCGTCCCCCACTCTCCGGGGCCACTGGAAGGTCACCTTCTACCCGCCTCCCGGGGCGAGCCTCCAGGAGGGACGCTTGGAGGTGGGAAGGAAGGGGCCGGTCACCTGAGGGGGACAGCAGGTGTGGGAGGCCCCACCCGGGTCCCCAGCCCCCCTCTCCCTTAGTCCCCTGACCCCCCCCCCGCCCGCCCCCCTTCTCTCCCAGGGAACCAAGTGTTCCCCGAGGTGACCCGGCTGCTCACCAGCCACACGGGCAACACCAGCAACTCGGAGGACATCCTGTCCTCGGCCTGCTACACCGTGCGCAACCTGATGGCCTCGCAGCCGCACGTGGCCAAGCAGTTCTTCTCCAGCAGCATGATCAACAACGTCATCAACCTGTGTCGCAGCAGGTGCGCCGGGGGCCCGCCCGCCCCACCCCCTGCCCTGCCCCGCCCCGCCCCAGCCCCGCCCCCACCCCCTCCCCTGCCCCGCCCCCCAGCCTTCCGGAGCTCAGGGTCCAGCAGCCAGGCCCCAGGGCAGCGCCTTCTCGGCCGGGGTCGCCCGGGGACACTGTCCTCAGAGGGTCAGGCCAGCAGGAGGCAGGGGCTGGGCGGGAGCCTTCTTTATTTATTTTTTCCAAATATATTTTTATTGATTTCCGAGAGGAATGAGAGAGAATCATGGATCGGCTGCCTCCTGCACGCCCCCGACTGGGGTCGAGCCCGCCACCCGGGCCTGTGCCCTGACCGGGAATGGAACCGTGACCTCCTGGTTCACAGGTGGACGCTCCACCTCCGAGCCACGCCGGCCGGGCTGTGCGGGAGCTTTAGTCTCTCTCCTCCCAGCACAAGGGCCGGGGTGGGGACCCGAATGGAGGCCCCGGGGAGAACCGTGGGGGCAGCTCCAGGGGGCAGGGGCGGGGGTGGAGTGACAGCCGATGCCGAGCGCAGCTCCTCTCTGGTGCTCCCCGGGGTGGGTCCCCCGTGTCTCCGAGACCCGGAGGTGAGGGTGGGAGGGAGGGGTCCTGACCGCGTGTCCCCCGGAGCCTCGCCCACAATGCACTTCCCGCCTGCGCAGCGCCTCCCCCAAGGCCGCCGAGGCCGCCCGGCTGCTCCTGTCTGACATGTGGTCCAGCAAGGACCTGCAGACCGTCCTCCGACAGGTAAGGCCGCCCCGCTGCGGGCCGGGCGCCCCGGAAGCCCTGGGTCCGATGGCCGATGTCCCCGTGGCCTCTGAGGTCACCCTGGCCAGGCTGGTGGGTGGGGAGGAAGTGGTGGCCGAGGGTGCACCTGCCGCCGCAGTTTGGCTCGGAAAGAAGGGAGACGGAGGGTGGTGGAATGACGCCTGGGTGACGACGGGGGTCCGGCATCTCTGCAGAGACCGAGGGAGGGGGCGGAGCAGGGCGGGGAGGGGGTGTGGGGGGGCGGTGAGACAGGAGGACGGGGTCTCAGAGGCCCAAGAGCCTCCGGATGGGGCGGGAGAGGAGGCGGGCGAGCAGGCCTGCGGGGCGCGGGCGCGGGACCCACACGTTGCTGTCCCCCCTCTGCAGCAAGGCTTCGACAGGAACATGCTGGGAGCCTTAGGGGGGGCCAACAGCCTCCGGAACTTCACCTCCCGGTTCTGAGAGGGGCTGCCCGAGCAGGCTCGGCTCGCAGGTGAGGCTCGGCCCGGCCCCCGGGTCAGGGGGGCCCCGGGACCCCTGCGGCCTTGGCCAGCCTCAGGGTGAGGGGCCGGCCCCGAGCTCCCTGAGCATCCTCACCGGGATGCCCCTGCCCTCATGGGGGTGCCCCTGCCCTCACCAGGGTGCCCCTGCCATCATGGGGTGCCCCTGCCCTCACCAGGGTGCCCCTGCCCTCACGGGGGTGCTCCTGCCCTCACCGGGGTGCCCCTGCCCTCACGAGGGTGCTCCTGCCCTCACCGGGATGCCTCTGCCCTCATGGGGGTGCCCCTGCCCTCATGGGGGTGCCCCTGCCCTCACCGCCTGCCACGACCTCCTCCCTTTGCAGAAACGACACGACCCCCCGGAGGAGACCTCGGCCTGGCCGGAGGGTTGTTCTGCCACCTGTGCAGTATTTGGAAAAGTTCAAGCAACCGAGAGCAAAACCTGAAAACTGTGGAAGACGGAGAGATTTTTAGATTCTTTTTTTCCCCTTGGCAATGGGGGCTGGGGAGGGGGGGGGGGCCTTTCTTGAGTTAAGAGCTTTTTCCCATGTCCATACTTCCTTTGCTGAGAAATGGTATATATATATATGTATAACGTAAGTGTGTGTGCACACGTGTGTGTGCATGGGTGCGTGTGTGCACGTGTGTGTGGGTGCGTGCACGTGTGTGTGTGTGTGTGTGTGTGTGTGTGTGTGTGTGTGTGAGCCTATGGGCTTGGCCGTGAACCACAGGTGCTAGGCAGCTGTTGATGCAGCTCAAAGGCGGAGGAGGCTCTCCTGTGTCTTACCCTGTGCTTTGTGGGTGCCCCCGGGCTCCCCCCCAGGGTCCTGCAGGGGGACCGTCCCCCAGGGGCAGCCCTCCCCCCTCTGGAGGCAGCTTGGCAGGAAGGAGGGGGGCTGGGTGTTGAGGCCTGTGGGTCTCATGGGTCAGTCTGGGTGCCTGACAAGGCCACCGGCCCGCAGAGCCACGGGGCTGGGCTGGGCGGGGGCGAGGCCTGGGCCGCGGAGAGGGCAGCCACACCTGGTTCGCCGTGTGGGGTCCCTCCTAGGGGAGTGGGGTGGGGCCCCGGGGAGGGGGGGTCCCGTGTCTGTGGGCTCCCCCTGTGAGTGTCATCCTAGTCTCCAGGGGCAGGCAAGGCACCTGCTGCCGGAGGAAGATGGGAACGCGGGGCTGGGAGCCACGGGCTGGCCAGGGAGTGACCGGCTGTTTGCCCTTCATCTGCCCTGTGGGGAGGGGCCAGACAGGGGCCATTTCAAACTCCCAGGAGGTGCCTGGGAGACTCAAATGAGGGCGGGTGTGGGGTTTGGGACACACGGAGGAACGGCGAAATAGACCAGCAACGGGATTGTCCCATCAGGCCGCCGGCAAGCCCACGCCTTGGCCAGAGCCGCCGCCCCCCGTCTCCTGGGCCCCAGCCGGCCTGACTCCACCCGAATGAGACAGAAGAGACCCGTCTGGGGCTCCGGCACCCCCAAGACCCCACCTCAGGTGCATTTCAGATGGGAAACCGCAGGGCCTCCTGGGAAGAGCTGGCTGGACACAGGCCTCCGTGTGCTGTGGCCGGAGCGGACCTCAGGGGCCAGGGGGCCAGGGGCCCCGGTGTTCCTGCCCCAGCCCCCGCCTTGCTGGCCCCCCGTGGGGCCTCAGGCAGGAAGTCCCTGTGGCCCATGTCCTTCTGGGCCCTAGCCCGCGGAGCCTGGCGCGGAGGTGGGACGGCTGGGGTGGCAGCAGCCAGGCTGTGGGAGGGGCCGGAGGTGCTGGGAGCTGTCTGGAGCCCCGTCCCCTGCTCCGTGTTGGTGTGAGAGCTCCGCGCTGGCCTGGCCGGGCCCCGTTCGCCTGTGTGATACGCTATGTATTTGCTTTTTTGAAATCAATAAATCGCTGGCATTTCTGTGACCTTTCCAAGCAGTGGATTATTGGGGGGGGGCCCCTCTTACTGACCCCGAGCCAGGCAAGGACCGAGAGTGCCCCTGTAGGGATGGGGATGCCACCCCCCACACACCTGCTCCGTGTCTGGGGTCCACAGGTCCCCCCGGGAGGCTGGTATCACCCCAAACTTCCAGACGACGGAGCGGGGCCCAGGGAGGGAGCAGCATGCCCGCGTCACCCAGCCAGTGGCAGCGCAGGGCGCCCGCGGGAAAACAAGCTTCCAGGGTAGCAGGCACCCCAGTTCCTAAACGAGGACACGGGGACCCAGAGGCAGGAAGTGATCTGTCCAGTCCTGGCCGGGGTGGCTCCGTGGATGGAGCCTGGGCCTGTGGACCGGACAGAACGGTCCCGGGTTCTATTCCCGGCCATGGCGCCTGCCCAGGTTTCCCGGCTGGATCCCCAGTAGGGGGCGTGCAGGAGGCAGCCGGTCAGGAGTCTCTCTCATCATGGATGTTTCTCTCTCTCCCTCTCCCTTGCTCTCTGAAATCAATAAAAATTAAAAATATGAAGTTCTGCACGAGGCCCCAGGTTCAATCCCCAGCACCTCCACCAAAAAATAAATAAATAAAATAAAATAATAAAGTTCTAATATCTTTAAAGAAAGAAAAAACGCCGGCCAGCTCCCACTTTCCTGCAGCGAGAATTCTCAGCGGTCGCCCCGCCCCCAGTCTGGCCCCGCCCCCGGTCTGGCCCCGCCCCCTCGCGGCCCCTCTCCTCCCCGGGTTCCCGCACACCCCGCGCCAACCAGGCTCGGCATGTCCCGGACGTCCCGGAGGCGTCGCGCCCGTGGAAGCCCGTGTCCTGCCCGGCCCCGCCCTGCCCGATCCCCGAGGCCGCTCGCCTGTGCCTCCTCCCCGGCCCGTGGAGGCCGAGACCCGCCTGAAGGTGGGGCTCCCACGGGCTGTGCTGCGCGCAGGGGACTCGGGTGCAGAATCCCGGGGTCCTAAGTGGATCGGACCTGGGATGCTCGCGGCGTTCCTCCCTCTCACCAACACGGTCCACTGACCCCGTGCAAGACCCGTCCCCCGCCAGGACCCGCCCCTGACCCCGTCCAAGACCCGCCCCCCACCCAAGACCCGCCCCCACCCCGTCCAAGACCCGCCCCCTGACCTCGTGCAGGACCCACCCACTGCGGGGGATGCCCTGCTGTCAGCGAGTGGGGGGAAGGGGACCGGGGTCTGTGGATGAACAGGCAGGGGGTCCCTCCCCAAGAAGCACCCGGTCTGGCCCGCGAGAAGGTGAGAAGGAGGCCTGTGTTCATTAGCAAGTTGTTTTATTTTTTATTTTTTAAAAAATATATTTTTATTGATATCAGAGAGGAAAGGAGAGGAAGAGAGAGAAACATCCATGATGAGAGATGATCATGGATGGACTGCCTCCTGCACGCCCCCTACTGGGGGATCGAGCCCACAACCTGGGGGCATGTGCCCTGATGGGGAATCGAACCCGGGACTCTGGAGGCCAAGGCTCTATCCACTGAGCCAAACCAGCGAGGGCTCAATGTCTTATAAGATGTGCTTTTCCTTGTTTCTATCAGATACCCATTTAACTTGGTAGAAAGTGTATCAAGCAAATTAAACAACAACAAACACGTAATCAGAACAATCAGGACCCTACACTATGACCTCAGAGGTCACCTCCCCTCTCTTAGCTTTGGTTTACTTCTGTGTGAAATGGGTTGTATCTGCAAGGCCCTGACTCTGCTGTGGTTAGAGGATGTGTGTAAGGTACTCGGCGCAGCGCCGGGCGCACAGTAGGGCAAGGGCACACAGTAGGGCTACTTGGTGGCAGATATGGGGCCGGAGGGGTCCCTGTGTCAAGTTCAGGGGGGAAGAACTCCTCTTGTCCTTTACCCCCAGCAGCAACCAAGTGACCTCCTGCCTCGTGCGTCCCCGCGGCCGGCTCCTCTGGGAAGTTGGCAGGGGAGGGCTGGGTGGGGACGGGACAGGGGTGAGGCCGCTTGTACTCAGCAGGTCTCTCTGATCCCCATCAGTCAGAACGGCGTCAGCACAATCTCATCCCGGAGCCGCCCTGGGGACCGCACCACCTCCCACCGCCCTCCATCCAGGTTCCTGAAAAGCAGTCATAGAGCTTCCCACCCCCCCCCCACCCCCCCCACCCCCCGCCTTCAGCTTTGCACTGCCCGGGCCTGATTTACCGGGGAAGCTGCTTTGGGATTAGGGTGTGGGGAAGGTGTGGCTGGTATGGCCAGGGCCTGAGCGCAGGGCCACGGGCAGGGTGCCCAGGGGTGCCCGCCCCCGTGTGGAGACAGTCCTCTCAGTGGCCTGCAGTTTGCACCCCCACAGCTGCTGGGCTGGGGGCCGGAACCCGGGACGAGCTAGTGGACGGGGACAGGAGGGAGGGCAGGCGGGCGGGGCACCCAGACCTGGTTTCTGGATGTGTTGCCCGCGGAAGCCATGGACACTCAGGGGGCCCCCCAAAGACTTCTTGGGAGATCCAGGACTCGAGCAGCCCTCGGGGCGGGAGAGGTAGGATTCCAGGGAGGGGAGGAGGGGCGTTCTGGGTTAGGGAACAGCAGGGACACGGACTCCGTGGGCTGCCCTGTCCTCCAGCCAACCCCCACCCACCCTGGGACAGGACACCCCACCCCCCGCCCAGGGAGGGACCTGCCCCACCCTCTCCAGAAACCGGCTATGGAGTCAGGGGTGGGGCCCGCCTGGGAGTGGATGCTGCCACCTCGGTCCTGCCCTGGCACCGACGGGGCAGCCACGGGCGGGGACTTGACTCTCTCCTCCTCACTCTCTGGACCCCTTTTCCTCTAGAGGCCTCGGTCGTGCCCCCCCCCCCCCCACAGCCGGCAGGTGAGACAGGGAAAGTGACAGACGCCCTAAGGCCTAGCCGGTTTGGTTCAGTGGACAGAGCGTCTGCCTGTGGATTCGAGAGCACGTGATAGAGGCAACCAATCGATGTGTCTCTCTCACATCGATGTTTCTCTCTCTTCCATTCTCTCTACAACATCAATGGGAAAAAATCCTCAGGTGAGGACTCACAAAAAAACACACGAATAAAATAAAAAAATGAAAGAAAGAGACAGCAATGCCAGTGGGCGGGCGGTGGCTTTATTCCTGGCGTGGTGTGGGCATCTGGGTTGCAGCCGTGTGTGGCGGTGGCCAGCTGGGCCCTCCCGGTGTCCAGACAGAACCTGCTCCCGACCCGGCCCCGTGCCAGGAGGGCCCAGGAGCTGGGGGCCTGCAGGGCGGGCAGGACACGGCCAGGAGCGGGTCTGGGCCTCACTTCCAGCGCCCCGTGACCTTGGCCTTCCCCCGGGTCTTGGACCTGAGGGAGAAGCAGGGCCCAGTCGGAGGGGACACAGGCCGGGCAGGAGGCCTCCCCAGGGTGGGTGCTGAGGGTGGGAGGGGCAGCCTGGGTGGGCAGTGGCCAAGGGGGAGGGGACAGGGAGGCCCTGGAGGCCAGAGGAGGAGGCCTGGGCGCTGGAGGAGGCCACCAGGCCGAAGACCAGAGGGAGGAGGCGGGGCCAGGGGAGGCCCCACCCAGAGACTCACACTTTCTGGTTGTCATTGATTCTGTTTCGGAGCACGTTGATCTGTAGGAGGCGTGGGAAAGGCCGAGTCACGTGGGAGCTCACGTGGCTCACGTCCCAGGTGGCTGGGGTGTGGGGGGAGAGGCGGGGGGGGGGAGGGGGAGGGGAGAAGGGGTCCCAGCCCAGCAGCAGGGTGGACCCGCTCCAACCAGGGGGGCCGGCCTGGGGAGGGGCGCGGCGGGCAGGGGCTCACTTCGTATTTCTGCTGCTTGAACTTCTCCTGCAGGTCGAACTTCTCAGCCTCCAGGTTGTAGATGCATTGCCACAGTTCCTTGGCCTTCTCCCTGCAGAGGAGGGGGTGGGGGCCAGAGTGGGGGTTGGGGGGCTGAGGACAACAAGGACGGGCCCCTCATCTGCCTTCACCTCATCCTGACCCCGTCCCCAGGGTCTCAGACTGGCTTCCCACCTGCCCACCTGCCCACCCGCCCACCGCCCACCTGCCCATCTGCTCACCTGCCCACCCGCCCACCTGCTCACCTGCCCACCCGTCCACCCGCCTACCTGCTCACCTGCCCACCTGCCCACCTGCCCACCTGCCCACCCGTCCACCCGCCCACCTGCTCGCCTGCCCACCTGCCCACCTGCCCACCAGCCCACCGGGCTCAGCCCGGGCCCAGAGAGCAGGTACCCAGTGCTCAGGTCTGCGGCTGCCAAGACCAGGTCCTGAGGACACGGGGGGAAGGGAGAAGCCCTCTCTCCTTGTGGAGCATCTAGTTCGACCCCCTCCCCACCCCCTGAGCGCAGAGGGCAAGGTGCGCCCCGACAGGTGAGCCGCTGTTCCGCCCACAAAGCCCGGCGAGGAGTCCCTGCACCTGCTGCCGCCAGTCCCACCCAACGCGCCCGGGGAGAATGTGTGGGGCGGCAGCGACCCCTGGTGGCAGCGGCGAGCACGCGCCCTTGCCGGCGCCCTCGCGGTGCGCATGCGCACGGCCCCAGCACCCGCCCCGGGCCCCGCCCACCTGAGCTGATCTTCATTCAGGTGGTCGATGGCCAGCACCTTCCTCCTCTCGGCCAGAATCTTCTTCTTCTTTTCCCGCTCCGTCTGCCTCTTCCCGCTTTTCCGCTCCGTCTGGAGCGGGTGGCAAGCAGGGGACGGGGCGTTCGCTAGAGAGCACCCCCTCCCTCCTTTTCCCCAGCCCTCCTCCCCCAACCCCAACCCCAAACCCAGGGGGGGACCACTTGTTCATCCTCTTCCCACAACACCCGGCCCATCGCTGATCCCCCGGGGAAACTGAGGCCCGTCTTCCTTGGCCGCCCACCCAGTCCCATCGCCATGACCCTCCCTCCAGGGAGCCCCCAAAACTAAGAGGAGGTTTGGTACCCACCTGCGCCTGCTAAACCAGGGAACCATGACAGACAGACCCAGAGAGAAAGGCGGAGAAGATGGGACAGAGACAGAGAGAGGGCAGGCAGGAGGCGGAGGACGGACGGAGGACCAGGCAGAGAGAGAGACGGGGACAAGGAGAAGGTGACTCAGACGCGGCCCCTGGGGGCGACCTCGCTCACCAGGACAGAGGCGGGGGCGGGCGGGAGGGGGGAGGGGGGCGGGGCTGTTTGGCCGGGTGGTCACTGCAGGGCCGAGCGGGGAGGCTGGCCTGGTTCTGAGCTGGGGACCGAGACAGTCCTGTTGGCCATTGCCCTCCTCCCATGAGGACGGGCATGGGGCATGGAGGTCAGGCATCGAGGGCGAGCTTCCAGGAATAAGCTACCTCCCCAGCGTGGACCCCCTTGACCTCCAAGCAGCGGGCAGACCACGTTAAGCCCATTTTACAGACGAGGGAACTGAGGCCCCACACAGCTGTCTCCAACCAGAGCCTGCAACTGGAGCTCTGAGTCTGGGCACAGGGCTCTGCCCGCTGTGTCCAGCCCGCGTGGTCTGGGGTGGGGGGGGTGGGGGAGGAGAGAAGGCTCCTGGGAGGGGATGAGGGGGACAGAGAGGGGCAGCCAGCTATCCCAGTCTGGTCCACAGCTCCGATCCCAGCAGGCCCCTCCCAGGGAAGCCACCACCTGAGGGGGCTGGAGGGCTGGAGGCTGCAGTCTCATCCACAGCAGCTGGGAAGTTCCCCCTGGACCCCTGGTCCCTCAGATCCCTCAGCCCCCAGGACCACCGCTGCCCCGCCCACCGCCGTGCTGCCACGCCCATCTTCTGGATGTGCTGTCCTGCCCACCTTTTGGGCACATTGCCCCGCCCACTCTGGCCGTGCTGCCCCGCCCACCTCCTGGATGCCCCGCCCACCCTCTGGATGACCCGCCCAACTTAGTGCTGCCCCGCCCACCTCCTGGATGCCCCGCCTGCCTCCCGGATGCCCCGCCCACCTCCCGGATGCCCTGGATGCCCCGCCCACCTCCCGGATGCCCTGGATGCCCCGCCCACCTCCTGGATGCCCCGCCCACCTTCTGGATGTAGCCCCCGAAGTGCATCATGTTGGAAAGCGCCTTCTTCTTACGGGCCTCGTCCTCCGCGCGCCTGCGGTTCTCCTCCTCCTCCCGCCGGGCTCGCTCCTCCTGGTGCAGGGGGTGGGGGGGCAGCCGTTAGGGGCGGGGCTGGACCTGGCCCGCGGCGGGTGGGAGAGCTTGGGTGGGTGGGTGGGTGGGTGAGTGAGTGAATGAATGAATGAGACCGACTCCTGCGCGGAGGCCCCATCGCTGGTGGGGGGCGGGGGGGCGGGGCGGGGTGCCTCCCGGGCCGGGTCGCTCACCGCCAGGCGGTTCTGCCGCTCCTTCTCCCGCTCGCTCCGGATGCGCTGCTGCTCCGCCCGCTCCGCCCTGCGCTTCTCCTGGGGAGAGAGGCCCAGCCCGCCCCGTGTGCGCATGCGCGTGGGGAGGAGGGGGAGGGGAGGCAGCACAGGAACCCCCGGGACGTCGCCCTGAGCCTGGGTCCGACCGGCCCAGGGACACCTGGCCAGGTGGGCAGCGCTCAGCCCAGTCCTGCCTCCATGCGGCCGGGCCCGCCCCCCACGTGCAGGTGACCCCGCCGAGGGGCACCCAGCGCGGACCGGCCTGGATGATCTGAAACAGGACAGGTAGGGCTCTGTCTCCCCTGAGTGAGACCCCTCCCCGCCCTGGCCAGGCTCTGTGCTCGGATGGGCGGCCAGGCCCCCGCTCCCAGCCACAGCAGCTGGTCGGTGCCTAGAAAAAACAACCAGCCGGCCCGTGTGGCTCAGTGGTTGAGCCTCGGCCTAGGAACCAGGAGGAAGGGTTCAATTCCCGGTCGGGGGCACATGCCCGGGTTGCGGGCTCCATCCCCAGTGTGGGGCATGCAGGAGGCAGCCGATCCGTGATTCTCTCATCATGGATGCTTCTCTCTCTCTCTCTCTTCCTCTCCTTTCCTCTCAGAAATCAATAATAAAAAATTAATAAAAAATTTCAAATACCCCCACTCCACAGCAATGTAATGGCAGGGGATCCCTGGGTCACCACACCTTCCCTCCCCTGGACAACATGCACTGACCAGTCCCCCCAAAGCCGGGCCCCTGGCTGCTCTTGGCTCCAGCCCCCAAGGAGTGACTGTCCAGGCTGCTGGGGGGCAAGACGGGGCCCCAGGAAGCCAGGGTGCGGGTTTCCTAAGGAAGAGTCCTCTCCCAGCAGGTGAGGGGCTTCCCGGAGGACTGCCTGGAGGAGGTGAGGCCTAGTGGGAGGGGTGCACACAGGGAGGGGCCTCGGGAGCCCGGGTGGGAGGCGGGCACCTACGATCCTGTCTTTGAGCGAGACGAGCTCCTCCTCCTCCTTCTTCCTGTTCTCGAAGTGAGCCTCGATCAGCGTCTGCAGCTCGTTCAGGTCCTTCTCGATGCGCTTCCGGTGGATGTCCTGCCAGACAGGGCTCCAGGGTGGGCGGGCGGGCACACCGAGGCCACTGGCAGGGCCTGGGGCTTGGGCCCGCGCCCAGGGCAATGCCAGCCTGGCCCAGCTGGACCCCAACCCGTGCCATCTTCTCTCAGCCCACAGGAGTCAGGGGGTCTCCCTCTCTCCTGAGGGCCACGCCCACCACCCCAACTCAGGCCTACCCTCCCCGCTGCCCCACTCACGTCGAAGTCCACCCTCTCTCCATCAGGGATCTTGGGCGGCACCAGGTTGGGCATGAAGGGCCTGTCGGGGAGGAGGATCTGTGAGCGCCAAGCGCCCCCATGGGAGGGGCTGGGTCCTGGGGCAGGCCAGCCCCGGCCCCTGCAGAGCGTGGCCACCTCTGGGTCACAGCGGGCTTGGCACCCGGAGCACCCACGGCTCTCACAGGTCATTTCTCTCCATCCCCACTGTCCGGCGAATCCCAGGTGGGAGCCCTGTAGCTCTGAGAGGCAGTGACCGGCTCAGAGCCAGGCTCCAGGAAGTGGAGAAGAGGCGACGGGCTTACCTGACTCCAGGTCACTGTGGGGGACCCCACAGACTCGCCCAGGAGCTCAGGAGGCCTGCGGTTTGGCCCCTGTGTCACACACACACACACACACACACACACACACACACACACACACACACGCTGTGATGAAAAGGCCCCGGGGGCCCTGGCCAGGTTGGCTCAGTGGATAGAGCGTCGACCTGTGGACTGAAGGGTCCGGGTTCGATTCCGGTCAAGGGCACATACCTTGGTTGCAGGTTCCCCGGCCCTGGTCGGGGTGCGTGCAGGAGGCAACCCATCGATGTGTCTCTCTCACATCCATGTTTCTCTCTCTCTCACTCTCCCTCTCTCTCTGAAAATCAGTGGGGAAAGGTCCTTGGGTGAGGACTAACCAAAAAGGCCTGAGGGTCTAGTCCTCATTCTCCCCGTCACCCACAGGTCTGCGTGGGGCTGTGGACACGCAGGTGGCCGGGGAGGGAATGTGCTGGACGCAGGACGGAGCTGGGGAGTCGGAGCCGGGCCGGTCAGTCTGTCCCCCTGAGCCGGGAGGTGTCCCCTGTGAGCGTGCCTGCCACCCCCGGGCCATGCCCACCGCGCCCCCCACCCCCCGCTGGCCCTCTGCTCCCAGGGCCTCCCACAGGCACGTCCTGCTCACCTGGGCTTGGGTTTGGACTCCCCGACGGGGCCATCTGCAGAGAGACGGGCACAGCCAGGGGTCAGGGGGCCCCAGATCTGGGCCCAGCTCTGTCCCGAGGGGGTGGGGACCCAGGGCCTCCGTTTCCCCGTCCCCTCCACCCGGGACTCCCAGTCCCAGGAGCATTGGGGAGAATGAAGGCCCGGTGGGCTGCAGACCCCACATGCCCTCTGGAGCCCCCCTGGGGGCGGGATTCTGAGTCACCGCTGGCTGCCCCTCCCCCAGGGGCATGGCTGCAACCACAGCAGTGACCACCACGTGGACGGCAAGGTCTTGGGGTTTCGCCCACGGACCCCGCACCCTGTGAGTGATTAGCCTGAGCTCCAGCACCTCGTGTGTGGCCGTGACAGCGGGGAGCCCTGCGCACCGTGGGGACAGGATACTGGTCTCCCCCGTCCACCCCCCGCCCCCTCCCCAGGCAGTGTCTCTGGATTGAGGGGCAGAGGGTGGAGCCCAGCAGCCCAAACCCGCATCGGCACCAAGTCCGTCCAGTCCCCGTGGGCCCTGCCCCCTCCCCCCTCCCCCCCCCTCCCCCCTCCCTGGGATCCGCCTCCCTCAACGGGCAGCGTCCCCCCACCACCCCAAACCTCTCGCCTATGCCCAACCGCCCTCACCTTCAGCCTCTTTCACTCCCTCCTCTTGTCTGTCGTCTAAACAGAAGGAGAAACGTCAACCAAGTCCCGGTTCTAAGCTCAGGGGCCCCTGCCGAGAGCCCCCCACAGACAGGACATGACCCAGTGCGCCTGCTGAGTTCCGGGGTCACAGAGCTGTCTGTTCACACACATGTGCACACACACAGTCATGCATACTCACACATGCACACATATATGCACACACAGCTATATGTGCACAGCCACACACATGTACACAGCCTCCGCACGTACACACATGCACTCACACATGCACACAACCACACACATATGCACATACATCTGAGCACATGTGCACAGCCACATACACACCCCACACACTTTCACATACATGTGTGCACATGCGCACACACATGCACACAGAAAGACATGTGCCCTGGGCCTGGCCTCCGCCCGACACAGAATGCACTCGTGGTCCCGGCTCCTCAGTGGACAACTGACCGCTGAGCCCCAGCCCAGATGGAGGCGCAGCCACAAGGGCTGGACAGCATGTCTGGTGGGTCTTTCCGGCCACAGGAGTGGCTGCGGGCTCTGCCCCCACCCTGCGCCCTCCCCAGAGCCCCACCGTCTGCGTCCGCGTTGGTCTCGGCCTCCGCCTCGCCCTCCGCCTCGCCCTCAGCCTTCTCCTCCGCTGCCGCCTCCTCCGCTGCCTCCTCTTCCGCGACCTCTTCCTGCTCTGAAGCGACAGGCAGGCGACGGGCACGGTGAGCGCCAGGCCCCGCCTGCTTCTGCAGCCCCGGACCCTAGGGGTGGGTGTGGGGGACCAGGAACCAGGAGCTGCAAGCTCGGACCCCGGTGTTTCCTTCAATAGCGCAGCCACTCATCAGGCCACGACCCTGCTGAAGCCGAGTGGATGGCCCACAACCTGCAAAAGTCCCTCCCGCCTGTGCGCCGGGCAGAGGGCGGCCAAGGTCAGGGCGGCCAAGGTCAGGGCCGACCCTGGGTAGGGGCCAGGGCTGTGGGAAGGGCTTTGCTCAGCTGAGAGGGGGGGACAGGGACAGGGACAAGGACAGGCTGCCAAGGAAATCTCGGCTCCTGGGGTTCCCCCTGCCCCCCTCCATCAGCCCAAGCACCATACCTTCCACGGCTTCCTCTGCTCGGACAAGGTCACGGCCGCAAGAAAGGGGACAAGAGGCGGGTCAGTTTCAAACCAGGCGGCCTCCATCCGCCCGAATGAGGGTGCAGGCGTGCGCTTACCTTCCTGCTCCCTGCAGGGTGGAGGGACACGGTCAGGCATGTGTGCACGCACACACACTCTCACACTCACACACGCCCATCCTCCTGCTCCCAGGGCGGCTCCAGGGATAGGTGGAAGGGGCAGCACAGGGACAGGTGGGAGAGGGTAGGTGGGACAGGGACAGGGCGAGGGGACAGGCTCTGGCACTCACCCCTCGTACTCCTCCACCTCTTCTGCGTCAGACATGGCCTCTCCCTCCCTCCGAAAGAGAAAGATGTCAGTGTGGGCCAAGAGGACCCGGCTTCCTCAGCTCAGCCCCCTCCTCGGTCCGGGGACCCGCCTGGCGGCCGTCACAGTGTCCACATCCTAAGGGTGACTTGCAGCATTGCTGCCCAGGTGTTACCACCGGGGACCCTGCAAAGCCACCCTGCAGCGGCCTCGTTTCTCACAAATGCTTGTCCGCGGGATGACTGACTGTCGGAGAGGAGTCCCCAGGTCCGGGGAGGAGCCTGTGGCCCACAGCACTGCCCGGACCCAGGGGAGCAGCCGGACCGGTGGCTTAGAGCGGGGGAGGCTGCTGGGCGGAGTTGGTCCCCTCAGAGAGGGGGTTGTGCACGGCCAGCCTGGAGCACGGGATCTCAGCTCCTCTCTCCTCTCCTGCCCCACCTCCCACCTGCTCTGAGCCACTGGCCCTAGGGTGCAGAGGAGGAGGGAGCCCTCCCCGCTCCTGGGAGCCCCACCCGGCTCCCCAAAATAGCATGCCAGCCCCCGGAAGGTGGGGGAGGGCTCTCAGACCAGGCCCGTTGCCCCCAGGCCAGACTGAAGAAGAGGTTGGGGCAGGCTGAGCTGGGGGCTCCAGCTTGGGAGGCAATCAAAACCCTGCCCCCCCCCCGCCCCCAGCAGGTGTGATAATGTCCCGAAACAGCTTCTCCTCCCACCTGCCCCATCTCCCCACCTGCCCCACCTGCCCCCACAGCCCAGAGATCAGGGTCCACTGGCCGTGAGGTCCAAATGCGGGTTTTGAAAACCGGGTTTTTGCTGTGTGACCTTAGTGCAGCCCCTTAACCTCTCTGGGCCTCCGTCGACCCGTCTGTGAAACGGGTGAGCTTCCAGTTCTAATCCCGCAGAACGGCTGAGCTTCTGAGGAATGTAGCCCTTGTCCCCAGCAGCTGGGACATCCCTCCCTGCAGCTGTCAGCCCCCAGGGGAGCCAGGGGACAGGGCATGGGTGGGGGAGCTGGGGGTGGAAGGGAGGGGCAGGGGGCAACTTGATCCCTGCAAATGCCCCTTCTCCCCAGAGGATGCGTCAGAGGAGGGACTCCCTGGGCCTGGAATGTGGTTGAAATTCCTGACCCTCCAGGCAGCCCTTCCCCCAAATATTTTCTCCGCCGGCCGGAGCAGGAGGAGCTGAAAAATCAAGGGGATATTTCTCTGTGGGCGCGTTGGGGGGACGAGGGGAGCGAGACTCGGGGGTGACCCTCTAACCACGAGCTGGGCTCACACCCCGTGAAATGACCTCCCAGCCGGGCTCTCCGGAGCCTGGCCCCTCGTGGAGGGAACACGGAGCTCCGTCCACTCCTACGGTCCCCAGAGCAGACGCAGGCAGAGCTGGACGGAGCAGCCAGGACGTGGGCCCGTGCCCTCCACACTTCCCCCACCTCAGCACCTCCCCCCCCCCCCCCCCGCCGTCTTACCTCTGCACAGGAGCTGAATGAGGTGCCTACTCAGCCAGGCAGGGACTGGGCGAGGGCAGGGCGGGCAGGGCTTTAAGCAGCGGGGGTGTGGGGGGGCTGGGCCTCCAGAGCCAAGCCTCAGGGCGAGGAATGTGCAGGGAGGGGGGCCGGGGGTGCTGGGGGCTCTGCTGGCAGGTGCTGGGACAGGCTGACGGCCGTGTGCTCAGCACCATATAAGCCCATGTGATGGTCCAGCTGCAGATACGCTATTTAAAACCAGGACAGAGCTGCAGGGGACAGAAGCCAGCTGTCCCTCCTGACAACCTGATAGAGCTGGTGCCAGAGGCCGGGCCGGGGCCGGGGGCCGGTGGGGGCAGGGCTGGGGCAGGAGGCCACCCCCACCACACTCCTGAGTGCCCCAGGGCCACGGCGACCTCGAGGCCACTGGCTGGCTGCTCCTCAAGGCCGAGCGGCCCACGCGAGACACGGGCTGCGGCCCCGTGCGGACATGTCTGCAAAGCGGGTCTCCATGGCCCCAAGCCCCCGGGCAGGGACCCACAGGAGGTCAGACGGGGAGAACGGACTTGCAGGAGCGGGTGATGGCTCCGGGACAGGCGGCTGGCTGCGTGGGGACCGCTGCTCACCCTTTAGGGCAGTGGTTCTCAACCTGTGGGTCGCGACCCCTTTGGCGGTAGAACGACCCTTTCACAGGGGTCGCCTAAGACCATCCTGCACATCAGATATTTCCATGACGATTCATCACAGTAGCAACATGACAGCAATGAAGTCGTCACGAAAATAATTGTATGGTTGGGTCACCACGTGAGGAACTGTATTGAAAGGGCCAGAAGGTTGAGAACCAGCGCTCTAGAGCAGTGATGGCGCACCTATGACACACGTGTCAGAGGTGACACGCGAACTCATTTTTTTGGTTGATTTTTCTTTGTTAAATGGCATTTAAATATATAAAATATCAAGAATATAAATCTTGTTTTACTACGGTTGCAAAGATCAAAAAATTTCTGTATGTCACACGGCACCAGAGTGAAGTTAGGGTTTTTCAAAACGCTGACACGCCGAGCTCAGAAGGTTCGCCATCACTGCTCCAGGGGTTTAAAATGAAGCTGCCAGCCGTGTAGCTCAAGAGGTCAGGGTTCGATTCACAGTCAGGACACAGGCCCAGGTTGTGGGCTCGATCCCCAGGGTGGGTGGGGCGTGCAGGAGGCAGCCGGTCCATGACACGCTCTCATCATGGATGTCTCTCCCTCTCCCTTCCTCCCTGGAATCAGTAAACACCTATTTTAAAATAATAAATAAAATGAAGCTGTGATCTGCTGAACCTGCTGGACGCTGAGACCCAGGGCCTCTGCCGTCTGCTGGTGGCGTCTGTCGCAGCCCAAGCACGGTGCCCGGGGGGCAGGGGGGGGGGAGGGTCCCATGCGCCACCAGAATGAGCGGGTGGAGGAAACGTCTCCCGGCAGCCGAGCCGGCTCTCCCCTGGGCCTCGGACTCCTGCAGGCCCCGTCCCAACTCCGAAGCAGGGCCCTCGTCCGGACCAGGCTCCTCCTCCCGGTGCCCCGAGCCCTGACCCCTCGGCCTCCAGATCTTTTTTAAAAATATGTTTATTGAATAAACTAGTAGGTTGGTTTGGCCGAGGTTCCCAGATGGCTCGGTACCTCTCCAAGCTTCCAGGGGCCGCAATGCTGGGGGATTGGAAGTTGGGAGAGTGTGTTTGAGGGGGCGGGCCGTTCCGCCCCCCGGAATCACGAGACGTAGGACAACAGGATGTAACCCACCTTCGTGTGAGGAAAAGAGGGGGTGCTAGGAAAACGATGATGGACCCCCCCAGCCAATATAATCCACACACACCCTCCTCCCGCACACACACACCACATACACACACACCCTCCGCACACACACGCACCCCCCCACACACACACACGCACCCCATGCAGACGCCGCCGTAAGAAAGCAGAGCCCCCAGGGCGGTTCGATGGCTGGAAGGCGCTCAGTCACTGACCCTGAGAGTGAACGAGTTTATCAATCTTTCCTGAGAACAAGGGGGCGGGGGGGGCACAGAGAGGCCTGAGCTCTGCAGGGGTGAGGGCGGGCGAGGCGGCAGGAGAGCGAGGAAGGCCAGCAGCTGGGACTCAGCCAAGAGGGGGTGCCCAGGGGAGGTGGGGAGACCCCTGCCGGGGCGGACGGGACAGGTGGCCCTGGCAGGAGCTGGAGACGGACACGCCGCGTGGACGGGACCCAGACCAGGGCACCGGCGAGAGCCCGCGGTGCCAGGCTGACTTGGGCCCGGGCGCTGCTGTGCCCGCAGGGGGACGAGACGGAGCCTGGGCACACCCGCCCCGGGGCTGCCCGGGAAGGAGCTGCCGGAGCCCCCGGACATGCCACCTGCCGGGCCCAGGTCCAGAGGCAGAAAAGGGTGGGCGACGGGGGAGGGGAGGGCGCGGCTGGGGAGGCAGGGCCTGGCGTGAGGGAGGCGGGACTTGCAGCTGCCTGGCGGCCTCACACCTGCGGGACAGAGAGCTGTCAGACCAGCCCCACAGACGAGGGGAGGGTCCTGGGCTGGGCGGGGGGTGAGGGGGGGTCTGCACAGGAAGGCAGCCCTCTGCCCAAGCCCCTCCCCCCCTCCCCCCATCCCCGCACCCACACCCACCTCCCCCACCCCCCCAGCCCAGCCCCCTAGTCTGTGGGGCTGAAGGGGCGCAGCTCGCAGGGCTAAGGGGGTGCAGCCAGCTGTGCCTGGACCAGGGCTCGAGGTTGGGGCACCCCAGCCTGACAGCAGGACCAGGGCATTCTGGGTACTCAGACTGGGCGACTGCAGGCCAGTTCGTGTGTGCGGGCACGGGGCGGACACGGGGCGGGCGTGGGGCGGACATGGGACAGACATGGGGCAGGTGTGGGGCGCCCCCCTCCGTTGCCCTCACCTCGGCATCCAGGGTGGAGCCCGCTCTCTTTGCCCACTGGGTCCGCTTGGTGGCTGCCGCCTCTTTCTTCGCCTCCTGGTTGGGGGCATCGGGGAGGGGACCAGGGACTAAGGGGCCTGCGGGGGGCTGGGGGCCTCAGCCCTTCCCTCTTCCAGCCCCGCCCCTTCTCTCTGCTGCCCCCCGACCCACAGGCCTCTGCCCAGCCCTCCCCAGCCCCACCGTCCACTCCTAGGAAACCCCCTTCATGCCCGGGGCCCCCCTGACCCCCCTCTTTCCACCACCCAAGGGCCCATGGTCAGGGGCCAGGCAGGGCCCGGTACCTGGGGGTCCTGCTCCCCCGACTCCTGGGTCCTGCTGATCCACAGGTTGAGCCTCGAGGTCACCACCCCCGAGAGTGTCAGATTCTCCTGAAAGAGGGGCTCCGTCAGGGCGGGGGGCACAGGACAGAGCCCCCCACGTCCCCTGCAGCGCCCCGTAGACCTGAGGGCCCCTGCCCCACCCCCACCCCCACCCACCGGGAGCCGCGGGGACCTGGGCTCAGGACCCAAAGGGTGACTCAGGTCAACGGCAGCTTCGGCCAAAATGGACACATGCAGCCCGGCCCGTGGCTCAGTGGTGAGCGTCGACCTAGGAGCCAGGAGGTCAGGGTTCGATTCCCGGTCGGGGCCCAGGCCCGGGTTGTGGGCTCGATCCCCAGTGTGGGGCGTGCAGGAGGCGGCCGATCCCTGATCCTCTCTCATCATGGATGCTTCTCTCTCTCTCTCCCTCTCCCTTCGTCTCTGACATCAATAGAAACATTTGTTTAAATGGACATTTGGAAACACGGCGTTTGGACCAGTGCCTGGCCCAAGGCCGTGGGTGTGGGGACCTCAGGCCTCCGGGCCCGCGCCCCTCACCTTGCGGCTGGAGGCGGGCTCTGGTCGGCTGGGGCCCTGGCCCGCCAGCTCCTTCTCGAAGAGGTGACGCCTGCTGGCCACGCCCACGGGTGCCACGAAGACCTCGGTGCGGGAGGAGCCGGGGGTCTTGACGGACACTGACCTCTGGGGAGAGAAAGCACAGGCTGACCCAGGAGGCGGCGGGAGGCCAGGGGCACCCCACACCCTCACCCTCACCCGCGGGGTCCCCCACCCCTCCCCGCCCCACCCACCTTGATGGCCGTGTGGTATCTCTCCAGCTTCTCGCCTAACTTGACCGGGAGCCTCACGCTGGCACTGCCGGGCAGAAGGACGGGATGAGACCGGCCAGTGAGGCCCTGCCCCCCGAGACCAGGTGTGCACCCCTCCGTCCAATGGTCCCCCGTCCCCTCTGCACCCCCCGCCCGGTCCTGTCACTTCTGCCCAAACACGTCCGTCCCGGACCCTCCTCGCCATCTGCCCCACCCCTGCGGTCCCCTCCACATGCCCCCCCCAGCTGACCCCTGACCCCACATTCTCCCCGCACACAAATCCCACCCTGTCCTTCCACTGCAACCCTCAGGCCCCAGGACCGAGACCAAACTGCGGGCCTGGTCCCTGTCCCCCCCACCGGACCAGTGCCCCGAAACCCCCCTCTTCACCTGCTTGTGTACCCCGAACCAGACGTGGTAGGCTCCTCACACTCAGCCTTCCCACAGGCTCCCCCCGCCCCCCAGTTAAGAGGCACCCCCCCCACTTCCTGTCTGGAAATCTTCAGCTGCTGCCCTCGGCGCATTCCCCGGCCCCCGCAGGCCGACACCTCCCGCTGGGCGAGGCTCCCGGGTTTAACTGCCTGATGTGAGTCACTTGAGGGCGGCACCTGCCTCATGTCCATCTCCGTACCCCAGGCCCCCCGACCCCGAGGGCCTAGGGTGGCAGGTCTCAGCGAGGGTCCCGTGTGTGAGCTGTGAGCCCCTGAAGTCCCTACCGCTCCAGCCACCTGCTTTTCAGATCTGATTTCCGGGGGGTTTTCAACACGTAGTCCTCACACTGTTCCCACCGACATTTGGGGGCACGGGGTGCTCATTAAACACCCGGCCGGGGCAGCTCAGCTGTTGAACATCAACCCGGGAACCAAGAGGTCACCGGTTCGATTCCTGTTCGGGCACATGCCCGGGTTGTGGAATTGACCCCCTGTGGGGGGCCTGCAGGAGGCAGCCGATCGGGGATATTTTGCTCTCATTGATGTTTCTATCTCTCTATCCCTCTCCCTTCCTCTCCCTCTAAACCAAGCATGTCAAACTCAAGGCTTGCCGGGCCACATGCAGCCCACAACAAATATTGTTGTGGCCCAGCCAATATGACGGTACATAAGCAACGTTTTAATAAAAATTTCGTAACTTCATTTTTACAATCTCCTGTTATACATCATTATTCATAACGAACTACAACGTTCGCTAATGACTGATGGCTGTCATCGTGTTGCATTCATTTCCCTTACGCGCAGGCGCACCATTTCTCTCCACGAATACCAGCAGCGAGTATTTTAGCAGCCGTTGGCCACACCATTAGTCTTGGACTGCCTTGTGTGGTGTGCGCAACAGGAAATAGTTCGCTCTCGGAGAACGAGAAAAATAGGTTTATTTGCGTGACGCTCATTCGTTCGTGCAGTTACTCAGTGTCCGGTAAGTTAATGTTCAAGAAAAAAATACTAATTTTTACTAAAATGTTCTATTACTTTATGTTAGCGATGACTCACTTATTTCAGCCCTTTGTACTCAGCACGTCTCTATCGAAACAAACCCACGTTTCTATGAAAACGGGAGCTTTTGGTTTTTTGTGGCCCACGGACACTTACACCTGGTTTATGTGGCCCGCGTTAGCCTTTGCGTTTGACATGCTTGCTCTAAACACTCAAAAAAAAAAAAAAAAAAACAGATATCACACACACACACAAAATAAAAAGAAACGTGCAGCTCAGCCCCTACTTCAAGCTAAACCCTCCTCTGACTTCGCAGCCCACCCACGCCCGCCTCCTCTGGGAAGCCCTCCCTGATCCGCCCCTCAGGCTGCATCTCCCTGGCCTCAGTCTCTCCTGTGAACCCTGCCTCCCAGCCACTCTGGGGCCCTGGCTGAGACTGCGCACCCCCCCCCCGCCCCGCC
Source organism: Myotis daubentonii (assembly GCF_963259705.1). Lineage (NCBI taxonomy): Eukaryota > Metazoa > Chordata > Mammalia > Chiroptera > Vespertilionidae > Myotis > Myotis daubentonii. Next base: position 907,253 of record NC_081859.1, on the reverse strand, counting down.
CCTCCCCATGTGCCCTGCGGCTCAGCAAACAGGCTGACCAGGACCCGACAGGACAGCCAGGCCCTCCGGCCCCTGACCTGCGGGTGAGGGTGGTTTCCGAGTTGGTCGTCTGGGGGCTCATCTGGAAGGAGAGAGAAAGGCACTGATGAGCGTGGGTGGCAGGGGGTCCCGGGGAGGCCGCGGCCCCCCTCAAGGAAGGGGCCCCACTCTCAGACGCTTCCTCCTCGCACCTCCCACCTTCCACTGCTCAGCTCCCAGCCAAACCTCCATGACGGTCCCCCGTCTTGTCCAGGAGACACCTGCCCCCCCACACCTGCCAGTCTGAGGGAAAGCCTCTCCTTGGGCCCCTGTAGGTGTTTTGGGGGGCACCTGCCACCACCTGCTGCTGTCCTGTCCGCCCCCCACCTGCCCATGGGCCCTGTGGGGGCCTCCAGCTTTCTTCCTGCAGTTCCGGATGGCACCACCAGGTGGGGCCGCTCCTGCGTGTCCATATCCACCGTCCAACGCCCCAACCCGCCCTCATGTAACTCCACCCACCAGGGGCACCCAGAGGCCCGCTCTGCCCTCCTGGTGTCGGACCCACGACCTCTGCACTGTGACGGAGGCTGGTGCCCTGGGCTGGGCCTGCACGGACAGGCCGGACGTGCCCGGGGGTGGCTCACCCGGAAGGAGATCGTCCTGGGGCTGGACCTGCGGAGGGAGCTGCTGAAGGTGGTCCCAGTGGGCGAGAAGGCATCCTCTTCCTCCTCCTCCTTGCTGGGAATTTTCACCTGGATGGAGGGGGCGTGTCACCCGGCTGCCACGGGGACCCCAGGTGGCCCAGCCCAGCCCAGAAGCCGCGGGAGGAAGTGGGGGGCCATGGGGGAGGGGGTCCTGGGCCTGCCTCTGCTGTGGGGATGGGAGACACTGTTCCCTGGAGCCCGGCCGCCGGGCACAGCTGCTGGGGGGACTCCCGGGGGGACCCCGAAGGCCAGGGCCTGGGCGGGGATTCGCTCCTGTGACCCAGCTGATGCCCCTGCCGTGGTGTCCCCTGTTCTGATGGTGACGGGGAGCAGGGAGAGAGAGAGGACACGGCCCGAGCCAGCCTGAAGATGGGGGACGGGAGACGGCAAAGGGAGCCACCGGCACCTGGTAGGACTGGGGGCGGGGGCACTGCCCACCTGGAGTGTGATGGCCCGGAGGCGGGAGGCCACGGTCGGAGGGGTGCACCCCCCTGGCTCTGCCGAGGGCAGGCGGCAGTGGGCCCTCGCTCTCTGGCTTCCCCCCGCCACGGGCTGCTCCTGGGCCTGGGGCTGCTCCTGAGCCCCGGGCTTCTCCTTGGGCTGAGGCTGCTCCTCGGGCTGAGGCTTCTCCTTGGGCTGATCCTGATCCTGGGGCTGAGGCTTCTCCTTGGGCTGAGGCTGCTCCTGGGACTGAGGCTTCTCCTTGGGCTGAGGCTGCTCCTGGGGGTGAGGCTTCTCCTTGGGCCGAGGCTGCTCCTGGGACTGAGGCTTCTCCTTGGGCTGAGGCTGCTCCTGGGGGTGAGGCTTCTCCTTGGGCCGAGGCTGCTCCTCGGGCCGAGGCTTCTCCCCGGCCTGGGGCTGCTCCGGGGCCACAGCCCTCTTTGGGACCAGCTTTGCGCCTGAGGCCTGCGGCTTCTCAAAGATCGACGCTTTCTCAGACACCCGTCCCCTCTCCAAGCCTGCCGCCTTCGCTGAGAGGGGCTGCTTCTCGGAGACGCCGGCTCTCGCCGGACTCGGTCTTTTCTCCCACAAGTCCAGCACCGACTTCCTCTCGGGGATGGGCGATAACTCGGAGCTCGGCCTCTTCTCCCGGCCGGAGGGCTTCTTCTCGGAGCCAGGGTGCTTCTCCGGGACGCCCCTCGGCCGGCCCCCTGGCTCTCGGGCGGCCACGCTCTCCTCCGCCCGGACCCAGGGTGCCTGCTTCTCCTGGCTCAGTCTGCGGCGGGGCGGGGCGGCCGCCTCCTTCGTGGGTGTGAGGGGCGGCCGGACGGCCTGCCCAGGGCCCAGGCTGTCCCCGCCCTCCTCGGCCTCCACCCCCTGCCGCCGCTGCCGCCGCTCCCTCCGCGTCCAGAGGATGGCCTGCACCTCCTCGCCCTCATCTTGGGGGGATGCGGGCGGTGCTCTGGGCACCTGGGCTTCCTCCACGCTGGGCAGCCTGGGCCAGAAGATGGGAGGGAGGGTCAGAGGGTGTGGTGTCTGAGGTGGGAGAGACCCCTGGCCACCCCACAGCCCACCATTACTCAGGTAAGGATCACACCTAGGGCGCCCGAGGTGTCATTTCTACAAGGCACCCTGTCTGGCCGGTGTGGCTCAGGGGTTGAGGGTCAGCCTATGGACCAGGAGGTCAGGGTTCGATTCCCGGTCAGGGCACAGGCCCGGGTTGCAGGCCCGATCCCCAGTGGGTGGGCGTGCAGGAGGCAGCCGATCCATGATTCCCTCTCATCATTGATATTTCTCTCTCTCTCTCCCTCTCTGAAATCAATAAAAATATTTTTTTTTTAAAAAAAAAGGGAGACATTCGGTTCACCCTGGGCCCTTCTCTTCCTGGCCCTCAAAGCGAGGTGGCCAGACCAGCCTCCCCTTAGAAGGGGATTTGAGGGTCCGGGTTTGGGGGCACAGGCTGGGTTCGTGGGGACAGTACGGCCACAGAGCCTGACAGAGCGGACAGACGTCCTGGCCCTGCCCCCTCCCCTCCAGGTGGGTCACCATCCCCTGTGGACACTTGGACTCAGTGTGTCTCCCTGTGAATGGGTTCCGGGGGCCTGTCCGGGGGAGACTGTAAGCACCGAGGGAGTCATGTCCATCCAGGACCCAGCAAAGCCCGGCTCACAGATCGAATCGAGGAATCGTAGCGCCTGGAGCCGTGAAGGGGGCGGAGCCGTGAAGGGGCGGAGCCGTGAAGGGGGCGGGGTCCAGCAGGGGCTGGGGGCGGGGTCCAGCAGGGGCTGGGGGCGGAGGGGCACTTGACCTCCCCGAGCCGCAGGCCCTGGGCCGGCCTCAGGCTGCCCTGAGACGTGGACCCGCGAAGGATGCGCCACCCGGCCCCACGCTGACCGCGCACCTGTCCGGGGCGGGCCGCCCTCCGTTCTGGTTCTGGCCGAACCGGGCCGACCTGTCGTCGTCCTCAGACGTGGAGATGAGGTTCCGGTGGCGGCGCCGGCGCTCGCGCTGCTGCTCCTCCTCATCCTCCAGGCTCCACTGCTGGGCCAGGCTGGGGGGGGGGGGGCGGGGGGAGGAAAGTGGGGGGCGGGGTCAGCGAGGCCCAGGGGACCCAGACCCTGGACGGCAGCCAGTGGGCCAGGGGGAGACCTCGGCCTCTCGGTGGCGCCCTCTACAGGTGGCTACGGGCGCTGCACCCACATGCGGTCAGTGCAGATACGCACCGTGCGTGGAAAGTGACGGGAAAGATAGAACCTAAGTCCGGCCGGCCTGGCTCAGTGGCTGAGCATCGACCTGTGAACCAGGAGGTCAGGGTTCGATCCCCGGCCAGGGCACAGGCCCGGGTTGCGGGCTCCATCCCCAGTGTGGGGCGTGCAGGAGGCAGCCGGTCAGTGATCCTCTCTCAGCATGGCTGTTTCTCTCTCTCTCCCTCTCTGAAATCAATTAAAATACTAAAAAAAAAAAAGGGAACCGAGACTCTATCCCAGGACAGAACCTCAAAGCCAGACGCCAGAAACCGATGCTGGGCCGGCCCTCCCCCGCCCCTCCCCGCCCTCCCTCAGCGGGAGACACCGCCTCCCTGGAGCCCACAGCTGGGAAGAGGAAGGAGGGAGCCTGGGGGCCACCGAGAGCGTGGGGCTCCCCGCCCAGGAGCAGCCGGGAGAGCAGGTTTGGGGAAACCCCGTGGCCAGCCCACTGACCTCTGGGGCTCCAGGCCAGGCCCAGGGAGGGGCCCGCGGTTCCCCCATCCGGGCGGCCCAGCCACGCTCACCGGCGGACGGCCACCCCCTCCCTGCGACACCCTCCCTTGCCCCACCTTCATTTGGGGACAGGCACCCCCCCTTTGCCGCCCCATAGAGCTGCGATCCCCGGCTGCTCTGGGTAAAGGAGGGGTAGGCGAGCCCGGCCGGCGTGGCTCAGTGGTTGAGCGTCGACCTATGACCCAGGAGGTCAGGGTTCGATTCCTGATCAGGGCACACAACCCAGTGGGGGGCGTGCAGGAGGCAGCCGGTCCATGATTCTCTCTCATCATGGATGTCTCTCTCTCTCTCCCTCTCCCTTCCTCTCTGACATCAATAACAACATTTTTTAAAGGAGGGGCAGGCGTGAAGGCTCCCCAGGGCTCCGTGTGAGGGAGAACACGCAGGCACTGGCCGTGTGACCTTGGGCCAGTCCTCAGCCTCCGAGGGTTGCACACCATGAGGGTCCCCCTTGGGGGTCACCGAGCCCCTCCTGGCCCTGGTGGTCTGGGGACAGGTGTCTGGGGAGCCCAAGGGCGGCTCCAGGAGCGGGGGAGCTGCTGGGGGCCGGGTGGGAAAATGATTAACCACACGCTGCTGGGCCGGGAGTTCTCAAATCCACCTTCACCCCCCGCAGCCCGGCCCAGCCCAGCCTCGCCCACGACGGGCCGGCCAGGGAGGAAAGGACGAGCTGCTGGCCAGGCACCCGCCAGCGGCTCACCGCGGCCCCCGCACCGGAGCGTCTGAATTCCACCCGGTGCCGGGGGGCTGCAGAACGGCCCTCAGCTCCCCCAGCTCCCCCAGTTCCCCCAGCTCCCCGCCGGGGCCACAGGCCTCACAGCCTCCTCACGGCTCCCAGCGATGGCTGAGTGACTCAGCGCCCCCCGCCCAGGCTTGTTCCCAGGAGCCGGGCAGGAGCCGCGTCAGGATGGCAGCTGGCGGCAGCTGCCCACGGGCTCTCCCAGGGCCGGGCTGGCGGGGGGCGGGGGAGTGGGGGGCAGAGGGCCCCGTCCAGGGTGCCTCCGCAGGGCTGCCTGGACACCGTGTGCCCAGCAGGACGGGCTCCCTCTGAGCAGGGACAAGCTCAGGCCCCACCCCATGCCCAGCTGGGAAGTCGCGGCGCCAACCGCACATACACCCCCCCGGGCAGGCGCTCACAGCCACGCCCGTCCCGGCGCCCGGGAAGCGGGTCTGGTTGGTCTTTTTAACCCGACGCTCGGTCCACGCTGCGGTCTTCATCGACACCCAGACGGAACCGGCTCGGACCCCGTCCCAGGCTCAGCAACGGGGGAACCTGCCGCCCACACAGACACCTGCTCACTGCACAGGCCACAGGCACGCCTGCACACACATGTGAGCACGCACCTACTGGCACAGACACGCCCACTCCACAGACCACAGACAGGCCTGCACACACATGTGAGCACGCACCTACAGGCACAGACATGCCCACTCCACAGGCCACAGACATGCCTGCACACACATGTGAGCACGCACCTACAGGCACAGACACGCCCACTCCACAGGCCACAGACACACCTGCACACACATGTGAGCACGCACCTACAGGCACAGACACGCCCTCTCCACAGGCCACAGACACGCCTGCACACATGTGTGAGCACCATGCAGGCACAGGTGTGCCCACTCCACGGGCTACAGACACGCCTGCACACATGTGTGAGCACCCATACAGAGGCACAGGTATGCCCACTGGGAGAGCAGGACACACCCACATGCAGCCCAGGCCCAGCGACCCACAGGCAGAGTCCAAGGCCACGGGCGGCCCCACCCGCAGCACATACCTCCCCTGGGGTGTGTCCCACCTCTGACAGCCCGGCTCCTCCCAGACTCTGGGCTCCCTCATTCTTGGGGCCTCGCTGCCCCTGCAGACCCAGGGTCCCTCCACACGGGCTACCATGTAACTGTGCTCCCCGCCCCACCCCTCGGGAGTGAGTGGCTGGGGGACGCCAAGCCTGAGACCCCGAGAAGCTCTGTACCCCCACCTCCCGGAGGAGGGGGAAAGGGAGGGGGAGGGGGTCCCGGGGCACCTTAGTGGGGAAGGCCCGGGAGACACACCTGTAATACTCCAGTGCCCACCTGGGAGGGGTCCAGCTGCCACCTCCTACCTGGCTAGAGCCTCAGGTCCCAGGAGGAGGGGCCTGGGCCTGAATTACTTGGGCCTCAGTTTCCTGGGGGGTAAGGAGGTGAAGGGGCTCATGGGGGCACTTGTGGGGTGGGCAGGGCAGCTCCGAGAGGGGTCTCCAGGAGGGGTGCCGCCTCGGGGACCAGCCCCCCCTTCTCTGACCCTCTGAGGGCTCCACTCCCAAAGAAAGCCAGCACAGAGAGGGACTGCGTCTACCCTGAGGCTGCCCAGCCCAGACTGCACCCAGAATGCCATTCTCAGACTCGGACCCTCAACAGCCCCAGGGGATCCTATGCGCCCCCCCTCCTCCCCCTGCCAGGAGAGAGGATACCATCCGCCCAAACCCAGCGTGAGGAGGACTCCACTCCGGACCGAGGCTGGGGCACACCGGGCACCTCCCAGGCCCCAGAGCTGGGATGTGCGACCGGGGGCTCCCCAAGGGACCAGCCCTCCCCAGGCGCCCCCCCCCCCATGAGCCCCTCCCAAAGGGAGGACAGGAGGCCGTGGGAGAGCAGGAACCCCACCCTGTCCCGAGGGCTCCCCAGTTTGGCCCCAATTCTGACCCCTAAGGAGCAGCGCGGCCAGTCCGGCCTCGGGGTCAGGCCCGCACCGGGCTCACCTGGACAGCGCCGACCAGTCCTTCCTGCCGGACATGCTGCCGCCGCCGCCGGGACCACGCGCTCACTCGGCCGCCGCCTCACCTGCGCGCCCCTCCCCCGCCGCCGCGCAGGGAGGTCACCTGGGCGCCCCGCCGCCCGCGCCGCGCGCTGATTCGCCGCCGGGAGCGCCCCCGGGTGTGGGCGCCCCGGTCGCCGCCCCGGTCCCCGCCCCGGCCTCCGCGCGCCGGACGCACGGCCGCTCGGACCCGGACCGCCCGGCAGGCGCGGGGCTGGTGTGCGGGCGGCCCGGCAGGGCGAGGGCGCCGCTTCCTGCTCAGAACCAGTCGGACCAGCTCCGCGCTGGGCGGCTCCGCGCGCAGGTGCCGCGGCCGGGGCGCCGGGCGGGGGGCGGGACCGCGGGTCGGGGTCAGGCGGAGCGCACGGCGCCCGGGGCCGACTCCCCCGAACGAACGAAGGGACCCTGGGCGGGAGGCCGGGCGGGAACGGGGCGCGCCCGGCCCGTGACCCCGGGGGCAGAGCGCGCGGCGACCCCGGGGACCCCGGGCGCGCGCTCCTCACTGGCCGGCCGGGCCCTCCCACCGCGCGATCCGCGGCTCCGGTTCTGCGAACCCGGGCGCGACCCGGGCGCGGGGACCGGAAGGCGCGGGGGCTCTGTCCTCCTTGCTGGTGCTGGACTTGGGGCGGAGGCGGTGAAGGCCCCGGAGGCTCCGGCTTCCCCCGGGTCACTAACGGGGCCTGGATGGGGGGCAGCTGGAGGCCGCTCAGCGCCCCCGGCGCCACCTGGCTCCCTCGCCTGCAGCTGCTTCCCACCCGGGCTGGGCGCGCGGAAGAGCATCTTCCAGGTGGACCAGAGTTGCCAGGAGGCCCTGGGGCCCGGCCCTCCCCGGACACTCCACGAGGCCAGGGGGCAGTCCGCATCCAACAGTCCAGAGGCTGCCCTGGCCGGCGGCTCCGCTGGTTAGAGCCTCGGCCGGATAGGCCAAGGCCGCCGGTTCGATGCCTGGTCAGGGCGCATGAAACACTAATCCGTGACTCGATTTGCATCCATGAGAGGAACAACAAATCCATGTTTCTCTCCTTCTCCTTCCCCTCCTTCTCTCTCAAATGAATCAAGTACAAAATTTTTAAAAAATAAAAGTCTAAAATCCAACGCTCTCCCTGCGGCTATAAAAACTCACAGACAGCCCGGCCGGCCGGCGTGGCTCAGTGGTTGAGCGTCGACCTAGGAACCAGGAGGTCAGGGTTCGATTCCCGGTCAGGGCACAGGCCCGGGTTGTGGGCTCGATCCCCAGGGTGGGGCGTGCAGGAGGCAGCCGGCCCATGACTCTCTCTCCTCAGTGATGTTTCTCTCTCTCTCCCTTCCTCTCGGAAATCAATCAAAACAAAACAAACAAACAAAAAACACAAATAAGTAAACAAATGGGAAGGAGACACAAACTCTCGGGCATGTCCTCCTTCGAGGGAGGGCGATGGGGAGAGGGGCCCACGGGGCCTCCTCAGTGTGCGCCCCCCTGTTCTTCCGACGGGAGATGTTCCTGTGAAATGCTTTCCGTGGTCCGTGTGTTAACCACACCAGGTTCACTTCCCCCGGGGCGTCCGCGAAGACGCCCCGTCACACGGAAGTCCCCGGTCGGGGACAGGGGTTCCCGAGACTTCCCAGCCCGCAGCCCGGAGGGGTCACCTGCTGCTGCCAGGCCGGACGTCAGGCCCTGGAATTTCCCACCCTCATAGGGCAGCTGCTCCTTCCCCAAGGCGGCCCCCGTGGGGGGAGGGGGGCAAGGGGATCCCCGGCCCCCAGCCAGCTGGGGTGGGAGTCACACCTGACAGCCACAAGTCCCCCCACACACACTCACACACACACACACACTCCTCCCAGGGCTCCCCGGCTCAGAACACCTGCCCCGGCTCCCAGGTGAGGCCCTACTTCTCTCCTGAACCCCGAGCACAGGGTGGGGTCAGGGCTGGGCCAGGACCGGCTCAGGCCCCGGGCCTCGGCCTCTGGCTGGGACCAAGCTCTGCCCACACCCAGGGTTCTCAGGGGGCCTGTGTTTTCATCCTGGTTTAGGTCTGTGATCTTTTTAAAATATTTGTATTGATGTCAGAGAGGGACGGAGAGGGAGAGAGAGAGAGAGAGAGAGAAACATCCATGATGAGAGAGAATCATGGACCGGCTGCCTCCTGCACGCCCCACGCTGGGGATCGAGCCCACAACCCGGGCATGTGTCCTGACCGGGAATCGAACCCTGACCTCCTGGGTCATAGGTTGGCACTCAACCACGGAGCCATGCCAGCCGGGCTGGGTCTGTGACCTCGAGGAAGTCGCTGTCCCTCTCTGGGCCTCCTGACCTTGACTGCAGCGCTGAACCGGGGCTTATAGAGTTCATGCTGCTCAGCCCAGGCTCAGGGGACCCCCAGGCCAGCTCGGGAGGGGGGTGGGGGGGGTGTTGTGGGAGCGAGAGCCTCGCCCTCACGTCACGTCACAAGTTGTGGGGCTTTCGGGGAGAGCCTGGCTGGGCCAGGAGAGGAGGCTGCCGTCTGTCCACACGGGCCCCGGCCGCCTGTCCTGGGCTGGGTAGCGGCTCACCCACCCGGAACGAAGCTGCCCCTCTGGCTGTCCAGCCGCAGTCTGCGGGGAGTCTGACCGGCTTCGCAGGGGGCCATTGGGGCTAATGTTTAACCGGCTCCCTCCTCGTCAGGGCACTTTAGCCCCGGCAGTCCTGGGGGTGGGAGGGGCGGCGGGCGCTGCGAGGCAGATGCCCGACAGACAGTGCCCACGCCCCACTCCCACCCCCCAGGAAGGGACAGCGTGGGGGGGGGCTGCAGCCCGCAGGCAGGGGCGTGGCGGGTGGCACCAGGCCCATCGCCAGCTGCAGGCGGGCGCTCCCAGCTGCCGTGTGCGGCTTTGCCATGGACACCCGGCTGGTCCACGCAGGGGCCGCAGGAGGCGGGCTCGGCCAGCCCTGTGTGGAAGCAGGAGGACCCGGGGCCCTGGGCATGTGCAGCCGGCCCCACCTCCTCCGCCCACGGGCTCTGCACCCAGCTGTTTGTTTTGAGTCAGGCCGGGGCTGGTCTCCCGTTTTTGTAGGGCAGGGCGGGGAACCCCAATCTGCCGGGGCCCCAGGTTATGGGTCGACCGTAGCGCTGAGATTGGGCTTTGGGACGCGGGGCCCGGCTCTGCCCGAGGGCCGAGCGGAGGCAGAGAAAGCAGGGAGACCGGGCCGGGGACCCTGCCAGCGGGGAGGAGCCCCGGGAGGCAGGGAAGGGGGGTTGCTGGGGCTGCCTGGGCACGGAGCCCCACCCAATTCCTCTGTGGCGTGGAGGGAACGCCCATGGGGGTGCGTGGGTGGGTGGGTGTCACGGGGCGTGCCTGAGGCGTCTGGGTGAGGTGAGAATTGTGCCTGCGTTCGTGCCCACTGAGCTGTTTGTGTGTTTGTGTTTTTGGGTCCTCAGCTGGGGGTAGTTCCCATTGATAGAAGGAAGGGGGAGGAACGAGAGAGGGAAACATCGATGTGAGAGAAACGCAGGGATTGGTTGCCTCCCCTATGCGCCCCGACGGGGGCTGGGGATCGAGCCTGCAACTGAGGTGCGTGCCCTTGACCGGAATTGAACCCAGGACCCTTCCGTCCGCAGGCCGACGCTCTATCCACTGAGCCAAGCCGGCCAGGGCCCCACTGAGCTGTGGTGAGGAACCCGGGCACATCATTCCTCCCCTCCCCGCCCCCCCCCCCCCGCCCCGTCCCCCACACCCACGGCCGGCCCTCTCTGCTGGCGGCTGCCTGGCCCGGGGTGCCAGACCCTGCCCCCGGGAAGAGCTGGCACTGCCCTTTGCACCCGCTTCTGGCATTTATGGCAGACAATACGCCCGGGGCAGAGGGCAGGACGGGGCCCGGGGCAGAGGGCAGGACGGGGACAGGCAGGGGTGTCGAAGGGGGCCCCTCCTCTCCTGGGGCAGAAAGCCAGGGGCCCCGGGGACAGGGACAAGACACCTAGTGGGGACTGGGGCGGCTGGCACCCTACCTGGGCTTTGGGTCCAGATGTGGGCGGGGGGCGGGGGAGAGGAGGAAGGTTCTGACCCAGAGGACAGACCACTGCTGCCCCCCTGATACCAGGGAGAGAAGGGTGGATGCAGATGGAGCCCAGGAGGGAGATGGGAAGGCGCCACCTGGTGGCCAGGTGCGGAACTGCCCTGTGCCTGCAGGACCAGGAAAAGCGACGCCCCCCGCCCCCCCAAGCTCCCTGCCCTCCCAGCCCAGAACAGGCAGGAACCCCAGCAGCACAGGGAGGGGGGGCCAGGTGTGCAGAGGAAGGGGCTGTGGCTCAGGCCGAGGGGTTCGGAATGCAGAGGCGCCTCTGATGGCTGGAGTCTGGGGGGCGGGGTGAGCTGTGCCTTGGGAGGTGTTGGGGTGCTGTGTGAGGGCACTGGGCCTGAGCAGAGGGGTCCCGGGGAGAGGGGGTGTCTCAGCAGGCGCTGCGATTCCTTGGCCCTCGTTCTGACGGAGCTGAAGACGGGAGCCACCCACCACCCCCGCCCTCTGTTCACAGAGCCCCCCAGACGCTGGTGACATGGATTTTATTGGGGTGTGGGGGGGCCACTGGGTGTCATAGCAGCAGCGAGGGAGTGGCGGGCGAGGGCAGGGGCCCCCCAGGCTGGGGGAGGTCTTCAGACTGGCGTCTCCTCTGTGTCTGCTGATCCCAGTCCCGTGGACGAGACACTCAGGGCGGAGGGGGAGGGAGGGTAGGGGGGATGAGGGGGGTCCAGGGACAGGCAGAGGAGGGGCCGTGCAGGCGCCCAGAGCCAGCGCAGCGAGCGGCCTGTGGGGACAGAGAGGCGGCGGCCGTCAGTCCAGTGACCTGGGTGCATGTCCCCCTGACTCACCCGGAGCACACGCATCCCCGAGACCTCACCCCAGCGCCCCCTGGGCCGCACCATCGCCCACGGGGGCTCCCACAAAGCGTCCGCTCCAGGTCCTCCCCGCCCCGTCACTGCTCTTCCAGGGGGACCCCTCCACCCCTGGCCTTGCTGTCCCTCCTGCCTGGCTCACTCACCCCCCTGCCGTGCTGGGACCGGCACCTTCCAACACCTGCCCGTCACTCCCCAGGAACCCGCCCCTCCGGAACCCAGGCTCTGACAGGTCCCGGACCCCGCCCCCTGGCACATCCCCCTCCCAGAGGGCCTCATGGGGCTAATTCAGCGGCTTTGCTGGAGCCCACGGGCCCTCAGGGGTCCCGGAATCCAGGGGTCCTCAAACTCCTGGGTCAGGAACACCTGGAGGGCCGGCCCCACCCGACTTCCCATTCAGTGGGCCTGGGGTGGGGGGGGCGGTCATTGGCACCCCACGTGACGCCCACACGCTGGTCCCAGAACCACTGATCCGATACAAGCTCCCCTTATGGGCGAGGGGACATCTGTGGGTGACGTGCCTGAGGTCTTGGGGTGCTGGGCCAGGTGGACCCCACCTGCACCACCCCGACCTTGTCCCGGGTCCCCAGCACCCTGAGACCCAGGTGGGCCCCAGAGGGGGGGCAGGCGGCCCGCAGGTACCTCTACTGCGAGGTGGGAGACTTGGCGGCGTCGAACATCTTCTTCCGGCCCTCCATCCCCGACATGGCCTCCACGTTCTTCCTCCAGTCGCCCACCTCCACCGGCCGCTCCTGCGGGCGGGCGGGCCAGCCCCGGTCAGCCTCACCTGCCCTGGCCAGGCCGAGGCTCCCCCGACAGGTGACTGTGGGGTCACAGGCCCGGTCCCACCCAAGGCCCGGAGCCAACCCCCTGGTCCCGCTCAGCGGCCCTCGGTCCACCCGCCAGCCTGCCGCCTGCTCCACCTCAGTCACTCCGGGGCCACAGACCACGTCTTCCCTCCACGTTTCTGGCCACGGAGGCCGTGACCTCGGCCAAGTTTGCGTGACTTGCTCAGTGAGAGGCCTAACCCAGCCCCTAACCCCTGTTCTCCGTGTGCGGGGACCGTGACCGCCTGCTATCTCTGCCGCGTCCCCTGTCACCCTGACCGCCACGCCCTCTGGGTGTTTGGTTCCTGTTTTGTTTTGTTTTTAATGTTTTTAATGATTTTGTAGAGAGAGAGGAAGGGAGAGGGATGGAGAGGTAGACACATCGATGAGAGAGAAACATCATCGATCGGCTGCCTCCTGCACGCCCCACACTGGGGCTCGAGCCCACAGCCCGGGCGTGTGCCCTGCCCGGGAATCGAACCCGGGACCTCTAGGTTCCTGGGCCGCTGCTCAGCCGCTTGAACCACACGGGCCGGCTGGGCATTTTATTCCTCGGTCTGGCTTTTCTGGGTCCCCGTGTCCCCCTCAGACGGGGAGCAGTCAGGGCAGACACCACGCCTCCTCTCTCGCAAAACAGAGTAAGACGTCATCCCTGGCCTCCCAGGAGGTTCTAGAACGTTCCACCCTGAGCTGGTGGGCTGGCCTGGGGTGGTGAGGGGCGTCCGGAGAGGGCTGGGGGGCCCCGGGACCTCACCTTCTCGGTGTCCTCCTTCTTCACCGACTTCAGGTTGGCCCGCAGGTCCATGGACACCTTGTGCTTGGAGCCCAGCAGGGCCCGCAGCATGGCGTCGGCCGAGACGCGCACCCGGCGCAGGGGCGGCCGCTTGAACTTCCCGCGGAGGTCCAGCACCTTCAGCTTCAGGTCCTTGATCTGCGGGTGGGAAGGCGCGAGGGCTCGCTGGGGGGTGGGGGGTGGGGGGGGCGGGCACCGCAGCCCCCTTCCCGGGGATCCCAGCCAGAGCTGCTGCGCCCAGACTCTCCGGACCCGGCGGGACACACAGACCCACCCCTCTCTTTGCAAATGGCCTCGTGTGTTTGTCCATAAATGAAGGACCAGTAAATGCACAGATAAAGCCCCCCCAACCCCACCCCTCCACCCCCGTCTCCCTGCCTCTATGGCCGCGAATGGCACCTAGCTCGCCCCTCCCCACTGAGCCCCCCAGGCAGCCCGTGGAGGGCACAGCCTAGGTCCCAGGGGCTGGATGAACCCCAGGTCCTGACCCCTGAGGACATCGCTTGGGTGTGATCTCTGGGGACCTCCCTGCACCTCCTCCACTTGAACCAGCGCCAGAGGCAGCAGGAGCCCTGCCCTCCCATGCCCTGAGCAGGGGGTGGCTGGCCGGTCAGGGAGCGCTAAGCCCTGGAGTGTGTGACCGGGGCCACTCTGAACCTCAGAGTCTTCCTCTGTGCGGTGCAGACAGTAGCACCGACTTCCTCCCCAGGCGGTGGGGAGGGTCGGAGGCCCGTGAAGCCGCTCACAGAGGCAGGGGGCTGCTCCCGGGCACGGGAGTCTGTGTGGCGTCCTCCCTCTCCAGCCTGCGGGGCCAGAGCGGGGACGGGGGGGGGGGGCAGAGCATCCCTCTGAGTGGCCACCTCCAGCCCCTGCAGAAGGAGGGGGCCTGGCCCATCGGCGCCCCGCCTCCCCCACCCGAGTCCGGCCCGGCTCACCTCCCTGGTGTTGTGGAGGCATTTGGCCTCGATATCGTATCTCTCCTCGTCCACCACCTCCACCTTGGCGTGCAGGTCCCGGCACAGGTCCTGGGGGAGCAGGGACGAGAGGGTGGGAGGGGGCCTCCCTCGCCTGCCCCCCAGCCCCGGGCCCCCTCCCAGCCCCTTCGCTGAGACACTTGGCTTCCTGGACCTGTGACACGGGGTCTGACCCCAGCCCCGCACGGGGCCCTGAAGATGGAACGGGGAGCGAGCTGCTCGTCAGCCACAGAGCGGGGAGCCCTGTGAGAGCAGACCCGGGCCACCCGGTCCGTGGTGTCCCCCCTCGGGTGGCCCCCAGCCCCACCCCCAACCCCCCACCCCCCAGGCCGGGCTCACCTGCAGGGCGCTGAGGGACAGGCCGCGCGTCTGCAGCGTGGGGATGCGCTCGGCCAGGTAGCGGGACTTCTCAGCCTCGCGCTCCTCCAGCTCCTGGTCCCAGCACTCCTTGGCCTTGGCCAGCATCAGGCTCTGGACGGATGGACGGACGGACGGACGGAGCCCCGTGAGCAGGGGGCACAGGGGGGAGGCCCGGACCCTCCAGCTCCCACTGGCACTGGGCCTGAGGGAAGGGGGGCGCCGGGCCCGGCCGGCTCTGGCCTCGGCTGGCGCTTTGGGCTCCGTGTCCTCACGCTCAGGGAGCACGGGACCAGGACAGTGGCCGAGTGTGGGTGGGCGTGTGTGCGCTGGCCGTCCCCCCCCCCCCCCCCCGGCAGGTAGCCACACCCCCTCGCGGTCCCTGAGCTGTCCTTCCCACCCAGGCCCCTTCGACTCCCTTCCCGCTGTTTTGCCCCCGAAGCTCCAAAGAGAGAGACTCGTATCAAAATAAAGCACGTCCCGCCCACCCGGCGTGGCTCAGGGGCTGAGCTTCGACCTAGGAACCAGGAGGTCAGGGTTGGATTCCCGGTCGGGGCACAGGCCCAGGTTGTGGGCTCCATCCCCAGTGTGGGGCGTGCGGGAGGCAGCCGATCAATCATTGATGTTTCTATCTCCCTCTCCCTCTCCCTTCCTCTCTGAAATAAAAAAATATATTTAAAAAATAAAAATAGAAAATAAAGCCAGCCCCTGGCTCCCCCCCTGCTGGCCGCCGGCCCCTCTCAGCTGCCAGGCCCCCAGTCCCGCACCCCCACCCCACCCCACCCCGGGCCCAGCTCACCTTCAGCATGAGCTTGCGGGAGGCGGTGATCTTGGATTTTCTCTGGGGGTGAGAAGAGGGGAGACAGGGTGAGGCGGGGGCTGCAGAATGGAGAACCCATCCCGGCCAGGGTCACGGTCGGCCCCCTGAATCCTCTGGGGGCCCCTTCTCAGCTCCTCGCAGGGATTTGCCCGAATTCTCAGATCCAGAGAGGGCGGCAGGGAGCCCCCCTTCCTGCTCTGGCTCTGCTGCGGCCGGGACCCCGGGAGACACGGGGGCCATGTGGTCCCTGTGGGCCCCCCTCCTCACCTGCTGAGACACCCCCCCCCCCCCGACCCAGTCCAGGGTTATCACAGACAAAACAGGATGGCGGCCCGGCCGGCGTGGCTCAGGGGCTGAGCATCGACCTAGGAACCAGGAGGTCAGGGTTCGATTCCCCGTCAGGGCACAGGCCCGGGTTGCGGGCTCGATCCCCAGTGTGGGGCGTGCAGGAGGCAGCTGGTCCATGATCCTCTCTCATCATGGATGTTTCTCTCTCTCTCTCTCTCCCTCTCCTTCCTCTCTGAAATCAATAAAAATAGTTTTAAAAAAGACTGAACCAGCACAGAGACCCCAAACCTCACTTACCTCGCTGCAGGCACCCGTCACAGGAGGGACCAGGGAGAAGGCGGAAGAGGGAGAATGGGAACGAGATGTTATTCACTTATTCACGCAGCCACAGGACCAGGGGGGCAGGTGTGGGCCGGGAGGGGTGGTGACCACAGGGAACCGGCAAAAAGCCAGGCCTCAGGCCGGGGTCCCGGTCAGGGTCCCAGCAGAATAGAATACGATCCCGGGGCTGCTGAAGGCTTTTGTGGGGCGGTACCCTGGTTGGGGGGGGGGGGACAGGGGGAGGGGGACATGGGGTCCTGCTGGGAAAAGCTCCCTTCTCTGGGTTCGAGGTAAATCCCCAAACCTCCGTGCATCTCTGGGGCGGCGTTAAGCCAGGGCCTGGCACACGCGAGTCGCGGGATCCGTGCAGACACACGGACTCCGGAACAGGCCGGGAAAGTCACCGGGGGATGTGGGTTCTGCTCCAAGACCCGGAGGATGTCTGGGGACATGGGGGCCCCGGCACCCAGGACCGTTCCTGTTTGAGGATCCAGCTTCGGAGGAGCTGCTTGTGGTGGGGGAACCCCACTCTAGGGCTGGGTTCTGCCCCAGAGGAACCTGTCCCCCCCACCTCCCCGCACACAGGGTCCGGGGGCTACTCACACTTCCGGCATGGCTGCAGAGGGGGCGGGCAGCACCTGGGGGCAGAGGACACGAGTGAGGGAGGTCACAGCTCCTGTCCCCCAGCCCACGGGTTGCGGGGGGCGGGGGGCAGACAGCGGGAAGGAGAAACCAGGCAGAGTGGGGTCCCCATGGGTCCAGATGGGACCGTCTGGCCGGCGTGGCTCAGGGCTCCGTGGCTGAGCATCAACCTATGAACCACGAGGTCACGGGTGGATTCCCAGTCGGGTCAGGTGCCGGGTTGCAGGCTCGATCCCCACACCATGCCCGGGCCGGGGCCCCTCTGGCTCCAGCTCTGCCTCTGCTTTGTGGGGGGGCTGGAGGGGGGTGCAGCCTGGGGGAGCGGGGGGTGACCCCAGAGTCTCAGCTGTCACCCTGGGCACGGAGGGGGAGGTGGGCGCCCATCGGGCCTACGTTCCCGAGATGCTTGGCTGAAATTGGAGCTGTCACCAGCTGTTGGTTCTGAGGGCCCCCCCCCGCCCCCCGCCCCCCGAGAGACTGGGAAAGTCCAGAACGAAACACGAGCTGGGAAGGCTCGCCCCGTCCGTGGGTCCAGCATCCCTGCCCCCCCACCCCCACCCCCCAATGCCTGTGCCCAGGTCCCAGGCCTCAGCCCAGCATCTTGTGTCTCATCCGGGGTGCGGCTCCCCCCACCCCGAGGCAGGCATGTGGCTGCGCTCTCCCCGGCCTCCGAGAGCCCCCTGTCAGCGCCTGGGGCCCCCTGCCCGCCGGTCCAGGCCTCCTGCCAAGCGCCAGGGCCTGCCCCGCTGACAAACACCAGGCCCGGGGTCCCGGCCTGGGCTGCCATTCCCAGCGGACAGGACCCCTTGACAGACAGGGGCCTGATAAGGAGGCAGGAGGCAGAGAGCAAATGGGAGGCGGGGGCAGCATTCCTTGTCTCCCCTCCCCCTCCCCCCCCAAGTGGGCAGCTAGGAGATACCAGGCAACCCGCAGGGAGGGAGGAGCAGAGAGTGAGGCCCCGTGGGGAGGAGAGTGTGGGACCAAGTGTGTGAGTGTGAGTGCGAGTGAGTGTGAGTGAGTGTGCAGGGCGAGGACCTGGGCTCTCTCCCTGCTACCTGGTGACCAGGGACGCACTTCTCACCTCAGGCCCCTGCTCTTCCTCCTGCTCCCCACCCCTGACCTCGGCCCCAGTTCAAGGGCGTCTGGTCCTCCCTGCCTTGCCGTGAGCCAGGGTTGTCCCCCAAGCCCGTGCCTGTGGGCCCACACCCCAGCTCTGAGCGGGGGAGCCCCATCTCGGAACCGGCCCGGCCGGCGTGGCCCAGTGGCTGAGCGTCGACCTAGGAACCAGGAGGTCGGGGTTCGATTCCCGGTCGGGGCACGTGCCCGGGTTGCGGGCTTGACCCCCAGTGTGGGGCGTGCGGGAGGCAGCGGGTCCATGGTTCTCTCTCATCATGGATGTTCCTCTCTCTCTCTCTCTCTTCCTTCCTCTCTGAAACCAATAAAATATATTTTTAAAAAGAACTATCTTGCCCTGACCGGTTTGGCTCAGTGGATAGAACGTCGGCCTGTGGACTGAAGGGTCCCAGGTTTGATTCCGGTCAGGGGCATGTGCCTGGGTTGCGGGCACATCCCCAGTGGGAGATGTGCAGGAGGCAGCTGATCGATGTTTCTCTCTCATCGATGTTTCTAACTCTCTGTCCCTCTCCCTTCCTCTCTGTAAAAAATCAATAAAATATATTAAAAAAAAAAAAGAACTATCTTTAAACCATGGCTGGAGGTGCTGCCTTGAGCCCCCGCGGCAGACAGAGCCCCGCCCCACCACGGGGACCCCAGGGACGGTGCCCTGAGCACAGACTCTCAGGCTGCAGCCCCAAATGCAGGCACCACCTGTCCCCCCCCTCAGGGGCAGGAGCCTTGCCCAGGGCCTGGCAGTCCGCCCTCGTCGGCTCTCGTCCTGCCGTCCAACGGGCACAGGGGGGGGGGGGGGGGCGGCGAGGCCTGTCCCTCTGAGACAAAGAAAAAGAGGCCAGAGGTTCCCTGGCTCAGGGGCCCCGCGGTCCAGTCTTCCAGGCTCCCCGAGTCCCGCTCACCCCACCACTTCTCCGTCCGCTGCAGGGACCGCTCACGTTCGCTGCCCACCCAGCTCTTCCCCCTGCAGCCTGAGCCCCCCTCCTGCCCCTGATCCCCCATGCCGCCCCCTCCCCAAGGCGTCCCCTCCCTCCTGGCGCTGCTGGGGGTCCCCATGTGCAGACAGAGTCTCTGGGCCATGCCCTGGGCTCCTGGCGGCACCTGGTAGAAAGCTTCAATGGGCAGGAGAGGTGCCACAGACGCTGCGGGGGACCCGGGCTGCTCCCCGACAACTGTCCCAGCCAGAATCCCCTCCTTCCATCTCGGAGCCCCTTGTCCTCCGGCCGCCCCGCCCTCCCCCGGGTCTGGGTCTGGGCTCCACTGGATCTGGCTGCAGACACTCACCTGGGTCAGCGTCCGTCTGTCCGTCCGAGAGCTGGGCTGGCCGGTCCCGAAGTCGAAGGCAGACTGTGGGGGCAGCGGGGAGGGAGGCTATGAACTCCAGGGCCCTCAGCAACTGGCCGGTAAAAATAGAACGGGCCCGCCGCCCCTCCCCCGCCCACCGCCCCCTCCCCCCAACACCTCCCACAGGAGACACACACACGCACACACACACACACACACATACACGCACACGCACACACACACACACACACTCGCATGCTGCACACAGCAGGCCCTGGGCTTGCAGATGTGTGGGGGGGGGGGGGAAGGGGTTTGGGGGTTCGGAAGACACATTCTGTGCACACAGCAGGCCCTGGGCTTGCAGATGTGTGTGGGGGGGGAGGGGGAAGGGGTTTGGGGGTTCGGAAGACACTCACATTCTGTGCACACAGAGGCCCCCAACCCAGGAACCCCAGCATCACCCAGGGAGCCGGAGTCAGAGGGGAGAGAACGGACAGGCTGACCGACAGGGGAGGGGGGGCAGGGAGGGGACACCTGGGGCCCTGGGAGTCCTGGGGGCGCAGGGCTGGGGGCAGGACTGTCTCAAGGGCCCTCCACATTCTTTTCTTTTCATTGATGTCAGGGAGGAAGGGAGAGGGAGAGAGAGAGAGAAGCATCCATGATGAGAGAGAATCATCGATCTGCTGCCTCCCGCACGCCCCACACCGGGGATCGAGCCCTGACCGGGAATCGAACCATGACCTCCTGGTTCATAGGTCGACACTGAACCACTGAGCCACACCGGTCAGGCGCCCCTCCATCTCCTACAAGGAAAAGGAAAAGTGGGCGTCAGGCCCGAGCCCACATCTTTTGGGGGCTCCTGTGCTGTGTGAGGCGCTGCAGGCTGGCTCCGGCGAGTGTCCGGGCGGAGCTGGCTTGGCCGCAGCGGCCCATGGGAGCCTGAGGGTCTGCAGCTGCCCAGCGCCTCCTCCAGGTGGGCCCCCAGGAATGGATGTTCCCCAGGCCTGGACCACCCCCCCCCCCGCTCCCCTTTTGTCCCCGGCCCCACGCCCTCAGGTCTGCACCTGTCTGCGGGGTATTTTTAGG
Organism: Myotis daubentonii; assembly: GCF_963259705.1. Lineage (NCBI taxonomy): Eukaryota > Metazoa > Chordata > Mammalia > Chiroptera > Vespertilionidae > Myotis > Myotis daubentonii. The sequence goes on along the minus strand of NC_081859.1, from coordinate 887,166 downwards.
ATGAGCCCATGGTACCCAGCGATAGTCAGAGAAAGACAATGCCCGCTATGTTAATCCCAAGCTATTATTGTCGGCCGGCCCGCAGGGCAGAGCCGGGCACGGCCAGGACAGCGGGGTGCTGACCCCCTCGGAGGCTAGGGAGAGGCCTGGCAAGCAGGAGGTGGGGGCACCCGGCCGGGTCCCCTGTTTGGTGGGGGAGAGAGCTCAGGACGGGTGCCCTAAGGAGACGCACCCCCAGTGCCCGGGGGTGACGGTCCGCTCTCTGGACACTCATCCTGGGACCCAGCGGAGGTGACCTTGTGGTTCCGGGTGGCTGCCAGGGAGGAAGGCCAGGGTCTGGGACGTCATGGGGGGCAGAGGGGGGAGCTGGGCGCAGGCTGCCCGGTGGAGGCACAGGGATGGAACATGAAGGCACCCGGCGGGGAGCAGCTGGGGTCAGAGAAGGGATGGGGGGCGGGGACTGCCCCCTGCACCCCCCACACTGGGGATCGTGCCCCAAATGGGAATCGAACCGTGACCTCCTGGTTCATAGGTCAATGCTTAACCCCTGAGCCACGCCGGCCGAGCTGACCTGCTCTTTGAGAAGGAAAGATGGAGAGAGCAGATTGACCAGAACAAGAGCAAAGGGTGGTCAGAGGCACCCACAACATGGGGTGAATGTGTGCCGCCCACCGGGCCCCCCTCTGCACAGGGAACCTCGGGGAGTCACAGACTCTGAGGGTCTCGGGTGCGACTCCTCCCAGGCTCCGTGGGGCCGAGTGGGGCCGGAGCCCCTGTCCCTGGTCCCAGAGGCCCCTCCCAGGAGGTGGGGGACCAGGGGGCGGGGGAGGGAGTGCCTGGCCGGGGGAGCTAAGCCCTGTGAGGCCCTGGGTGTGGACTGAGGGCCTGGTCCCTCCGCACCTGTCGGCCCAGCTGCCAGGCATTGTCTGGGGAGCGAGGAGCCCAAATTAGCCGGTGACCAGGCCCCAGAGCATCTGCCTTCCGGGCGCCCCTCCCGCCGCCCGCCCCGGCTGCTCGGGCTGCGGCCTCGGTGACAGCCAGCCACAGCCCCCGCCCGCCGCCTCCATCACCCCCACCTGCAGCCCCCACACCCCCCTAGCTCCAGGGCCAGGTTTCCTGGGGCTGATGGCTGAGCCCCGGCCAGGCTGGGGGCTCAGGAGTGAGAGCAGAGGAAACAAAGGCCCCAAACGTCGCCACCCCTCAGTTCTCGGCCACAAAAGGGCTCAGCACGAAGCCAGAGGCATCAGAGACACAGCGCCCAGCCGGGGAGTTTCAGGGGCCCCCCACCCACCAGGAACCCCAGCCCCGGGAGCTTTCCCAGCCTCACGTGTGGAGCCTCCATTTCTCCCTGTGAACCCAGGTGGCGGTCCCGGCTGAGCAGCTGCTGTGAGCTGAGCTGAGCTGAGCTGAGGCCGGTGTGGCTCAGTGGGTGAGCATCGACCTAGGAACCAGGAGGTCACGGTTTGATTCCCTGGTTGCCGGCTCGATCCCCAGTGTGGGGCATGCAGGAGGCAGCCAACCCATGAGTCTCTCTCATCATGGATGTTTCTCTCTCTCTCTCCCTCTCCCTTCCTCTCTGAAATCAATAAAAAAAATATATATATATTTTTTAAAACGGTAAGTGATGCTCCGAATTGCTGATTCTCTGCATAGCTCAGTTTTATGTGGTTTGGCTGCATTAACAGGTGGTACTAGTGCTAGCACCTGGAGGGGGAGGCCTGGGCGGGGCCAGAGGAGGCCTGGGCGGAGTCAGGAGGAGGCCTGGGCGGGGCCAGGAGGAGGCCTGGGCGGGGCCAGAGGAGGTTTGGGCGGGGTCAGAGGAGGCCTGGGCGGGGCCAGAGGAGGCCTGGGCGGAGTCAGGAGGAGGCCTGGGCGGGGCCAGGAGGAGGTCTGGGCGGGGCCAGAGGAGGCCTGGGCGGGCCCAGGAGGAGGTCTGGGCGGGGCCAAGGTTGGGTGAGTGGCAGCTCGCAGGGCCAGCTGGAGAGGGAGAGGCCAGGGGAGGGCAGACAGGCTCTGGTCAGGCTCCCGGCTGGGGCGGCCCTGGCCTTCAGCTGGTGCGGTTCTCACACCCTCGCCTACAGAGCCACCCCCACCCCACCCTCTGGCTTCCTCCCACACCCACTGCCGCTGCCCAAACCTGTTGCCTCCCTCTACCTGGAGCTGCGGGCCCTTCAGCTCCACCCTCCCATCCAGAGCCCTTCTCCCCGCAGTCCTGGGCTGGGGTGTAGGAGGGGGGGAGGGAAGGCCACTCCCTGACCCCCAGGTCCCCCTGCACTGCCAGCTGAGCCCTCACACCTGAGGGCCTGGGGCCAGGTCCCGGCAGGTCCCTGCAGACCAGGCTGCTGCTCCAGAAATCCCATAATAAGCAGGTGGGGTTTGGGGCCGGATCCTGCAGGGCTGGGGGGGTGAGGGGGGGGCTGAGGTGGAGAGGGAGCTAGCAAACGGGGTGGACCCCACCCTAGAAGCACAGCACGTGAGCAGGCAGCGGGGCTGGGACTGGGAACCCGGCTGATTCTCTCCCAATCCCGCCTCCCCGGCCCCTCCCCCACCCCACCCAGGTCTCTCCTGCCAGCTCCCAGCTTGCCCGAACCTCCACCCTGCACCCGCCTGGCTGCCGCCTCCCAGCCCATCCGGGGCTCCGCGTCCGCACCCTGGAGCTTGCAGGTCTCCACAGCGGGAGGGTTTCTCCCTCCATCCTACCCAGCCCCCTGGGCGCTGCTGGAAGCCACCTCCTCCGAGAAGCCTTCCCAGACTCTGTCCGCTTGTGTCTCCTGCCACAGGACATTCTGTCTGTGCCGCCCCCTGGTTCTAGGCCTCCTGTCCCCTCTCCTCAGGTGGAAACCGGTCTGGGGGAAGGCGACAGGGCTTCTGTCCTCTGTCGGCCCCTCAGGACTCAACCCGGTGTGGGCAGGGCAGGCCTCTGCTGGCCCAGTGGGTTTCAGCCTGTTGGATGCGTCAGAACCCCCACAGGGCTGGGGCAACACTCACGCGGGGCCCCACCCCAGGGTGTCTGGTTCGGCAGGTCCAGGAGGGAGCCCAGAAAGTTGCATTTCTCACAAGTTCCCACGTGGCTCTCCCGCAACTTAGGGATGTGCCCTGACCAGGAATCAAACCCGCAACCTTTCCGGTGCCTGGGACGATGCTCCAGCCTACTGAGCCACGCCGGCCAGGGCCTGAATTAGTGAAGACATGTTTTTCATTTTAGTTTACTGTCGAATACGGTTACTGTTGATCGCTGCGGCCAGCAACCAAAGGTCTAGTCCCTGTTTTCAGTAGATGACTATTATTATCATCCTGGTTCCAGCCTGGCTTTTCATTCTGTCCACGAGGGCCAGTGCGGGGCTGGCCGCTGCAGCGAGCTCTGGGGGGTGTGGTCTCCCGGATTAATAAAATGCCCCTGAGATGACCAGTTAGGGAAATATTCATAAGGAAATTGCATGGAATCGCTTGGAAAGGGTGTCCCAAAATTCACGCAAGAAGTAATTTTGAGAGAAAACACAAGTTTATAATTAAAAATTGTAAATTTTTTATTGATTCATAAAGTACACAGTTTAGGGTTATGTATGGAATAGCACATCGGGTCAATGGCCTCCACGGTTTTGCTGGCACAGACGCAAAGCCGCGGTCTTCATTGGTCTTCCTTGTCCCTGCTCCTGGGCCATCATTGGTACTTGGTGATGCTGATCACATGGAAGGGATTGAAATCAAAGGGCCACAGAGATGAGAATCTGATTCAATAAACCCAGTAAAATTAGGCTTTTGTGGGGGTTTTTTGTTGTTGTTAAAGCTCACGCAAAATTCAAATCTTGCGTGAATTTTGGGACACCCTTTAGTTTTCAGTCCGGCCTGCCCTGGCCTGTGCGCAGGAGCCGGAGGTGAAGTTCTGCCCCTCGCCGCCAGAGGGAGCACGTGATGCGCGCAAGAACGTGCGCTTTGGTACAGAAGGGACCCCAAACAGGCTTCACCCAAGGGTGCGGTGACCCCTGAGCTAGATCTTTGGTTTGGTTTGGTTTTTAGGAAGTTTAGGAGTTGCCCCGGCAGCCAAGGAGGAAAGACATCAGGACCCCATGAGCAGGCGGAGCGGTGAGTGGCGCAGGGGCATGGTGGAGCGTGGGGTGGGGTCTGGGGGGCTGTGGGCAGTTAGCTCTCACTAGGGTGTGAAGGACTACCCTGGGGACAAGCAGGAGGAGATGGAGCCGGGAGGAGATGCGGCCCGGTGACAGGTGGGCCCAGGGCTCACCACGCTCCCAGCTCTGTTACAGCCCAGACCCGAGGCCCCGGGACGGGGCGGTGCAGACCGGCCACCAGGGGGCGCTCACAGCCCGGCCCGCGGCGCACGGGCGAACAATGGGGTGATTGATGCAGATGCGCCATGAAAGACAAATTGTTCCGTGAAGCTCAGGGCTCCTGCCAAACGCCCAGGGTGCGTGGAATTTCAAGGAGAAGCTGAGGAAAGCCGGGCTGTGGGCCGGGACCCCGCACCTCCCTCCCCGGAGCCCGGGGATGGGGGGGGGGTAGGAAAAGTAGGTGGCACAGGTGGGCGAGGGGGCGCCGGACTCCCACTCCTCACATGGCCCCCCGCATCCTGAGTCCACTCAGCCTCGAATGAGCGTCTCGCCCCACCTGCTAACCATTCCCAGAGCTGCTGGCAACCCCAGCTCCCCCTCCTCCCTGGGTGGCCTGGGGTGAGGCCAGGGCTTCTTTGAACCTCGGTTTTCCCATCTATAAAATGGGAGCACCACCCCTTCGGTGTCTGCCTCCCAGGGCCTGAGGATCACACGCGGAAGATCATCACTCAGCATCCCTGCTCCCTCTGCTCGGAGGGGACCCCGCCAGGCAGCCCCCCCCCCCGCAGCCTCCTCCAGGCCCCAGAAACCCCCACCTGGCTCCCCAGTCCCCCCCCCACGACCCCCACACTCCCTGAGACCTCCAGGTGACCCGGCCTCCTCCCACCCCAGCATCTAAACTTCCGACCACCCCCCCCACAAGGCTGACCACCCCCAGGCCAGGAGGGTGGGGCAGGATCTGAGGCCGAGACACAAGGGCCCCTTGTCCTGCTGGGCAGGCTGGCACCGCCCGTCCGTCCTGTGCCCAGGAGGAGCCTCTCTGGCTCTATTGTCCTTCTGTTGTGCTTGGGGGAGGGGCCCGTCGGGGTCCATCTGGATCAGGCCAGCGGCCGGCTCACAGCCTGGACCAACTCCCTCCCACCCCCACCCCCTGGCCGGACACCTTCCAGGCTTGTGAACTGTGCCCTGCCCCCTCACAGCCTCCATCCTACCCACCTTCCTTCGCTGTCCTGATGAAGGGAATCGTTCGCCGTTCATGCAGTGCCCCCAGCAGCGTGCCTGCCCGCCTTGGTGGTCAGTAACATCTCCCATTGCCCCGCCGCCGCCAGCCCTGGTCGCCCAGGGCAGGACCTAAACCCCCCCGAGGCTGGCCCCGGCCTCCTGCCCGCCATGGCCTGCGTGTCCCCGGCGCCCGGCCGGCCACAGCCCTAGTTCTCACATCACACCATCGCTGTGTGACGCTGAGCTAATCGCTAGCTGTCTCTGGATTAGCAATATCTTCGTATTTTTTAAATATTTTGTTATTGATTCCAGAGAGGAAGGGAGAGGGAGAGAGAGAATCATGGATCGGCTGCCTCCTGCGCGCCCCTAACTGGGGATCGAGCTCGAAATCCGGGCACGTGCCCTGAGCGGGAATCAAACCATGACCTCCTGGTTCCTAGGTCGATGCACAACCATGAGCCACGCCGGCTGGCCGGGCCTCAATGTCTTTGCCCACAAAGTGGGGAGGGAGGTCTCCGCTCCAGGCGGTGGGGGAAGATAAGACAGTCGCTAAGAAGCTGTGACACTGTTCCCAGGCCACAGGGCAGAGGTCGTTGCCACTCAGATGGCCCCCCTGTCCCCATGGAGAGGGGGGCCCCCTCCCAGCTGGTCCTCACACCCTCAGCCCGTGATCACGTCCCCAAGTGCACCCCACGTCAGAAGAGGGAGGGGGCGGGAGGACCGCCTGGGACAGCTGGGCATGTCAGCATCGTTCCGGTCACTTATGCGGAATTCACTCTCCGCCGAAGAGAAACAGGGTCCCGGCTCCCGAAAGACCCCCTTCCCGCCACCACGTCCTCGCCAGCCACGGTGGGAGCTCAGCTGACCCTCCCCTGGCGACTGGCAGCGGGGGCGGACATAAGACCCTCTGGGGCCCCCCCACCCACGTGGGCAGCAGCTCGGGCCCAGGGAGGGGTCCGCAGGCTGGAAAGGGTTAGAGCACAGGTGGTGCCTGGGGCCCAGCTGCTTCCCGTGGGCGCGGGCGTGGGCGTGTGGACTTACAGCCTCCCCAGCTGGGGGGGAGGGGGGAGTCTGAGCCGGGGCAAGACGTGGTGTGAGGGAGAGAAGAGGCAGGGGCCTGGATCGGCCGCCAGATGCCCCTGTCACGCAGCCAGGGCCTCCCACGCAGGCGCCACCGGGGAAGCCAGGACCGAGGGGCCGGGGCCGGGGCCGGGAGCAGGCGGAGATGGTGTGAGGCTGAGCCGGCCCTGCCCGCCGTCCTGGGCCTCTGCTCATTTGGGGACAGTGAACAGCTGGGAAGCGGGTCTGGGGGTTCAGACTTGAATTTCCAGGTGGGAAAGTGGTGCTGGGTTGCCCTGTGCCTCAGTTTCTCCCCTTCTGGGCAGCCCCCGACCCCGCTAATAACGAGAGAGAATCGGCCGCCTCCTGCACGCCCCCGACTGGGGACCAAGCCTGCAACCTGGGCCTGTGCCCCGACCGGGAATCGAACCCTGACCTCCTGGCTCGTAAGTCGAGGCTCAACCACGGAGCCGCGCCGGCCGGGCCACCCTCACTTCTCACGGGGAGGTGCTGACACCAGAGGCCCCTGGTGGGAGCGAGGCCGGCATGGGCCCCGGCGTCCAAGTCGGGGGGCCTCGCCTTCCCGCCTCTGAGCGTCCTGAGGACGCGGACAGTTACCTCGAAGGGGTGCGAGCCCCGGGCTCCGCGGCTCCCCCATATTAGGGAAGGGCCTGGCAGCTGCTGCTTCGGGGCTAATTGAGGCGGCTCTCTAAGGCGGACGAGGGTTATCGCGCTGTAACAACAAACATTTATGGTCCGTATCTCCGCGTCTTATCTCCTCGCAGACATTTCCTCAATTAATCCTCACAATGACTCCGGGAAGGCGGCTGCTAGCACCCCGGTTTCCCCGCGGGCGGCCCTTCCGTCTGCGGGGGGGCGCTTCCCAGGGGCCCAGGCTGCTCCCTCTGCAGCCTTGGGGGGCTCCCCGAGGAGAATGAGCTGCATTTTGGGGGGAAAAACGTTCGAGTGGACCGCGGTGCGCAGACGCGGGCAGGAAGCCGGGAGGGGGCCAAGCCGGGGCTCACTGCGACCCCACGGGGTGCCTGTGCACCCCGCTTCTGGGGAGGGTGGGTTTTGGGGTTCCACACCACAGCGCCCGGTAGGCTTGCCACCCTCTCTCCTGCTGCTGTTTGAGGCTCGGACTCTCTTGGAGGCCTCAGCCCCGGCCCCACGCACCCTGCACGGCCGGAGCCACCCCGTCTCCCCTCAGCCCCCCTCCCTTCCCCAGCCTAGGCCTCCTCAGCCTCCCAGTCGCTGGGCCAGGACTTGCCCGGCTCCTGGCCCCATGGATGACTCAGGCAGCCGCAGCGGGCGGGTGGGCAGGAGGGAGGCGGGCTGCCAGGGCCGGCGGGGGGAGGGGGGCGCCAGACAGTGGCCACAGCTTCTCCCCGCTGTCCAGCTGAGCAAAGTTTTCCATCCCGTGCGTGTCTGCTGGCACTGCCCGGCCTCTGGCGCCCGCGGGGAGGCCCTGACCCCACTCTGCGGTCCCGCCGGGCATCCCCAGGCCCAGGCTCCTTCTCCGAATCCGGAGCTCCCGGAACCGAGGGGACACCCCGGACCCGGGAAGCAGGCGGAGCCCTTCCCGGCAGAGACGGCCTCTCCCCACGGGGTCACATCTTTAAAAAGACACACTCCTGCCCGGCCGGTGTGGCTCAGTGGTGAGCGTCGGCCTAGGAGCCAGGAGGTCAGGGTTCGATTCCCGGCCGGGGCACAGGCCCAGGTTGCGGGCTCGAACCCCAGTGCGGGGCGTGCGGGAGGCAGCCGATCCATGATTCTCTCTCCTCATGGATGTTTCTCTCTCTCTCCCTCTCCCTTTCCTCTGAAACAAATAAAAACATATTTCTAAAAAAACAAAGAACAGACTGTGTGTCGGGGAAGCGGGGTGAGGACGGGGATGCCCCCGGCCCTGGTGGGTCTTCGCGGGCAAAGAACTTCACTCGGCAGACAGCGTGGGCACTGCCCCGGGCAGGGCGCCTTCATTCAGGGACGGACAGGCATGAAATGGTAAGGGCCACCCCCCGCCCCACCCCCCAGCCCCTCCAGGCCTAGCACCGCAGGGCGGGGTAGAAGGACAGGAGGTGGGGGAGACGTATGCGAAGAGGGGGCCTGGAGGGGTGGGGGTCCCAGAGGGACATAAGCAGCAGGAGACCCCCCCACCCCCCCGCGCGCGGGCGGCAGACCCAGCGGCTCCCCCCACCAAGGTCAGTCCAGAGGTGGTGCCCGCTGGGGGTCAGGCCGGCCCCTGTGTCCTGAGGCTCGGCGCCCCGTGGGGCACTGCCCTCCTCCTCCGGGCGGGCACCGAGCCGGGGCGGACAGCCGTCTGCCGGACAGATGGCGGGGCCCCGCGATCCATGAGTCGGGCCCGTGGCCAGCAGGCTCCGCGCCGGGGACGTCCTGAGAGTCCCAGTGTCCAGGGGCTGAATCTTCATCCTCAGCCCCGCGTGGCCTCTGCCCTCCTCCCGGGCCGGCCACCTGACCCTTCAGCTCCAATGCCTCCTGCACGTGACCGTGACCGTGACGCGGCCTGGCCCGCGCACCCAAGGGGCCCGGACGCTGGAAGGAAAGAAAGAAAGAAAGAGTATCCACACCAGCTTTCCAGCCTCTTGCGCACGGGGACAAACAGAGAAAACAGTGCTTGCACCACGCACCGTGATGGACAGGGGGACCCCTGCCCCCCACACCTGAGGGACCAATGAGGGTCCATCCTAGGCCGACCCCCACGCCAAGCGAGCAGGCGTCCACAGGAGGATCGGGGGGGGGGTGCTCAGGGGGACTCCCCTTGTTAAGGGCAGGGAGGTGAGGAGAAGAGCGGGGGGTGAGGGGGGTTTACAACCGGAATGCTACAGCCCGGCCGGTGTGGCTCAGTGGGTGAGCGTCCACCTCTGAACCAGGAGGTCAGGGCACAGGCCTGGGTCCCAGGCTTGATCCCCAGCGTGGGGTGTGCAGGAGGCAGCCGATCCATGATTCTCTCTCATCACTGCTGTTTCTCTCTCTCTCTGAAATCAATAAAAATATATTTAGAAAAACAAAACAAAAACAAGAGAAAAAACCCGAAAGGGTACCAACCCGTCGCCAGCCTCGGCCCTGGTTCCCAGGGGAGGGAGTGGCATCTGGGGGAGAGGGCACGGGGCTGGGAGCCAGGCCTGCCCTCCAGGTTCTATTCCTGGTCCCTCCCCTGGGACTTCCGGACACTAATCCGCCCCCGCCCTCTGCCCTAGTGCTCACAGAAGATGAAGACATCTCCATGAACACACCATGGCCCCCTCCTGCCCCCACCACCCACCCGGCCCCAGCTTCTCTGGCCCCGCTGGGCACTGGCTGGCACTCAGGGCATCGATGGCCTGGCCTGCCCACCGCCAACTCCCCTGGATCCCCAGCAGCTCAGCTCTAGGCCCACTGCCAACAAAAGGTGGTGGACGCCGGCCGGTGTGGCTCAGTAGTTGAGCGTCAACCTAGGAACCAGGAAGTCAGGGTTCGATTCCCGGTCAGGGCACAGGCCTGGGTGGTGGGCTCCATCCCCAGTGTGGGGCGTGCAGGAGGCAGCGGATCCATGATTCTCTCTCATCATGGATGTTTCTCTCTCTCCCTCTCCCTCTCCCTTGCTCCCTGGAATCCATAGAGATTTGTTTAAAAACAAACAAACAACGGGTGGTGGAACCCGGGCCAGCCCAGCCCAGCGCCCCCCGTAAGACCCCACCTAGCAAGTGGGGTTCCTCGGTCTGTCCACAGCCCCACTGACCCCGCTAACAGAGGGGATCTGTCTGCCTCGATTCCCAGCTCCTAGGAGGAGCGTGCATCCAGCAGGAGGGGGCAAGCTTCAGGCCAGCCCACGTGGGGTTCTCCCAATTCCCAGAAAGCCACGGCCCAGCCTCTCTCCACTGAGTCATGGCAGAAGCAACCTGTGGCGAGGCCTGTCCCACCCATCTGTCTCCCAGATGCATGCAGGGCGCCCCTGCCTGGTCCCCACGGGACATCCAGTTGGGGGGGGGGGGAGGGCAGGCCTCCCAGGCTCAGACCCTGAGCTCCTCATCTCTGCTGGCCCTAGCTTGGTGCAGTTTTTTGTTTTGTTTTGTTTGTTTGTTTTTTCAGAGGAAGGGAGAGGGAGAGAGAGAGAAACATTGATGAGAATCATGGATCGGCTGCCTCCTGCACGCCCCACAGTGGGGATCAAGCCCAAAACCCCGGGCCTGTGCCCTGACCAGGAATCTATGTGACCTCCTGGTTCACAGGCCGATGCTCAACCCCTGAGCCACACCAGCCCAGCGGATGGTCCATCTTTTAAGGGGATTGCTGGCAGGAGTCCCCCATTCTGTCTCAAGGAAAGGGGAGGAGGGGGGTAAGGAGAGAAAGAGCGCCCAGTTCCCCCACCCCCCCAGATGGCTTACCCCATGTGACTCCGGCGGCCCCGAGTCGGTGGGAGGTGGGGAGGCACCACAGCGCGCACGCCCGGCGGTTTAGGACACGAGGGTCCCGGCGCCCAGGCTCTGCCGGGCGCGCACCGTCTGGATGGCCTGCTGGTTCTTGAACTTGACCAGGCCCAGGGTGATCTGCGCGTTCCAGCCGGGGTCCTCCAGGGGGCAGCGGAAGTCGATCTCGCCGCCGCCCTCGGTCACCAGCGTGAAGTAGATGTGGCGCCCCGTGCTCTCCACGCACTCCACCGCCTTGATGCGCGCGAAGCTGAGCTCCTTGGGCCGGCCGCCCGCGCCCTTGGCCTCGAAGAGCTGCAGCCCGCGCTCGGTGAGCACGCAGCGCTTGCGCTTCCAGAGCTGCAGGAGGCCGCCGCTGCGCTTCTCCAGCACGCCCTCCTTCAGCACGGCCGCCGCCGCCGTCATGGGCCCGGGCCCGGGAGCCGGGAGCGCCGCCGGGGACCGGGAACGCCGGCCGGCCGCGCGCGCGCCCCCTGCGCCCCGACCGCCGGTGCGCGCGCCCCGCCGCCCCGAGGACGCGCGCTGGTCACCCCGCGCCCGCCGCAGCCTCGGCCCCGTGCGCCCGGCTTCGCGGCCCGCAGCTCGCTGGCTCGCCCCGGCTCCGTCTGCGCGCAGGGAGGCCGCTCGGGGAACTTGCCCTTGCACGTCCCGCGCTGCCTCCTGCGCCGCGCATTCCTGCCCGCGGTCCCTCCCCTGCGCGCAGCGCGCCTGGCGGGGCCGGGCCGGGGGCGGGGCCTCCGGGGAGCGGGCTGGTGCCCAGAGGGAGCCGCTTACACCACAGCCTGGGCCTCTGGCCGCTGCTCCGGGCTCGTGGGGAGAGGAGAGGGGGGGTCGCTGCTCCCGAGGGGCAGGCTTGGCGCTTGCTGGGTGCCTGCGCGAGACCTGGCCTCGCAGCCGCGGCCCGCTCTCCTAGCCGGGCCACCCCCTCCACCCCGGGCTTGTGCCTTGAGAAACAGGCGCGAGATCTGGGGTCCGGGCAGGAATCCGGGAATCCGCGCGGGGTTCCTCCCTCACCCGCTGAGTTCGCCCTGGAGAGGCTGGCACAGCTGTCTCTGCTGGGAAGACCCACCCCCACCCGGAGAGGGGGGCCTGGGCCTGGCGGAGAGAAGCCAGTGCGAACGGAGGAGAGAACAGGAACCGGAGGTCGCTGAGCCTCCCCCGGGGGCAGGAGGGACGCCGGGGTGACCTGGGGGTCTCACTGCCCAGAGTCCTCTCCATCACACACGGCTCAGCCCCAGGCCTGATGCTCCCCCTCCTAAGAGAAAGGCCGTGTCCCTGGACTGAGTTTGGGGGGAGACTTGGGGTGAGGGGGTTCCCTCTCTTTTCTGCCTAAAAAGTTTTGTGTGACCAGGCTGGTGTGGCTCAGTGGTTGAGCTTTCGACCTATGAGCCAGGAGGTCAGGGTTCGATTCCCAGTCGGGGCACATGCCAGGGTTGTGGGCTTAATGTCCAGGGTGAGGTGTGCAGGAGGCAGCAGATCAATGATTCTCTCTCATCGTGGTTGTTTCTCTCTCTCTCTCCCTCTCCCTTCCTCTCTGACATCAATAAACTTTATATATATACAGTATATATGTGTATACACACACACACACACACACACACACACACACACACATGAGCTTTGGGTTCAGACCTCGACTCTTCCCCGCCCTTCTGAGTCCTGCCCACCTCGGGCAGCGTCCCTCTCCTCCACCTTCCCCATCTGTTAAATGGGAGGATTCACTTCTTCTCGCCTGGATTCTGACGGGCACGTCAGGTAACGTCTGTGGAAGGCCGGGGACAGGGCCAGGCACCTCCCCGAGTCCCAGAGTCTCAACAAATGTGATCTCCCCCTCCCCCACCTCCACTGCCTTAGGGGGGATGGGGACCCTGGACGCTGGCCACTGCGCCCCATCGCCCCATCCGGTGGGCCTGCCAGGCCCTGCCTCGTCTTAAGGACCTGTCACTGAGTGTTAATGACAGATGATGGTGGAGATAGTGTAGTCATGGCAATAACGAGATTTCTTTGTAGCCACACCTGGCGCTTCCACCCTCCTGCCCAAGGAGGCGGAGCCTAGCGGGGACATGGAGGGTCCAGGGTGGGAGGGAGGGGGTTCCGAACCCTGGGGGGGGGGGGCGCGAGGCTGTCATGTCCCATCTTGGTTCTTTATTTTTTTAATATCTTTTTATTGATTTCAGAGAGGAAGGGAGAGGGCGAGAGAGAGAGAAACATCAATGATGAGAGAGAATCATGGACCGGCTGCCTCCTGCACGCCCCCACTGGAAATCCAGCCTGCAACCCGGGCCTGTGCCCGACCGGGAATCAAACCTCAACCTCCTGGTTCATAGGTCGACGCTCAACCACTGAGCCACACCGGCCTGGCCCACCCCAGTTCTGCAGCCCAGGAGCTGCAGGGGACCCCACACACAAGGGACAGTGACCTTCCCACCCCCCTCGGGAGAGAGTGGGCAGCACCCTGAGAGAAGGGGTAGCCCAGATGGGTGTCCCTTGAGGCCTGGAGTGTGGCCGTGGAGGGCGCTCAAGGCGCCCACAGCCCTGACTCAGGGACCCCCCAGCTCTCAGCCATCTGCCAGTGATGCCCTCTTGGGGTTCCTCTCTCTGGCCCCCACCTCTCTCCACCCCTCCCCGGGAGTTCCCCCGAGCGCCCCAGCCGGGCACAGTCCCACCGTGACTCAAGGTTCCACCTGTCCCTCGCTGCTCTCCTATCACGGGGCCTGGGACGCTAAAGGCTCGCTCTAGCCCCCCCACAGCCACCCCCCCCCCCGTCAACTCACAGCCCCCGGGGCTCTGCAGGGCCACAGGGCCCTCTGAACCAGGAGGAAAGCAAGCCAGGGCTCAGAGAGGTCAAGCCACCTCAGCACAGCCACACAGCCTTGTCCATGGCAAAGCCGGAATGGGAATGCGGGGTGGCCGAGAGGACCCGGCCTCTGTTGGTGACGCCACCCCGGCCCTTGCAGTCCTTGGGACCTGGGAGTCCTGTCCTCCCGTCTCATGACCTGCCTCCTGGCACGGGAGCCGATGACTCATTCTAAACCTTTCCCCATCGGGGAGCGGCTCGGGCCTGGGGTGGATTCCTCGGGCCGTGAGAAGGATCGAGGAGATTTGGGGAGCCAGGAGGAGCAGGAGGCAGGGGCTGGTGCTCCCTCCCTGCTGGGGTACCCCCGCCCCGCCCCTGGGAGGGGAGCCCTAACTTGGCCTTTTGGGGGGCCCTCGGCTGGGGCAGTGCTGGGCCCGGAGGCGCTCCGTTCGTACTGACTTGTTGACTGCACACGGGCTGCTGGACAGAATGTGCCCTGGTTGCAGCCAGAGCGGCCCCTCCCCCTGCCCCCCCCCCCCCCCGGGAAAGCCGATCTGCCCGTCAGGCCGTCATTCCCTTGGGTCCAGCTGGAACGCGCTCGGTGACACAGCGTCCCGGGAACCGCGGGCAGTAGGGAGCCTGGGTCCCCTCCGGTGGCCTCCAGGACAAGGTGGGAAGAAACAACGGCGCCCGGCCAGTGTGAGCGTCGACCTAGGAACCAGGAGGTCACGGTTCCATTCCCGGTCGGGGCACAGGCCCGGGTTGCGGGCTCGATCCCCAGTAGGGGGCGTGCAGGAGGCAGCCGATCCATGATTCTCTCTCATCATTGATGTTTCTCTCTCTCCCTCTCCCTTCCTCTCTGACATCAATAAAAATATATTAAAAAAAAAAAAAAAAGGTGCCCTGCCCTAACCGGTGTGGCTCCGTGGATTGAGCGTCGGCCTGCAGACTCAATGGTCCCATGTTCGATTCCGGTCAAAGGCATGTACCTTGGTTGTGGGCACATTCTCAGTAGGGAGTGTGCAGGAGGCAGCTGATCGATGTTTCTCTCTCATCGATGTTTCTAACTCTCTCTCCCTCTCCCTTCCTCTCTGTAAAAAATCAATAAAATATATTTAAAAAAAACAAAAAAAGGTGCCCTAACCAGTCTGTCTCAGTGGATAGAGCATCAGCCAGTGGACTGAAGGGTCCTGGGTTCGATTCCAGTCAAAGGCATGTACCTTGACTGCGGGCTCAGTCCCCAGCAGGGAGTGTGCAGGAGGCAGCTGATCGATGTTTCTTTCTCATCCATGTTTCGGACTCTCTATCCCTCTCCCTTCCTCTCTGTAAAATCAATAAAAACATATATATATATATATTTTAAAGGTTCCTGATACTACTCCCTCCTCAGCCTGACCCAGGTTCCCAGGGTCAGGTAGTTCCTCCCCATCCAGACGGGGCAGGCCCCCAGGTGTGCTCCCAGCCCTGCTTCTGCACCCACCCTCCACCCACAGGTGCCCCCTCTCCCTGGGAAAGCTCCCCCCCCCCCGCTGGCCTCCCCCCCCCACCTGCTGTGGACCCTCCACTCCAGAGCTGTGGGCGTCCTCGGAGGGAAACAACGGACCAAGGTTCCGAGGTTCTGAGCGAGGCTCTGGGCGTACGGGCTCCCTTGCAACAGGCCTGGAGCGGGCAGCACCCGGGCCAACCCGCCCAGGCTTGCTCCGCGCCCGGCGCTCTCGCTGGAAATCCCCTCCCACGCTCACTCTTTCATCGCCTTCCAGCCCCATAACCTTCCTGACTCACGGGGATCCCTTTGGTCTGGAGGGCGCCCGCTGCCCCCTCGCCCGCGGCCGAGTCTGGGCTTGACGGGCATTTGATCCCCGCGTGGGTCCGGCCGGGTCGGGGCCTGTGGGCTCGGGGCTCAGGTCGGGGCCTGCAGGCTCTCCCCTTTTCCCGGATCGTGCTGGCCTCTGGGCGCTCGTGTTTATGGGCAAAGGGGCCTCCCTGGCGTGACCCTGGTCCTCGGGGACCCTGGGCTGAGGGGCAGGGACATGGGACTGGCTGGCCACCGGGGGGACAGTGCTCTCTCTTTTTTAAAAGTTTTAAAAAATATGTTTTTATTGATTTCAGAGAGGATGGGGGGGGGGAGAGAGAGAGAGAGAGAGAGAGAGAAACACCAATGATGAGAGAGGATCACTGATCGGCTGCCTCCTGCACGCCCCCTGCTGGGGATCAAGCCTGCAACCCAGGCACGTGCCTTTGACCGGGAATCAAACCCGGAAGCCTTTCGTCTGCAGGCCGACGCTCTACCCACTGAGCCAAGCCGGCCAGGGCACCCCCGGAGGCTCTTAAAGAGTTTTGCTCACAAGGGACAGTTCTCATCTCCGTTCAGAGCCCAGAGCAGGCCACACCGGGAGGGCACGCTCATTTCAGAGGAGGAAGAGACGTGTGACCCAGTGCCCAGCCCTGCGGGACCAGCAGTGTGGCCGCCAGGGACCCTCGGGCATCGCCAGGAGGCCGGGAGAAACACGCCCCTGGGGCCCGGGACCCCCTGGAGGAGTCGGACCCCCTGGAGTCAGACCCCCTGGAGGAGTCGGGCCGCGGTCAGCAGAGTGGAAGCGAGGAGGCCCCAGGGCAGCGGCTTCGGAAACGCCCCAGGGCCTGTCCGGGCACGAAAATGCCCACGAAGGGCTTTGCTCCGACGACCTGCTTCCGGAATTTTCCTGGCCTCTGGGGCGAGTCTTCCTGGGCCCGTAAACTCAGAGCGTGCGAGGCGGGCGGGTCCCCGGAGTGCGGCCAGGGTCACAGCATCAGCGCCGCCTTTGCCTGGGAGCCGCGGGGAGAAGCCTGGTCCCAGGCCCCACCCCAAGCACCCGGCGGGCGGGCGGCATCTGCATTTTCACAAGGTCCCTGCGGCCTGGGAAGCGAGCGCTCCTCTGGCTCTGATGGCGGCCCAGAGGGGAGGAGGCCAGAGCCACACGGCTGGCTCCAGGGTCGGCGCCACGGCTTGCCTGCTTGCCTGTGACGGCGACGCGGCTGCTGAAAACATTTCACCAAAGCTCAGCCCCCTCTGCTGGGATGCAGGGACCCATCACCACTCGGCTGCTGACGTGGGAATCAATAAGACAGCAGGGGGACCGGCGCCTGCCCGCAGTGTGTGCCCAGTGCATGCTGGCTACTGCTATGGTCCTGGCACGACTCCTCCCACCTCCACGGATTCTTTTAAAGGAGGCCTGGGGCCCTGGCCAGTGTGGCTCAGTGGATAGAGCATCAGCCTGCAGACTGAAGGGTCCCGGGTTCGATTCCGGCCAAGGGCACCTGCCTGGGTTGCGGGCTCAATCCCCAGTAGGGGGCGTGCAGGAGGCAGCCAGTCAGTGATTCTCTCTCCTCGTTGATGGTTCTCTCTCTCCCCTCTCCCTTCCTCTCTGAAATCAATATATTTAAAAGGCTCCACAAGTGATTCTCATGATTGGGGGGAGGGGGAGGTTGGAGATGGGACCAGGGGTGGCAGGAGGCTGGGGCTCACTGCCACCCCCTCACCTGATCCAGGCGTGGGCCCCTCCCACACTTAACAGCGGTCCACCCCCCACTCTCCCTCCTCCCGGCCTCACCCCTCCATGGGCTCCACGGTCTCTGCCCTCCGCCCCCAGGTGCCCCAGACAGGTTGCCAGGGCTCTGGGAGGAGGGAGGCTTCCTGAACTTGGCCTCCCACGAGGCGGCAGCTCTGCCCCATGCGCCCTCCGGCCGCCCTGCACCCTGGCACCCAGCGCAGAGGCCGAGGGAGGCAATGCCTGAATGGGCACCGAGTTCCTCGCCCCCTCCTGGGCCAGGTCCCGGCGGTGTGAGTGCGCAGGCCCGGTGGCCGGAAACCCTCCCCGGGAGCAGCTACCACCTGGGCCTCCAGGTGAGCCCCGCCCGCAGGCCCAGGGGGAGGGGAGGGATGTGCGGGTTGGGCGCCGGCCTCCTGCTCCGACGCCACAGCGCCACCTGGCGGCGCGCCCTGCTCCCTGCAAGGTACACCCCCAACCCCACCCCCGCAGGTGCCGTCCCTTCTCTCCTGCCCCCCCCCCCCCCCCCCCGCACAACTACACTGCGCTCAGGGGCTTCCGGGCCAGGGTCCGGGTTTCACTCCAAGGGGTGCGTCCAGCCCCCTCCACACAACGGGCTGCTCAGGAAGGCGAGAGAGGCAGGAGGATTGGCCTAGTGTTGGGGTGCAGAGACCTGCTCCAAGCAGCCAGCAGAGGGCAGCCTGTCCTCAGTTTTGGGTCTCAAACCCCCATTCGGGCCTCTCCTGTGGGCCTCCCCCAGAGCAGAAGAGGATCCAGGTGTATGTGGGGAGCCATCCATTCATCCACCCATCCACCCATCCACCCACCCATCCACCCATCCGCCCATCCGCCCATCCATCCACCCATCCACCCACCCATCCACCCATCCACCCATCCACCCACCCATCCACCCATCCATCCACCCATCCATCCACCCATCCACCCATCCATTCACCCATCCACCCATCCACCCATCCCTCCGTCCACCCACCCATCCACCCATCCACCCATCCCTCCATCCACCCATCCATCCATCCACCCACCCATCCACCCATCCCTCCACCCATCCATCCATCCATCCATCCATCCATCCATCCACCCATCCACCCATCCACCCATCCACCCATCCACCCACCCATCCACCCATCCCTCCTCCCTCCTCCCTCCTCCCCCAGCACAAACCCTCCTGGAAACAATCCGTGGGCCACAGCCCGGGCTGGACCCAGAGACCTTGCCCTTCCTGGAATTCAGCTGGACCCTCTGAACCGCCCCCGCTAGGTTACCTGTCAGTCACCTGGCCCGGACCTCCAGTCCTGCACTCCTGATTGGTCCCATACAGGCTTAGGTCCCGCCCCAGGGCCAGGGAGGGGGTCTGCCAGGGCCAAGGTTGGGTCTGGCGGTCGGGGTGTGATGTTCAGGAGGCCTGTTGCTATTACTAGTGAAGTATCTGCTCATTGTTTTATTTTGTTTAAATTTAATATATTTTTATTGATTTCAGAGAGGGAGGGAGAGAGAAACATTAACGATGAGAAGAATCATGGATCAGCTGCCTCCTGCACGCCCCCCACTGGGGATCAAGCCCACAACCTGGGCCTGTGCCCTGTCCGGGAATCGAACCGGGACCTCCAGGTTCATAGGTCGACGCTCAACCGCTGAGCCAGGCCGGCCGGGGCCGTGAGGAATGAATTTCTGTTGCTGATGGGCCACCCTGTCCACAGTGTGTTACTAGAGCAGGCTGCAGGGAGGAAGGCAGGGCCCGACAGTGCTGGGCGTGGGCGAGGCCCTGCCCTCCATCCCCGGACAGAGCGAGCTCTCGATTTCACAGGGAAGTTCCCGTGGCCGAGTTCCCCTCTCATACTGGGGCTTTCCAACCCGGGGGGGTTCTGGGGCCTTGCCGAGCCCCTCAAATTCCAAAGTCCTTGCCCGGCTGGCGTGGCTCAGTGGTTGAGCGTCAACCCATGAACCAGGAGGTCACGGTTTGATTCCCGGTCAGGGCACATGCCCGGGTTGTGGGCTTGATCCCCAGTGTGGGGCGTGCAGGAGGCAGCCGGTCTGTGATTCTCATCATGGATGTTTCTCTCTCTCCCTTTATCTCTGAAATCAATAAAAATTTATTTTTTTTTAAAAAAGTCCACACAGTGACATGCCCAGATGTGGGGTTCAGTGAGAACCACTTCCTGCTTTAGCGCAAGAACAAACCCCTCCATTCCCAGACCCCCCGCTCCTCCCGCTCATGGAGTCTCCAATCTGCTCCCTCCTGACCCCCCCCCCCCCCCGCAGTGGCGGTGACGTGGACCTGACACCAGAGCTCCGTTCTGATGGCTTTTATTGACCAAGTGGGGGGTCAGCTTGAGTACAGCCCAGGCCCGCAGCCCTCCAGGCCCAGCTCCGTCCGTCTAGTCCTCTTTCTGTCCCTGGGAGCATCGTGGCCACCCCTCCCTGCTCCTGCTGCTCTGATCTGGGGGCCTGGAAGGGAGGGGTGACGTGGACAGAGAGGGTCCTGGGAAGGGGAGGGGAGGGCAGCGGGGGCGAGACCCCTGCATGGGCAGGAAGGTCCTGAGCTCGGGGTGCAGAGGGGAGGGGTGTCCAGACGAGGACTGGGGTGAGGGCGAGCGGCATGGCAGCGGGGCGCCGGGCTGGGTGTGTGTGGACAGGGGGCCGCTGTCGCCGCAGCCCCGGGACCCCGGGTCAGGGGCAGAGCCATCTCCCTCAGAGTTGGGCCTCTGATACACAGGGGTGGGTCCTGGGGTGTTTCATGGGGACCCCCATCAAACGGGGAGCTGGGGAGGTCAGACTATGTGTGGACTCTGGGGTTCTCAGACCTGGGTGTTCTCCCACCCCCCGGGGAAGGACACCCATTCCCCACAGCCTCAAGGTCGCAACCTCAAAGGTCACAGACTCAAAGGTCATGGCCTAGGGGAGAGGTTCTCATGCCTCTCTGTCCCCTCCCCCGCCCTGGTGACTCCTGAGCGGGGGCGGGGGGGGGGGGACTCCCTCTTTCTCGCAGAGGAGAAGCTCTGGGGTCAGAACCACAGCCTCCCCTCTGGGCCCCGAGATGTGGGCTCAGATGATGGTGGACGCTCAGCCGAGGAGGCTGAGAACGGAGGCCTGCGGGCGGGTGTGGGAGGCTAAAACCACGGAGACTCCCGCCGGTGACGGCGCAGGCCCCGGCCAGGGGGAGCCCCTGAGGGGGGACCTCAGGCTGCCCCCAAACCAGAGGGGGCCAGACACCACGCTCCGGTCACGGGTGACGTGGGGGGGGGCAGGGCGGAGGAGAGGCGTCCCGGGGGTGGCCGAGGCTGCGGGGAGCGGGTGGTGGAGACGGCACGTGGGGGGGCGGGGAGGGCAGGCGGCCTCACTCGGAGTGCACCAAGGCGCCCGCCCCCTGCCCGAAGCCGAAACCCTTGGGTCCGAAGTTCTTAGCGTAGCATCCTGCGGGGAGAGAGAGACCCCCTGCCGACACGCCACCCCGAGGGCCCGCCGGGCTCTGTGGCAGCGACGTCCCCGCACCCCACCTCTGCAGCCCCCCAACCCCACAGCGAGGAGGGTCCTGGCCCCGCCCTGTCCATCCCCCTCAACAGAGAGGACAGCGCTGTCTGCGGGGACAGCCCCGGACCAGGGCCGGGCCCCCGCTCGGCCCGCCCAGCCCATGTGCCACTCAAAGGTCACAGTCCCAAGGTCATGGCCTCAAGGTCACAGTCCCAAGGTCATGGCCCACAGGCTCTGGCCAGGCCTCCCTCTGGGCTGCCTCCTCTGTCAGGTGGGGCGGCTACGAGATGCTCAGGGCCGGTTTACCCGGAGCCAGGGCATCGCCGCCCCGCCCCCCCGGGCCCCCAGGCCGCGCTCCATGCCACACCCACCTTTGCAGTAAATCTCGCCGTCCTTGTCGGCCAGGGTGGTGGACTCCAGGCCTTTGCCGCACTTGGCGCAGCGGAAGCAGGACTTATGCCAGGACTGCGGGGGGAGGGGGCCCACCGTTAGTGCTGCCCCCGGGGACGAGGGTGACCCCGGCCCAGGTGAGCAGGGTCTCCTGCAGGCCAGGGCCCTGTCGCATGCCAATCTGCACCCCCACCCCCACCCTGGTGACCGGTGCAGCCAGCAGAGCCTCCTCCAGACCCGTGGGGTCAGCGGGGTGGGCACGGGCTTGCCCAGGCCCTGCCCTTACCAGCTGCACGGCCTCAGCCGCTTCCTCCTCCGGGGCCTCTGCCCACCTGGCAGAATGAGCGTGGGAACTAGGTACGCGGGGGCTGCCTGACCTCTGACCTTTACAACGGGGGGCCTCGTTCACCCAAAGGAGAAGGAACTGGCGGTCCCCCCTCCCCCAGCAGCCTTCCTGGTGGGCTGGCCTGGCCAGAGGGGCCCTGAGCCAGTGGCGCCTGGTGTGACTCTGGAAGGAGGACGGGCCTGTGACGTGCACTGAACTCGGCAGGGAAGGCCCACAGAGGAGCGGGGTGTGGGGGGGACCCCCCCGCACAGGGCCCAGGGGGGCAGCCTGGCCGGGACGGAGCCGCTCAGGCTGGAAGGCCCCTCAGAGACCAGCTCCAGCGGCCGCAGGCTCAGGGCCGGAGGTGCAGCGGCCCTGCAGGAGGCAGGCGGCACCAGGCCCGACAGAACCAGGCCTTTTAAGGGCAAAGAGCCTCCCTCAGCGCAGCCCCCGTCCCGGGCTGGAGCAAGGGAGCAAACTGGACCAACTCCGATTTCCTGGCCGCCAGACCTCTGCACACTGCCTCCTCCTCCCAGTGACGGAGACACGGGAGGGGGGCCCCCAAACCCCCCAACCCCACCCAGCACCCTGCCTGGAGCCCTGCCCAGAGCTCTCCAAGCTGGAGGAGGACTCACATACAAACCCACTCAGGGCCTCGCCCCCCCCCCCCAGTCGACACCCCCAAGTGCCCTGCTCCTTAAGGTTTCTTTCTCAGCCCAGGTCAGGGAGGGGAGCTCCTGCAACCTCTCCTGCCTCAACACAGAGCCCGGCCGGCGTGGCTCAGGGGTTGAGCATCCACCTATGAACCAGGCGGTCAGGGTTCGATTCCGGCCAAGGGCACAGGCCTGGGTTGCAGGCTCCATCCCCAGTGGGGGGCGTGCAGGAGGCAGCCGACCCTTGACTCTCTGTCATCATTGATGTTTCTCTCTCTCTCTCTCTCTCTCCTTCCCTCTCTGAAATCAATAAAAATATATTTTTAAGAAAGAAAAGCGACAGCCGGACGTGCCAAGTCCAGGAACCCACGTGTCCGGAAGGTGTGTCACGGGCCCGCCTCCCCTCCCCTCTCCCGTGACCGGGCGGCCGCCTTACCTTCCCGGCGCCGATCACCTTCTCGGCGGCGTACACGGCCTGGCTGCAGCGGGGGCAGCGCTCAGAGCCCCCGATCTTCTGGGCGAACTTGGAGGCGTTGGGGTTGGTGGTGGGCCTGTGGCCAGGGGCCCTGCAGGAGGGAGGACGAGGTGGGTCTGCATCGCGTGGGCACGACCCCGCCTCCATCTCACTCGGGGTGGGCGGGGGGCAGCTCTCCGAGCCGGCTCCCCAGGGCCAGGGCCGTGGGGAGCTCTTGGGTGGTCTCCCATGTCCCCGATGGGGACACCCAGGGCCCCACAATGTTACGCTATTTCCCCGGAAACACCCTACGGCCCCCAGTCGCCTGGTTACCAGCGGGAATCATCTCACACCTCGTCACTGAGATCCGCCCGCCTCGTCCCCATTCCCGCCATCTGTCCGCTCTCGGACTCTTTCCGGGACGAACCTGCTGACCAGTCATTTCCCCTGGGTCACGACCTTGGCTGGCACGTGGCAGCTCATTCCTCCCGTCAGTCATTTCCGTCCGTCCATCCCCCGGGGCCGAGGAGCCGGCCGGGGTGGCTGCGGACGGGACCACTGACAGCGGGTCAGGGGTCAGGGGTCACCGGGTGCCGGGGACCTGGTGGCAGACGCCCTGCAGCATTCCCAAGGGACAGATGGCAGAGGCCGGCCTGGCTCAGACCCTCACCGGCTGGGGACCCCGGACAAGTCCCTGACACTGGGCTGAGTTTTCTCATCTGTGAACAGGGGCCCGGCCGGCGTGGCTCAGGGGTTGAGCGTCGACCTAGGAACCAGGAGATCAGGGTTCGATTCCCGGTCGGGGCACAGGCCCGGGCTGCGGGCTCCATCCCCAGTGTGGGGCGTGCAGGAGGCAGCCGGTCCATGATCCTCTCTCACATCAATGTTTCTCTCCCTCTCTCTCTCCCCCCCTCCCTTCCTCTTCTTACATCAATAAAAATACACACATATAAAAATAGGGGGACATGGGACCGAGTCCTCCCGGGGGGCCTCCCTCCCAGTTCTAACCGGCCACATAGGAAGGCGCCGGCCTGGCTACTTCCCCCGGGACCCCAGCTCCTCCGATGGGCCTGGCACTTTGTGGGGGCCCCTCGAAGACGCTGGAAATCGGCCTTCGGAGCCGTCGATGCGTAACTAGCAGCGGCTGAGAGTGTCTCGGGGGGTGGGGGTCTCTGGTACTCACTCCTCGTGCCGGATGCCCAGCGACTCCCCCTTGTCGGTGCTGAGCGTGCCGGCGCCCTGCCCGTAGCCATAGCCCTTGGGCCCGTACTTCTTGCCGTAGCAGGACCGGCAGTAGATCTCCTCGCCGTGCACGGCCACGGTCGTGCTGTCCAGGTTCTTCTTGCAGACCACTGCGGGGGGCGGGGGGGCGGAGCGCGTGAGGCCCCCGCGGCTCTGCCTCAGCCCCCACCCAGCCCTCGCGCCTCCCCGGGTTTGGAGGAGGCAGCAGCCAGGCTGAGCCCAGCCTCGGAGCCCGGGGAGGCCTTCACTCTGCCCACGTCACGTGTCCCGTGTCCCGACAGGAGAGGAGAAAAAAGACAGGAAGGAAGAGAAGGGCGGGGCTTTCCTGCTCCCAGCACTGGGGTCCAGGGGGGACCATCTGTGTCGACTTGGGGGGCGGGGGTGCAGGTGAAGCCATGCACCCCAAAAGGAGGTTTAGTATTTATTTATTATTATTTTTTAAAACACATTTCCTTTTCTTTTTTTTTTTTTTTAGTGTATTTTTATTGATGTCAGGGAGGAAGGGAGAGGGAGAGAGAGAGAGACACAGCAATGAGGAGAGAGAATCACGGACCGGCTGCCTCCTGCACGCCCCGCACTGGGATGGAGCCCGTAACCCGGGCCTGTGCCCTGACGGGGAATCGAACCCTGACCACATCCTGGGCCAAGAAGAAACCTTGAGGAGCGGGAGCACTTGGGGGTGCTGACGGGATGGGGGGGTGGAGGAGTGGGGAGTGGGAAGGGGAGGCCCTGAGCGGGTGAGTGTGGGAGGTGGGCAGGACAGGGCTCTGGGAGGGAGAGCGGGCAGAGCAGAGCCCGATGGCGGGCGGCTGTCAGCAGGATCTAGAAGTCGGGGCTCAGTCCGCACGGCAGGGAGCCCCTTGAGGACCCACTACAGGCCCTGGGTCCCCTCTGGCTGAGCTCCCAGGGCGCCCGCCGGGGAGACCCGTGGGATGAGACCCCTCCTCCGCCCGCTGCCTGCCGGGTCCTGGAATTCCCAGTTCGTTCAGGGTCTTACAGGAAGCGAGTCCCAACTTCCCACCCTAGAAGGGAATGCTGGAGGCCTTGGCCTGCTGTTCCCTGCGTCCGGAGCCAAGCCCCAGGGAGGCGCCGGGGAGCTCCGTATTTGGGCTGCCCGGAGCGCTGGAATGAGGTGGGGATCTCGAGGGCAGGACAAGAGGGGCCTTATTTAGTCTGGAGTCTCCAACCTGGGGCTCAGAGGGACAGGGGCTGGCCCTTTAAAGGCAAGAGGGGGTCCGGTTGCAAGGAGCCCAGCTTTAAACCTCCTGGGAGGCAGGAGGGAGGGGGGAGGGGGAGGGGACAGGCAGGGCTTCTCCAGGGCTTTCTGTCCTCCCCACGAGTTTGAAGGGACCGAACCCCGATACTTAAGGAATGTCCCGGAACCAAATTAACGTCGTAGGACAAGAGCTGAGGAAGCGGGTCCCCCACCGAGGAGCTGAGCACTCCTGCCAGCTGATCACATGTATTATGCACCTACTGTGCGCAACACACCTACTGTGCGCGGCCACAGGAGCCCAGAGCAGGCCCCCTCCGTCCCTGCTCCCGTGTCAAAGGCCACGCTCCCCGAGTTCGTCTATTGCTCCATCCTGCCTTCCTGTCCGTCCCAGACCCAGAAAGGGAATGTAGGCGCCACGCTGAGCCAGACCGGCGTGGTCAGGGGGGGACTCACTGGGGACACACTCGGGCCTGGCCAGCCGGGAGCTACGGCCCTTCACGCCAGCCAGGCCCAGGCCCCGCGGCCTCTCTCTTCCTTAGAAGGGAAAGTCCTGCGACTCTGTGGGTTACTCTGAATTCCTGAGCTCGAGCTGGACGCGTCTCACGGCCCGAGGAAAGCGACACCCTCTCCATTCCAAACAGGCGGCTGAGTGCCCGCGGCCGTCCTGGGCACCGGAACCCGCCCCGCCCCCCCTGAGCTCCGATCCCCCAGACCCCAGGGACCTGAGCCGCTCCCCACGCGGGGCTGTCAGCTTCACAACACCCCCTCCAGCCCTGCTCCACCGCTTGACTTTATTTTTATTTTAATATATATTTTATTGGCTTCAGAGAGGAAGGGAGAGGGAGAGACAGAAACATCAATGAGAGAGAATCACGGACCGGCTGCCTGCTGCACGCCCCACACTGGGGATGGAGCCCGCCACTTGGGCCTGTGCCCTGACCGGGAATCGAACCGTGACCCCCTGGTTCCTAGGTCGACGCTCAACCACTGAGCCACGCCGTCCGGACCACACGGCCTCCCTTGCACAACTGTTTCTAATCGTCCACACCTCTTCACGCCCTCGCCCCTGAATTCCTGGCTCCCCTCCACTGCCTGACCCGCAGCCACCCCCACAGGCAGGACGGCAGGGGGGGATGGGAGGCGGGGAGGGGGGGATTGGCCACAGCTGGCCTCCTCGTCAGTGATTAAGCAACACGGGCCCCTAGCAGCCCAGACCTTCATCCTGGCCAACCCCGAGCCCTCTTGGTCGCCCTGAAAACGTAAGCGGCCTGAACATTTCTCAGGAAGTGAGCTGCTGCTGATAAGAGGCTGCCGTTGGCAGGCAGACCAGGGCTCGCTCGCTCCTCATTCATCAGGCCCTGTGGCCGGGGCGGGGCCCTCTCCATCCACCAGGGGAGAGGCCTGGCGAGCAGGTGGCCCAACTGGTTCCCACCCTGGATCGCAAGGCACCTGGCACGGAGACGCCCCAGACTCTCGGAAGGGTGCTTCCTGTGACGCAGGAGGAGGGCCGGGGGCTGGGTCTTCGGCCCCTGCGGGGTCTCCTCTGTGACCCCGTCTCCCTGAGGTCCCTGCGGAACACTCGCTCTTCCTTTAGGCGCTTCGCTTCCCAAGCTCCTTGCGTTGGGATCCCCACCACAGCCCGGCTGGCGTAGCTCAGTCATGGAACGTCGCGACCTATGAACCAGGAGGTCTCGGGGTTCGGTTCCCAGTCAGGGGGCGTGCAGGAGGCAGCCGATCCATGATTCTCTCTCCTCCGTGATGTTTCTCTCTCTCTGTCTCCCTTCCCCTTACTCTCTGAAATCGATAAAAATTTCTATATATATGAAAGCCTAATATGCAAATTGTGCCCTCGGTAGTTCAATCGCTCGCTATGACGTGCGCTGACCACGAGGGGGCGGCGTGGAAGGAAGGAAGGCCCCCGATCCAGGCCTAGGGGCCCTACCCTTGCACGGATTTCATGCACCGGGCCCGACACAAACCCTGACAACAGGACTGGCTGAAACCTGGGCCATCCCAGCGTCCCCTCTGCCCGCCTTCCAGGGCAACCTGTCGGCTGACGCTGTCACCTCCTCAAACCCAGATCCTCAGCTCCGATCACAATGAACTGGGGACGCCTTCTCCTGGGAGCTGGGAAAACACGCCCGGCCGGGGCACCAGCCAGCAAAGGGGAGGAGGCAGGGTCCCTGGGCACCCAACCCCAGGGCATCCGCTGCCTGCTCCCCTGGTCCCGGCTGGGATGGGAGTGAGCCCTGCTCTGGGCTGTTGGGAGCGGGCACCGAGGAGCTGGGGTTCCCCGGGGCCTGTCCCAGGCGGTGGGTGCAGGCAGGGACGTGACCGAGGTGAGGGCTGGCCCAGAGGGAGGGGAAGGGGCAGCCAGGGGTGCGGCCGGCGGGGCCTCCGCACCAGGATAACAATCGGCCCGCCTTCCTCTCCCAGGACACGGGATTGTGGCAGAGAGAGAACGGAGAGAGCGAGTGGAAAGTTTTCCTAACCGCGTCTTCGCAGCCTGGCACGCGGCCCGCGCCCGCCGCCCCCTCCAGCCCTGGCCCTGGCCTGTGTCGGCTTGGAGAGCGGCTTCCAAGGGGAACAAAGGGCCCTTAAGTGCTTCCCGCCCCCCCCCCCCCAAAGCCGGGGCTGCAGCCAAATGTCAAGCTGTTTACATCCCACGGGGCCAGCTCCCAGGGGCTCCGACAGGCCCGGCCCTGGGGGGCCCCCCCCACCCCAACCCCCGTGCCCATGGCAACCGGGGGCCAGGCCGACTCACTGCACAGGAAGCAGGACTTGTGGAAGCTGCTGCCTTCGCACTGCACCTCCTCGGCGAAGTACACCGTCTTCTGGCACACCCCGCACTTCTTGCCTCCTCCCCAGTTGGGCATCGTGAACCTGGGCACGGAGACGGGCATGAACCCCCAGGACCAGGGCACGCAGGCTGCCCGGGACAGGCGAGCCCAGGAGAGATAGAAGGAGAGAAGGCCGGCCCTGGCCGGTGTGTCCAGTGGTTAGAGCGTCGGCCTGCGGACCTTTTTCTTGGTGGCGACCCCCAACTTTCAGCCACAAAGCGTGGCCCGGCCTAACCTAACCATCCCTGGCTCCTGGCTCCCCGATGGGCCAGGATACCCCGTATTTAGGACAGTGATACAGAAGAAGGAAACCGTGGGGGCTCAGAAGAAAGAAATAACCTGATTTTCTAAGAGAACCTTCTGGAAGCAGCCCCCCCCCAGTGAGGAGAGGGGAGCAAGGGACTCTGGGTCGTTGTCCCCAGAGGGGCAGGCAGGCCCGGGAGGCGGCCGACAGCTGGGAACACAGAGCTGAGAGACAAAGAAACCCCAGTGTGCGGTGACCTCATCAAGCCACCAAACTCAGCCAAACCCTCTCTGCATTTTCCAGTTAAAGAAACCAACAAAAAAAGGGAAAAGAAAAAAAAAACAAACCCTTTACTGCTGAGCCGGTCCCTTTATGACCGAACACATCCCCAGGGACAGGGACTCCGAGGACGCAGCTTCTGGAATCTCTGTCCCAATCCACCGCCCACGGCTGCCTCAGCTCTACAACCATCAGTGGCTCCCTAGTGCCTGAGAACATCAAGCCCCCGCCCAACCCCTTGAGGATCCCCCACGGCACAGCCTCCACTCACTTTCTAGCTCCATCACCTGTTCCTGTGCCTCACCCACTGGTGGTTTTTTACTTTTTAATATTTTTATTGATTTCCGAGAGGAAGGGAGAGGGAGAGGGAGAGAAGCATCCATGATGAGAGAGAATCATGGATTGGCTGCCTCCTGCACGCCCCACACTGGGGATGGAGCCCGCAACCCAGGCATGCACCCTGATCGGGAATCGAACCGTGACCTCCTGGTTCAAAGGTCGATGCTCAACCACTGAGCCACACTGGCGGGGCTCACCTCCTGGTGATTGAATCCCTGAGTCAGCCCTTCAGTGCCCAGGGCAGGGCCTGGCCGGAGGAAGTGGTGGGTCAGGCCTGTGCAGAGCTAGGGGGGCTGCGCGAAGCAGGGGGGGGGGGTGGGGGCTGGAGCTGGGGCCGCCATCCCTTCCCACGCGGCCGTGGCGGGTTACTGACCGCTGCATGCGGCCGGCTCCCCCGTGCAGTCCTGGACGGGCCACAGCTGACGCACGTCCCAGACACACCCGCAGGTAGGGTTTCCCCGACGGCACCTGACTCTGCACCGTCCTTGGACCCCTCCTGGGGCCTGCGCGCCCTCATCCCCCGGGACAGCCCTCCGCCCCCACAGTCCATCCCGCCCTTCCTGCCATGGGGACTCCAGGGGCCAGCTGCCTGGTTCAGCGAGAGTTCAGGGCTGCTGCCCGGCCAGTGTGGCTCAGGGGTTGAGCGTCGGCCTAGGAACCAGGAGGTCAGGGTTCGATTCCCCGTCAGGGCACAGGCCCAGGTTGTGCTCTCTCTTCCTCTCCCTCCGTCTCCCTTCCTCTCTGAAATCAATAAAAATGTTTTTTAAAAAAGAGAAACCATCTCAGAGGTGGACGGTCCTTACATGCCCGGAGGAGACCCTCCTCTACTCCAACCAGTCAAGCGACACCGGCTCCATCCTCCATCCGGGGCCCTGTGTCCAGTGGAAAAACCCCACCTCTCCCCGTCCAGTAGCTCACGTCCCCGGGGCCCCTGAGCGACGTCTGGGCCGAGCCCAGGTCCCCACCCACCCACGCACGCAGTCCGGTCGGGACCTGTCAGGTGTTTGCGGAGTCGGGGACGTGCTCTCACGTTACCTGAGCCCTGTGGTATCCGGCCAGGTACACGGAACCCAGCCCTTCCCGCAGGCCCCGGGTCAGGAGGGCAGCCAAGGGGAGGGAGGCGGGAGGCGGGGCCCCCGGCTCAGGGCCCAGGGCCCGTGTCTTGGAGGTGGCACCGTCCAGCCCAGGGAGAGACCTCGCTGGAGAGGGATGGTCGCTGGCAGGGGACAGGTGGCCGACCGACGTGGAGACCCCGGCTCAGCCTCGCCCCCACATCTCACGAGAATTCCTTATTTCCTTGTATATAGGGTGTCCCAAAATTCACGCAAGATTTGAATTTTGCGTGAGCATTAACAACAACAACAAATAAAAGCCTAATTTTACTGGGTTGATTGAATCAGATTCTCATCTCTGTGGCCCTTTGATGTCAATCCCTTCCATTTGATCAGCATGACCAAGGACCAATGATGGCCCAGGAGCAGGGACAAGGAAGACCGACGAAGACCGCGGCTTTGCGTCTGTGCCAGCAAAACCGTGGAGGCCGTTTACCCGATGTGCTATTCCATACATAACCCTAGACTGTGTACTTTATGGATCAATAAAAGATTTACAATTTTTAATTATAAACCTGTGTTTTCTATCCAAATTACTTCTTGCATGAATTTTGGGACACTCTATATATTTGTATTGATTTTAGAGAGGAAAGGAGAGGGAGAGAGAGAAACATCCATGATGAGAGAGAATCACGGATCCGCTGCCTCCTGCACGCCCCCTACTGGGGATCGAGCCTGCAACCCGGGCATGTGCCCTTGACAGGGAATCGAACTGTGACCTCCTGGTTCCTGGGTCAAACAAAGCTCAAGGGCTGAGCCTCACCCGGCCGGGCTCGCTAGGATTGCTTCGGAGCCCTGAACACGAGTCTCTTCCCCAAGCAGGGAGCCGGCCTCACCCCAGCCCGTGGCCCCCAGCTCTGCCGGCCCCCCAACGCCTGGCACCGCTCAGCTCTGCCCCCTGGGAGCTCAGAAATCGGAAGGTCGGCCGAGGTAGACGCAGGGGCCCAGACCCTTACAGGAAACCCTGCGGCCTCATGCGTCTCCCGGAGGAATCGACGGATCAAGTTTCTTTGCTTTCCTCTGGAAGGATGCCAGCGTCCAGGGGTAACCATCGGTTGATCCCCTGCTGACAGGTCTGAATGATCTCCCTTTAATTCATTTTTAAAAACAAGCTACCGCCCGGCTGGCCTGGCTCAGCGGTTGAGCGTCGACTTATGAACCAGGAGGTCCTGGGTTCGATTCCCGGTCGGGGCACATGCCCGGGTGGGGGGCTCGATCCCCAGTGTGGGGTGTGCGGGAGGCAGCCGATCGGTGATTCTCTCTCATCATGGATGTTTCTCCCTCTCTCCCCGTCTCTCTCCCTCTCTCTGAAATCAATAAAAAGATACTTAAAAAATTAAAATTAAATAGAAGTTAGCACTCTTCTCTTATTAAATAAAAAATAAGAAAGGGTGTTTGCAGCCGGCATCCCAGGCAGCTCCATCCGGGAAGTCCCTGGACACCCTGGGCAGGGGGCTCTGGCTGCCGGGGGGCTGGGCCGCTCCCCCTGCGGACCCCCCGGGAGGCGTGGAGGACTGACTCCGCCCAGCCTTCCTGGGGAAGCTCTGGAAATGCCAGAGCCTGGAAGGCGGCCGCCTCCGTATTTACACACTTTACCATACATGGGAATCCCTGGGCGCTGACGTCAGACGGATTCCTGGGAAGCAACGTCTGCAGCCAGGCGTCACCATGGCGATGACTGACACCTGGGAGCCACAGGCTCCTGTCAGCAGGACCCCGGCCCTCCCCCACCCCAGCAGCTCCTGTGTGTGTGTGTGTGTGTGTGTGTGTGTGTGTGTGTGTGTGTGTGTGAGCGTGTGGGTCCCTTCCCTCAAGCGGACTCTGTTCCTGCAAACCTGGCCCCCAAATTCAAACACACATCAGACCTGACGAAAACGTACCCACAGAGCCCGGCCAGTGTGGCTCAGTGGGTGAGCATCCACCTAGGAACCAGGAGGTCAGGGTTCCTTTCCCTGTCAGGGCACATGCCCGGGTTGCGGGCTGGATCCCCTAGTAGGGGGCGTGCAGGAGGCAGCCGATCCGTGGTTCTCTCTCATCGTGGATGTTTCTCCCTCTCTCCCTCTCCTTTCCTCTCCGAGATCAATAAAAACACATATTTTTTTAAAATGCCGTTTCCCCTCACCTGGCTGCTCCTGGGAAAAGCTGGCGGGTGACCGTCTGCAAGGTTTGCACGTGTCCCAGCTCCTCCGCCACCAGCCATGCCTACCCCGTTCCTCACCCACCTCTTTCACTGATCGCCAACCCCAGGTCAGTGAGGAGCTCCCAGCCTGCAGCTCCGGCCGGAACCCTGGCTCCCGAGACAGACGCTTGCCATTAAGAAAGAAAACACGGGGGAACAGGAAGGAAGGGGCCGGGGCAGACCTGGGGGGGGGCCAGGGTAGTGGGGGGGTGCCATGTCACATTTTACTAGCAGCCCCGTCGCCCGCCCGCGGGTGGGTCTGCCCCTCAGTTCCTCCCGTGTCCTCCCCGGACCCTCTGAAGGGACAGGGCTCCCTTCCCCCGCCTCTGGCCCAGACCACACCCTCTGCCAGATAAACTTCTTCCCTGTCCACCCTCCAGCCCCACATCCTCCCAGAGTCCAAGGGTCAGTCCCCAGCCGAGAAGGCCACCGGAGGGCAGCCGGGGGCTGAGGACCCGCTCTCTGGCCAGAGGATGACCACAGCTGAGTGAGAGCAGGGGACTCTGAGCACATTCACCGTCCCCCCCCCAAAACCCCACCTGGGAGGAGGGGGGGTCAGGGAGAGGACAGTGGCCGACCCCCGTGTGTCCCCAGTCCCTGCGCTCCACCCCAAATGGAACTGAGCAGCGAGAAGTCGCTTGTCCGAGGTCACACAAAGTCAAGAAGCAGCCAGTCTGCCTTCCAACCATCCCTCCCAGCCTCCCGTGCCTCTCCCGGTCCGGCCCAGTGGACAGCCCGGTGTTGCCATCACAGGACCCCAAGGGTAGCCCTCTGGGCTGGGAGGGGCCTGTCCTTCATCCACCCCACAGGTCAGGGCTCAGGGCGTGGGCGGCTGGCTGGAGCCCAGGCCTCCAGGGAAGGGCCTGACCTCACCTGCTGCCCCAGGGCTGGACCGTGGGCGGGAGCAGATGACCAGCACAGGGACCTTCAGAATATTCTCCCGCCTGTGAGCGGACAGACACCTGCCTAGCCCCACCGGCCCGCGTGGCTCAGTGGTGAGCGTCGACCTATGAATCAGGAGGTCAGGGTTCAGTTCCTGGTCAGGGCACAGGCCGGGGTTGTGGGCTCCGTCCCCAGTGTGGGGGTGCAGGAGGCAGCCGGTCCATGATTCTCTCTCATCCTTGATGTTTCTCTCTCTCTCTCTCTCTCTCTCTCTCCCTCTCCCTTCCTCTCAATAAAAATATATTTTAAAACAAAACAACGAAACACCTGCCCGGCCGCTGCATGCTGGGTAACATATTGCAACTCGCTGTAACTGAGCTCAACACCAGCCCCCCCCCCCCCTTCAAGGACTGAGGCCACCAAGCACCCCTGTGGGTTATTCGGGCTCGGAAACCGGCCCCATTCGCACAGGCTCGTGGGTGGTGGAGGGGGGGGGCGGGGGGGGGCCTTGCGCTTCCACCCGGTTCTTTGCGGAGTGGAAACCCACTCCGTCTCCCCAGGCCGGGAGCGCGAGGGAGCGGGGAGCACCGTGGGCGTCAGGGGCGCGCAAAGGGGCCCCCTGCTCTGCGGTGGGGCCAGGGGATGGCGGGGGAGCCCGGCGCCCGGCTCAGGGCACGTGGGCGCCCCGGCGGGGAGGGACCCGGCGCCTCCCGGAAAGAGAAGCGCCGCCGCCGGGCTGACGGCCGCAACTGCTCCTCCCTCCGCGCCCGCGGCCGCGCCACTTTCCCTCCAACTTTGCCGGCTGCGGGAGGACCCGGAGGCGCCGGGGGCGCGCGGTGCCCGGGGCGCAGCGCAGGAGCCGGGGCGCCCTCGCCTGGAGCCGGCTTGGCCCGGGGGCGCGCGTCCCGGGGCGCACTCGGCAGATGCGCTCACCGGGCGCTCACCGGGCGCTCACCGGGCGCACTCACCTGCGGCGGGCGGGTCGGGCGGCTCTGCAGGAAGCGCTCGGCAGCGGGTGTCCCGTGCGCCCGCGCGCGCGCCGTTTTGTGCCGACCCGGGAAGGCGTGTCCCGGCCCCGCCCCGCTGAGGGCTCTGCACTCAGCCCTCTAATGGCTGACGTCAGGGCGCCGGCCCGCGGGGCGCCCCCCCTCCCCGACCCCGGCCGCGGAGGGGGAGGTGACGGGGTGGAGGTGGGGGTGCAGTGGGAGGGGAGAGACGCGGCTCCGGCCGGCCCTGTGGACCCACTGTGCGCTCAGAACCTCCCACGGGGTTCCCGTCAGCCAGATGGTAAGGTGGACACGTGATCTGAGACCCTGATCAACTCGCACCCGCAGGGAATGGGGGGGGCGGGGAGTTGGGGGGCTCCCGCTGTTGGGTGCCCGGGCGGCAAGGGGTGAGGGACACATTTGGGCGCCAGACCGAGACAGGTCTGAGCTGGGGTCCTGCCCCTTCGCGCACTAGCTGAGCCCTGGTCCTCAGCGCAGCCCCTCTGTGAAAGGGGGTGATGCCCAGGGTGTTGTGGGGGACAGACGAGGTCCTGAAGGACAGGGTGCCGCCCCCCAAACACACACACGATGATGCTCAGTCAGTGTTAACTCGCCTCCTCCGCCTCCTCTGGTGTCCCCAGGGTTCCCTGCTATCCAAGGAGAACACCCCAGCCGTGCTGAGAGGTGGGGGCCTGCACACGTGGGTGGGACTGACACACACACACACACACACACCTACCGGCCAGCCCGTTGTGGACGGAAGGAGCCACATGCTGACCTGACAAGCTCAGGGGAGGCCTGCGTGGCAGTCTTGCAAACTCAGAGACCTAAAATCACCACAAAAGATGGTCTGGAAATTAGATATCTGACTACAAACAGGTTCTAGTGGGGAGTCATGTCCGAAGCCGATATCCTCACGGACAAGGTCAACCTTTACCTTCCTGAGCCTATCTGTGTTTTTGCATCTATGATAGGATACCCTTGAAATGTCGGGGTAACTTGTGACTTCCCTGTATCTGAGTCCCAGGACAGAGACCACAGATTCCTTCATTATCATGTTAATTGTTCTCCCTCCTCCTTAATCTGTCACCGATGAATTTCATGTAACCCACCTACGTCCCTCCTTCCATCGCAATGTATAAATATGAACGTAACCCCGCCATTCTCCGGTGCACCATCTCAATTCGTCGAGGTTCTGCTTCCCGGCCTATGTCGGCAGTTTGGCTCAAATAAACTCACAAAAATTCTTCACAGGTTTCAATGGTTTTTTCACGTTAACACTGTGCTGCCTTCAAAACCCCACTTCGCCGCCCTGGCCGGTGTGCTCAGTGGATAGGGCGCCAGCCTGTAGACCGAAGGGTCCCAGGTTCGATTCCCCGTCAGGGCACAGGCCTGGGTTGCGGGCTGGATCCCCAATAGGGGGTGTGCAGGAGGCAGCCGGTCCATATATAACACTAAAAGGACTTCATGGCTTAACAATGCTAACCGTCTTCTGAGCCTTCAGCGGACCCGTCATCTGTGAAAAATGCAGCATCTTCGAAGGGCCACGGACGAGGCGGCCTGTGTCCATGATTCTGGACGCCATCCCTCAGCCACAGGACTGCCCCGGGCCAACCAGGATGTGCGCTTCCCGAGCACGTCCACCCCAAGACGGTGTCAGGACCCCGGCCCTGGGAGCTGTCCAGACAGAGCTGGAGATAAGGGATGTCTCGCCGGCCCTGCCTTATCTGCTGTTTTTCCAGAACCTTCCACCTTGCGGTCGCCACGCCTCCCTGCGCGGCCCTGGGCTGGGATTTCCACAGCCTTTTTGCTGGTAGAAAAGATTCAGGGGTCAGGGAGGGCTTTGGGGTGGAGGTGACGAAAGGTGTGCGGGTCGTCGACCGGACGCACAGGGATGGGCCTGGTGCTGACATCACAGGCCGTCGTCAGTCCTTGGGAGGTGCCCAGAGCGCCCCTGGCTGACCCAGTTAAATAGCCGGGACCAGACAGGCCTGCCCAGCCGCCAGCAGCCCCTGCTCTGCACCGACGGCGTGGTCAGGGCTGCCCTGGGCAGTGGCAGGAGTCCCGGCGGCCTCTGGGCCAGCGTGGGGATGCGCCGTCTCCGGCTCTTTCCGGCTCTGGATCTTCCTGGGTGGTTCTGGGCCGGCCCTGCGTTCTGAGGCTGCGACAAGGCAAGGCAAGGGGGGCCCAGCGGCTCTGACGGGACCCTCAGTCTCTGGACTCACGTTCCCCAGGACGGGTCCTGGGACTCCTGGGGGTTTGCAGGGGACGTGAGCCTGACAACAGGCCAACACAGAGGCGGGGAAGTCTGGGGGTCCAGGAAGGTAAAATGCTTGGAGGCAGCCTGGCCCGCGTGGCTCAGCCTGTGACCTGGGAGGCCAGGGTTCGATTCCCATTCGATTCCCGGTCCGGGCACATGCCCGGGTGGCTGGCTCCATCCCCAGTGGGTGGGCGTGCAGGAGGCAGCCGATCCATGATTCCCTCTCATCATTGCTGTTTTTTTTTCTCTCTCTCTCCCTTTCCCTTCCTCTCTCTG
Organism: Myotis daubentonii; assembly: GCF_963259705.1. Lineage (NCBI taxonomy): Eukaryota > Metazoa > Chordata > Mammalia > Chiroptera > Vespertilionidae > Myotis > Myotis daubentonii. The sequence continues at coordinate 850,902 of NC_081859.1, read as the reverse complement.
AAATCAACACACATGTATATATTTTAAATGCTTGGAGGCAGGAAAATGGGGAAATCCATCTCCAAAGGAATGGTGGTGGGGGGACTACAGGGGGCCCTGAACACCAACACCGGGTGCACTGTGAAGGCCGAGGCGGGCCAGGGGAGCTGGGGAACTCTCTCGGGGAGCCTCAGGGCTGGTGAAACGGCCTGGATGCCTTTTCAAGTGACCACTTCCTCTTCCCGCCCCTGGGCCTGAGCCACCAGCTACTTCCGCTCCCTCTGCAGCCTCCCTGCTACTTGCTGCCTCTGAGAACAGGCCTCTGTGGGGTGTGTGTGCGTGTGTGTGCATGTGCACGTGTGCATGTGTGTGTGCATGCATGCATGCGTGTGTCTGTATGTGTATGGGGGGAGGGGTGGCTCCCGCCTGGGAGTGTGTGCAGGCACGCGGGCTGCCGGGAATGAAGGGGGAAGGAGCTCCATACTGTGCACCTTCCCATATCCTGAGCCCCGAGGCCTGGACAGCTGTGGCCACAGGCAGGGGCTGAAGGCTCAGGGGAGGGTCCCCCCTTAGGGATGCAGTCCCATCCCTGGCCTCCCGGACACTCCGCCTTTTCTGCTCCCACCTCCTCTGTGGTCACCGGGCCAGACAGCAGAGGGTCAGGGCAGGGAAGCAGAGGGGAAATGCTGGCCTCAGGCAACACCTGGGCCGGGTGGGTGGCGGGAAGTTAGACTCCACGATAAGAGGAAGGACTGGGGACTTTCGGTCCAGAGACAAGTCGAGACAGAGCAGCCTGCTCTCCTCGGCAGCCCAGGAAGTGCCTCCCACGGGGCAGGTGTTTCGGTGATAGTTTATGAGTAAATTCATCTCGCCCTGGCTGGTGTGGCTCAGTGGATAGAGCGTCTGCCTGCAGACTGAAGGGTCCCGGGTTTGATTCCGGTCAAGGGCACATGCCTGGGTGGCAAGCTCGATCCCCAGTAGGGGACGTGCAGGAGGCAGCCAGTTAATGATTCTCTCTCTCATTGATATTTCTCTCTCTCTCCCCCTCTCCGTTCATCTCTGCAATAAATAAAAATATATTTAAAATAAATAAATTCAACTCCTAGTTTGCCAAGTGAGAAGCAGGAGCAGGGCTGCCACCTGCTGGTGGAGTTGGGAATGACACCGCTCCGCAGCCGCAGGGCGGGAATCCCCGCGGGAGGACGGCGTTACCTGTGCAAAGGGGCGGGTCGTGCAGGTGGTCAGGCATCGGATGGGCAGCGTTGGGGTATCGGTTGCTGGAAATCGCCCCAAACTTAGCAGCTGGGCACGACAACGGGCCTCTCTGTTGCTCTCGCGTGGTTCTGGGGTTTTCTCAGGTCAGCGGACGGAACGCAACGCGGGAACTTCTCCTGTATCTGGGCCGATTGACTTGCTCAGCTGCAAGGTGTTCGTAGGGGGAGGGTACATGTCAGGTGTCAGCTCGACCGGGGCCACGGGGTGCCCAGAGGTTTGCTCAGGTGGTTCTGGGTGTTTCTGCCCAGGTGTTTGGGGATAAGATTAACATTTAAGTCGGTGGGTTGAGGCCTGGCCGGCAGGCGTGGCTCAGGGGTTGAGCGCCGACCAATGAACCAGGAGGTCAGGGTTCGATTCCCGGGTCAGGGCGCATGTCCCGGTTGTGGGCTCCGTCCTCAGCGTGGGGCGTGCAGGAGGCAGCCGGTCCATGATGCTCTCTCATCATTGCTGTTTCTATCTCTCTTTCTCCCTTCCTCTCTGAAATCAATCAATCAATATATATAGTATATGTAATTTATTTTGTTTTATTTATTTATTATTTATTTTATTTTATTATTTTATTTATTTTATTTTATTTTATTATTTTATTTTATTTATTTTACTTTCATTTTATTTATTATTTTATTTAATTTTATTTTTATTATTAAATTTTATTTTATTTATTTTATTTTTATTTATTTTCATTTATTTTATTTTATATATTATTTTATTTATTTTATTTTAATTTTATTTTAAAGGTGCTTCAGACTCCATAGGAGGGGATTCTGAGCTGGGGTTCACCCCTCCCAAAGGATGGCGAGGTTGGGGCGTCCCCTGCGGCTGCAGAGAGCAAAGCGCCGGCAGGGGTCAGCCGTGCGCCGCGCCCGGCGGAGCGCGCGGTCCCCAGGCCCCGCCCGGGCTGACGCTGAGCCCCGCGCTCCTCCCACCGAGGCCTGGGCCCGGCTCCGAGCCCGCGGGGAGGGAGGTCCAGGCCGCCTGGCCCTGAGCGAGCGGGGGATGGGGACGGGGAGAGGCCGAGACGCGTGGGCGTGGGTGCGATCCCAGACGGCGCGGAGGCCGAGGCCCCCGTCTGTGCTGGGCTGTGAGGTTTTATGTGCGTTGGCACGTGCGCAGGTCTGGACGTCAGGGGCCCTGTGGCTTGGCTTTGCCTCGTTGACAGTTTCTCCGAGACCTGGCTTTCGGGGTTGGCTCCGCGTCCGGGCGCTCCCACGGTGCCGGCCAGTCCACGCCCCGCGCAGGCAGGCTCGGTGGGGAATGGAATTCTCTCCGGGCGGCCACACAGAGCGAGTTCTGCGCTCATTCCCAGGCTCAGCCGTCCCCCAGCCCTGGTCCTGGTCCTCGGGCCTCACTGCTGCTGAGCCCCACAGCGTCCCCACCTCCTAGGACAGCTGGGGGGGCGGGGGTCCCCATGTGATGGTGGAGAGACCAGAGAACCATCCAGTCTGTAGCTGAGACCCCGGGCCCCGCCTCCTCCAGGCAGCCCTCCAGGTGCGGCTGCTGTGATGGGCAGATGCCACACCTTCCCACCTGCCTTTGGAAAGGAGGACCTGAGCCAAGCCGGGGCACCTGGCCTGCTTCCCCAGGAGGGGGTAGCAACAGCTGATCTAGGCAACAGGTGTGGGCCCCGTGGGGCAGCTGCCGCCAGGCACATGGGGAGAAGCTGCCGCATGCAGCAGGCCCGTCAGTCACCGCATCCCCCGGGGCCGGGGTGTAGTGTGTGAAAGGGGCAGAGGGTGACAGGGCCCTTCCCACGGCCCTCGGGGCAGCTGGAGCCCCTCTCCCCTGCAGACACAGGACCTGGAACGCAGGGAGGGGTTCCAGTCAAGGGCACACGACTGGGGTTGCAGGCTCGATCCACAGTAGGGAACGTGCAGGAGGCAGCTGATCAGTGATTCTCATCATTGATGTTTCTCTCTCTCTCTCCCTCTCGCTTCCTCTCTGAAATCAATTAAAAATATACTTATTAATTTATTTTTAAAGAGAGAAATTAAAAAAAAAAAAAAACTTGGCTGCCCTGGCTGGTTTGGCTCAATGGATAGAGCATCAATCAGTCTGCGGACTGAAGGGTCCCAGGTTCGATTCCTGCCAAGGGCACAGGCCTGGGTTGCGGGCTCCATCCCCAGTAAGGGGCGTGCAGGAGGCAGCCAATCAATGATTCTCTCTCATCATTGACATTTCTCTCTCTCTCTCCTTCTCCCTTCCTCTCTAAAATCAATAAAATATATATATTTTTTAAAAAAACCAAAAAACCCCAAAACTTGGCTTCATCGGGTACCAGCTGGGAGTTCCCAGCAACTTGGCCTCAATTTCTCCACCTGCAAACTGGGCATTAAAGTGGTTCCTGGTGCCTGGCGTTGCTGCCAGGATTCAGTGGGTTAAATAACTGGCCGGTGCCGACCACGGTTCTCTCCCCCAGCGTGGCACGACCGCGCCCGATTCCTAAAGGGGACAGCCCGCCGGCCAGTCCCCGGCAGCCCCACCTCTCACCGTCCCCCGCCCCTTCCCCGGGAGAAGCTCTCCTCTTCAAAAGCCATCTTTGGAAAAACACTGATGGCTTTTGGCGCATCTCATTCCTGGTAAGAGAGAGAGAGGGAGGGAGGAACCGGCTTCCCGATAAGGCAAGGACTCGCTCGCTCTCATAAAACACTCATGGCTGCACCAGCCCGTTCCCCACAGACTCCTCTCCGCTCCCCGTCAGCTCCAGCAATCAGCGCGGGCGGCCCTTCTCCCGGGGACCCGGGGGCCAGTCTGGGGCCAGAGTGGCCTCGATGGGGACCCCGGCTTTGCCTGGGCCCCACACCATCCCACCGCCACGAAGCCCCTTCCTGGGTAACGAGTTGAGTTAGAAAGGACAAGGTGAGCCCTGGCTGGTGTGGCTCAGTGGACAGAGCGTCGGCCTGCGACCGAAGGGTGCCCGGTTCGATTCCCGCTCAGGGCACACGCCCGGGGGGCGGGTTTGATCCCCAGGAGGGGGCGCGCGGGAGGCAGCCGATCCGCGATTCTCTCTCATTGATGCTTCCATCTCTCCCACCCTCTCCCTCTGAAATCAATAAAAATGTCCTTGAAATAAACAAGGAAGGGCCGGGTTATTTGTGGATGGCTGGCGTTCCATCTCTCAGTCGTGGCTTTCCAAGCACTGAGCCCACAGCCGGAGTGCCCGTGAGGAGGGTGGGGGGGAGGGGCCGGGACGGGCGCTGGTGCCCTCGGCCCGAGCTGGTACAAACCTCTCCTGCTGCTCCATTACCTCACCGAGCGCTCCCCCGAGCCTTGTCCCCTGGGCGCCCACACCCCTTTTGCTGCAAACTGAGGTGACGCATTGCAGGGAGCAGCCGCGGATGCCCGGTGAATTTCCACCCTGCCCTGTGCCCGGAGCGCAGGCCACCAGAGGCTCCCTCGGGCTCCGCCTCGCAGTTTGAGTGGCGTTTTAAATGCTCAGGACAAGAAGGCTGAGTGCTGTTTGCACAGCCTGCCAAGGCCTCACGCTCGTGGACGGGGCCCCACGGGGAGGGCTGCCGGCTCCAGTCCCCAAAGTCCAGCCAGAGCCCCCACCCCCACGGGCCCAGACACGTCAGAACAGGCCACCGACCTCAAGGAAGCGAGGCTGGGCTTGGAAATGTCACTCCCTACGCTTCCTGGGGCCCCCAGAGCTCACCTCCAGCCAGGCCTGAGCGGCTATGGGGGCGACAGGCTCCGGGGCTGATGTTTTCTTTGTTGTTGTTGTTGTTTTAAATATATTTTTATTGATTTCAGAGAGGAAGGGGGTGGGGAGAGAGAGAGAGAGAGAAACATGAATGATGGGAGAGAATCACCGATCGGCTGCCTCCTGCACGCCCCTCACCAGGGGGTCAAGCCTGTAACCCCGGGCATGTGCCCCGACCCGGAATCGAACGGTGACCTCCTGGTTCACAGGTCGATGCTCAGCTCCTGAGCCACGCCGGCCAGCGGGGCATGGGGTGATGTTTTAAAACGCGTTTGCCACGCTGGCTTTCATCCTCTTGTTAACCATCTCCTGCCCCCACTGGGGACTGGCTCTAGCCGGCGGTTGAGGAGGGGCACAGGGGAGCTATTGAGTGTTAAGGGGTCTCCTTCGTAAGGTCAGCAGGGCCTGGAGGCCACCCTCTAGGTGCTGGGGTGGGGTTCGGGGTGGGGGCCATGGTGAGTGGCCAGGGTCCCGTCCCCCCTGAATCTCACTCCCCGGCACCCGCCCCCCTCCACCCTGCTCTCCCCAAGCCAGGCCCCGGCTTCTCTCTACCTCTTATCGATGGTCGTTTTCAGGAAAATCCATTTGCTTGATTCAGAGCCCCTGAGTCATCCTGGCTTTGGAGGAAAACTCCATCACAAGGAGGCACTTGGCCGGCTCCTGGGATGGGGGGCGGGGGGTGTCCCTGCTCCTACCCTGCAGCCCAGGCCACAGTCCGGCTTCTCTCTGCTGCTCCGGTCAGTCCATGCACCCAGTTTCACCCCCTCTGCCCGCCTGCCGGCCTCCCCAACCACCCTGGCCTTTATCCCCTGCCCCCACCCTGTCCACATGCCACTGGCTCGTCCTGGGGACCCGGGAGCAGGGCAGGGAGACCTGTGTGCCCAGACCTTCATGGTGGGAGAGACTTAACCCTGACAGCGCCGTGGCCTGGGCCCTCCTTCCGGTTTGGGGGGGGTGGGGAGGGCACTGTCCCCACATTCCCTGTGTCCAGCCACCGTGACCTGACCGGTTGGATGTGGAGGGGCTCAGGCAGGACTCAGGGGTGCGCACCCCGACTGCTCCCGGGGAGCAGGCTTTTGGGGTTCCCATTTCAGCGCGCCCCCCTCATCTCCAACCCCCCCCCCCCACACACACACACACCTCCCTGGACATGAATCAGCCTCAAGGTTGTCAGGGCGAGCAAGCTGGCGGGTCCCTCTCCTCCTGGCGATCAGGGAAGGCCCCCCTGCCCCCCTCTTCACCCCCCCCGCCCCCCACGGCCCTTTAAGGGGAGGGGCGGAGGCCGAGTCAGGAAATGGGACGAAGTCACGCATTTTACTGAGCAGCTACTATTGCCCGCACTTGTGGGGCCTCCGTTCTGCTCGGACCCTGTCCCCGGCTCGGCGAGGGGGCGCCCGGGGCGGGGGGAGGGGGGTGCGGGGGGAGCCAGGCGCGGCGACCCGGGCCCTGCGCCCACTGAGCGGCCCGAGGGCGCGTGCGGGCGGCGGCGGCGGGTCGGGGCGCAGGAAAGGCTCGATTGTGCTCGGGCTTCCGCTGCGCCGCCCGGGCCCAGCGCGCCCCCCGCAGCCGCCTCTCCGCGCCCGGGAGGCGGGGCGGGAAGCGCCGGCGGAAAGGGCCGGGGGTGGGTGGGCTCGGCAGTGACCCGTTCTGCTCGGACCCGGGCCTCCGACCCTGGGCGAGTTCGGCGGGGACCGCGCGGGAGGCGGCGGCGGGCGGGGCGGGGAGGGCCGGGCGCGCAGGGGCCGCGGCGCGCGCCCGGGGCAGCGGGTCACCAGGCTCCGCCCCGCCCGGCGCGGGGGACGCACTTTGTTCTGGACGCGCCTCCCTCCGCCTGGTGGGCCGGGCCGGCCGCCTGAGTGCGAGCGCGAGGCCGGAGCGCGAGGAGCCCCCGCCCGCGGCCGCCAGCAACTTTCTCCGCGAGGCCAGGAGGGACCGGGGCCGGCGCTGCCCGGGATGCGCGGCTGTGCGCGGCCGTGGCGCGGACTCCAGGACCCGAGCGCGCGCGCCCCGGTGAGTAGCCCGCGCCGGGCTGTCGGGGCCGGGGGATCGGGGGCCGGGGCCGGGGGGTGCACTGAGCGGGGCTCGCCCGGTTGATCTCGGGGTGGGGGGTGGGGGGGCTGGGGCCAGTCCCGGGAGGTGCGCGCGGTGCCCGGGGAGGCCCGGCCCGGCAGGGGCGCTGGGATCACACGAGGGGGAGCGGCTGCCCGGGAAGTTGAGTCCCGTCGTCCCTACGAGGCTGCGCGTCCCATCCGGGGGCTGACTCACCGGAGGAGCCAACTCCCACCTCTGAGCCTCAGTTTCCCTTCCCGGGAAGACCCGCCGCTTAAAGTGCGTGGAGACCCCACCGTCGGAGACGCCCGGAGCTCCCTCACCCTGCGCCCCAGCCGCGTCTCCTCGCATCCCCGCGGGGCGAGTGCTACGGAACCGCCGGGCCAGGGGACCTGTGCCCAGAGCCCCCCTGTCCCCGCGTCTCCCCGCGCTGCTCTCTTTGGCGCGCGTCCAGGGATCGCGATCCCGGGGGACAACCTGGAGGAGGCGGGAGAGGTCGGGTGATCGCCGCCGAGAGCTCCCCCGAGGGCGCTCGGGGTTCGGGCCCTCGCGGTCCCTTCTGTCCTCCGCGCGGACAGACCCAGCCCACGGGATCGAGCCGAAGCCAGGCGCAGAGGGGAGGGGGCGGTAGGGGCGCTGTCCAGGGGTGATGCCCCCCACCAGGGAGGGTGCCCTGTCCCCCCCCCCGCCCCAGCCCCGCACAGGGAAGTCGGCTGCTGGGTCCTGGGGACTTTGTCCGGGCGGCGGGGGCGCAGCTGGCGCCGGCTCTGGGTAAGCGCGCGCCGCCCGCACCGCCTGCTGTTATCTGGCTTCCTGTTTCAGCCACCGGGAGGCCATTGGCCCGTTCAAATCCTTCAAATCCGAGGAGGCCGAGGGGCTCAGCGTTGCCTGCGTTTCCCTCTCGTGGCGGCGGCGGGTTCCCGGTACATGGGGTCCCCACCCCCCTCCCCGCAACTCACAGGGGCGCAGGGGGCTCACACAGGGAGCCCCTCCTGGTCAGGGCAGGGGTGCATGTGACTCCAGCCTGCCCACGAATGTTTTGTTTTGCTGTTAATCCTCACCCCCGGGAGAGAGGAGAGAGAGGAGAGAGAGGAGAGAGAGAGAGAGAGAGAGAGAGAGAGAGAGAGAGAGAGAGAGAGAGAGAGAGAAACATCGATGTGAGAGAGACGCATCCATTGGTTGCCTCCGGCACATGCCCCGACCAGGGCTGGGGGGCGGGGAGGAGCCTGCAACGGAGGCACCAGCCCCTTGATGGGAATTGAACCCGGGACCCTGCAGTCCAGGTGCGGATGCTCAATCCACGGAGCCAAGCCGGCGGGCTGCCCATGAGTGCTCTTTGTCCCGCTCTGAACCGGGTGGGTGTCTCTGGCATTCGGTTGGGGATGGAGAGAGGGACCGGCTGGGACACGGGTGTTGTTTTCTCCGTCCCCAAGACGAGCTCCCCGTGGGTTTCTGGGGGAAGTTTGCTCTCTGCGGGTCGTTGTGTGTTTGTTGCCTGTGTTGCCCGGAGGATGTGAGAGCAGACAGGGCCTCAGTGAAAACTCCTGCCTCTGTTTTCACTTCTGTGAAATGGAGCTGGGAGCGGCCCGGCTGGGAGGCCAAAAGCTCCAGTCTCGGGGGTGGATTTCCTGAGGGAGCAGTCCCCCGCCGGGGGCACCCTCGGGGCAGGTTTCACATTCTCCTCTTTTAAAAAATTATATTGATTTCAGAGAGAAAGGGAATCAGAGAAACATCCATGATGAGAGAGGATCATTGGGGGGGGTGTGCACAGGCCTCGTCTCCTTGCCTTCCAGCCAGAGACCCTCTCTGACTGGGTGCAGTGCCCAGCACACAGTCGGCGCTTTATAAATGTCTGCCGGATGAATACAATTGGGGGGGGGATCCAAGTACCACGGAGAGGCCCCCCCCCCATCCCGTGCAGGTGCCCTGTGCTCCTTGCCAGGCAGGTGTGTGTGATGAGTCTTCATCCCTTTCCCCCTGAAGAGCCCGGTCCGTAACCAGGTTGATTCGCCCGCGAGCGGGTGAGCTGTTGAAGTTCGGGCCTTTTCTGAGATCTCCTTGGGGAGCCTGGGGAGCTGGAAACAGGAACCGTCTTTCCTTCCTCCCTCACCCGGCCCCTCCGGAGAGATCGCCAGCCAGCCTGCGAGAAGCTCCTCCTGTCCGTCTTTGAAAATCTGTCTCTTCATTTCCCCTTTTCCCATCAAGAGGGCCGCTTCTCTCTTAAAGTTCTTCCGGCCTGGCCGCCGTGACTCGCCAGGCGGTATTTAAAAGAGCTTAGGGCCCGGCCGGCGAGGCTCAGTGGCTGAGCATCGACCTATGAACCAAGAGGTCAGGGTTCGATGCCCGGTCAAGGGCACGTGCCCGGGTTGCAGGCTGGATCCCCAGTAGGGGGTGTGCAGGAGGCGGCCGATCCACGATTCTCTCTCATCGTGGATGTCTCTAGCTCTCTCTCTCTCCCTCTCCCTTCCTCTCTGGAGTCAATAAAAAAAATAATAAATCTATTTTAAAAGTCCTTTGAGTTTTTAAAGGGTTTGGCCTTTAGAAAAGCTACAATGCCCAAGTCCAGAGACGGCTGCCCCTCCCGCCCTGGTTCCCTTAAAGGAGGGACGGATGGGCCCTGAGCCATGCAGCTGGGCCCCTCCCCGCCCCGCCCAGCCCTCCTGGCACTCCTCGTGCCCTCTCCCGGCGCGTCCAGGGGTGACGTGTCCGTTGGCAGGAGAGGGGGGTGAGCAGGGCTGTCGGGGTGATGGGACCAACCACAGCCCAGCCTGGGGACGCGGAGAACTGAGAACTGTGGCAATACTTGGCGGCCGGTGCCTCTTCCTGGCCCCTCATCACAAAACCATAATTAAAAACACTTTTATTTTATTTTTATTGATTTCAGAGAGGAAGGGAGAAGGGGAGAGAGAGAGAGAGACATCAGTGATGAGAATCGACTGCCCCCTGCGCGCCCCCTACTGGGGATGGAGCCCGCAACCCGGGCGTGGGCCCTGACCGGGACTCGAACCCTGACCTCTTGGTTCATAGGTCGACGCTCAACCACTGAGCCACGCCGGCCGGGCCAAAAGCACTTTTAGTTTCTCCTTCCACTTAGAAACCCCCAACGAAGTTCAAGTGAGAACCACCCTCTTCCGTAAACAGCCTCGAGTTCGAATCTGGCCCCTCTGCCTCCGGGGAAGCTGACTCAGGCCAGTTCCTCCAGGGGCCTGGGATGTTGCCTCTCGGCTTCCTGTGACCCTGGGGACGTGAAGGGAGGCGGGCGGGCGGGCGGCTGAGACGCAGGCCAGGCCCACCTGCTCATGGAGGTGGTTCAGCTCCTTAGGCACGTCCTGTGCAGCCCACGCCACCGTGCCCACCCAATCCATCCGCTCTACTCAATTTAAAAAAATATATATATTTTGCCCTGACCGGTTTGGCTCAGTGGATGGATTGTCGGCCTGCGGACTGAAGGATCCCGGGTTCGATTCTGGTCAAGGGCATATACCTTGGTTGCGGGCACGTCCCCAGTGGGGGGTGTGCAGGAGGCAACTGGTCGATGTTTCTAACTCTCTATCCCTCTCCCTTCTTCTCTGTAAAATCAATAAAATATATTTAATATATATATATTGATTTCAGAGAGGAAGGGAGAGGGAGAGAGAGAGAGAGAGAGAGAGGCATCCATGATGATAGAGAATCATGGATCGGCCGCCTCCTGCACGCCCCACACTGGGGATCGAGCCCGCAACCCGGGCCTGTGCCCTGACCGGGAATCGAACCCTGATCTCCTGGTTCCTGGGTCGACGCTCAACCACTAACTGCAGACAGACCTGTGTTTAGCGTTCATTTTGCTCTTGCGTTTGTGTTGACACGACCTTCAGGTTTGCCTTGTAATGAAAGCTCCGCGAGAGCCCGTCCCCCGGGGTGTCCCTGGGGCTGATCTCACGGAGTCAGAGCCGCGGTGGGTGCCAGCGAATGTCTTAGACATGGATCCGTTTCTCACCTGGTCCTCAGAGTTGAGAACAGAAGTCGTGCGGGGATCGGGCCTGTGTCGGGCGGGCGCCGGCTGGGCAGCGGGTCCGGGCCACAGTATCGTGAGGGGCACCAGGGGGTGGGGGGGTGTCTCAAACATGAGGCACAGAGCTCACGTTCGCCATCACCCTCACCCCGACCTGGATGCCCCTGGCTCCCGCCGCCCAGGGTCCTTTGAGGGTAAACACAGGCTTGGCACAGCGACTGGACGAAGGCAAGGGTGTCGCCAACATTCACGCCCCCCCCCTCCCCCAGCCCTGCAGACCGCGCTTCTGGGTGGATGTCTCCCCAGAGGGGTGTTTGAGGAGCTTCGCTGTCTGAGGGTCAGACGGGTGGGAGACGCACGGTCCCTCGGGCCCGGCTGGGTCTGGACTGCGGGCCCCTTGGAGGGGGAGGGGCAGTGGACAGCCGGGGGTTTGTTTGGCGAAGCCGGCTCAGTGCCTGGCCCAGGCTGCTGCCAGGGCCGTGGACACAGAGCCGGGCCGCAGATGTGGCCACGGCAAAGCTCTCGGGAAGGTGGTGGGTGTGAAATAGTGAGCTCAGCCCATGAGCCAGAATACAGGCCTTGGCAGATGGGGATCGGGGGGTGGGGGGGCGCATCTCCATGGCAGTGGGTCCCCACGGACGGTCTGCCCGGACACCTGGCATCTCAGCCAGGAAGAGCCGTGCCCAGTGGCCCGAGCCGCCAGCGCTGAGCAGAGCCCCAGGGAGACCCTGGGAGAGAGAGAGACACTGGAATGTCAATCCCTGACTTTATATAAAATATATATATTTTTATTGACTTCAGAGATGAGATGATAGAGAGAGAAACATCCATGATGAGCGAGGCCCTGGCTGGTTTGGCTCCATGGATAGAGCATCGGCCTGTGGACTGAAGGGTCCTGGGTTCGATTCCAGGTCAAGGGCACAGGCCCGGGTTGTGGGCTCGATCCCCAGGGTGGGGCGTGCAGGAGGCGGCCGGTCCATGCTTCTCTCTCCTCACTGATGTTTCTCTCTCTCCCTCTCCCTTCCTCTGAAATCACGTCCGGGGCATCTTCCCGGGCAGCCCCGGGCCCCGACCTCTGTGAGGCAGGGCTAGCGCTCTGAATAGCCCTCCCGACTCACAGGCCCCTTCCTGCCAGGAAGCTCGGTGACCGCGGGCAGGAAAAAGGTGTTTCCGAAAGTGAGGCCAAGACGGGGAGAGGGGAGTGGGGGGCCCGGAGGCTGGCAGCAGGGGAAGGGGTCACCAGGCCTGCCTCTGCCCGGGGCCGGCCATTCAAGAACCAGCCGGCGTGGCTCAGGGGTTGAGCGTCGACCTAGGAACCAGGAGGTCAGGGTTCGATTCCCGGCCAGGGCACAGGCCCGGGTTGCTGGCTGGATCCCCAGTGCGGGGCGTGCAGGAGGCGGCCGATCCATGATTCTCTCTCTGCATGGATGCCTCTCTGTCTCTCCCTCTCCCTTCCTCTCTGACATCAATAAGAAATATATTTTTTAATCTGTGAGAACATCCTGTGAAAAAGACCCAGGAGGGGTCTGGGCAGGGAGACCCAGTCCAGAGAGCGAGGATGGAGGTGGCACATGGGTGCCCGGGCACACACCCTCCCCAGCGGCCGCCCCGCCCGCTGCAGGCTCAGCCCCTGTGGGCAGGGGCTGCGGGCCCCTGGGCAGAGCCGGCTTTGCGGGCGAGGAGAGGCGAGCACCCGGAGAGGCGAGCCCGCGGCAGGGTCCTGAGGGGGTGACACTCAGCTGTGGCCCAGATGCCCTGGAGGGCTGTGCCTGTGCAGAGGGAGCAGCTGGCCGCCTCTCCCCAGGGCGGGCTTGTCCGTTCAGGAGCCCTCGGGACCAGGCTGGTGCTGTCCATTCGCTGCTCCAAGGGCAGGGACCCGGGCTGCGGCCTGAGGTGCCCAGTTAAAGGCTGGGGAGCGATGCTAGGGGCGGGAGCCCAGCTGGTCCCCTTTTGTCTGTGCGCCATGCACTTCCCGTTGCCGCCACCAGAGGGAGCAATTGCCCAGCAAAAGCCAGAGGTCCCCACCCTCTGGGCATCTTCGGGCTGGAAGTGGGCTGTGTATGGTCCTTCCTCTCCGACCGGACCTGGGGCTGGGGGTGCAGATGCCCGCCTGGCGGGTGGGGGTGGTGGGGCCCGTGAGCAGGTTGGGGGAGAGGGGGGGGCTGGATCAGTGCTCCTGGCTCTGCGTTTGCTCCCAGTTTGCTGGGCGTATCATTTTTTTTTTCCAAAATATATTTTATTGAGTTTTTACAAAGAGGAAGGGAGAGGGATAGAGAGCTAGAAACATCGATGAGAGAGAAGCATCGATCGGCTGCCTCCTGCACGCCCCCCACTGGGGATGTGCCCGCAACCAAGGTACATGCCCTTGAATCGAACCCGGGACCCTTCAGTCCGCAGGCCGACGCTCTATCCACTGAGCCACACCGGCCAGGGCTGTTCCACTTGTTTATGCATTCGCTGGTTGATTCTCTGTTGTGTCCTGTCTGGGGGTTGAACCCCCAACCTGGGGGCGGCACTCCAACCAGCTGAGCCCTGGGCCAGCGCATAAATTCTTATTCTCGATTCTGGTTCCAGCTCCAGCTACCCACCACCCTCCCAGCCAAATGTCAGCATTCTTTATAAAACATACAGATGTTGCCGAAACCGGTTTGGCTCGGTGGATAGAGCGTCGGCCTGAGGACTGAAAGGTCCCAGGTTCGATTCCGGTCAAGGGCATGTATCTGGGTTGTGGGCACATCCCTGGTGGGAGATGTGCAGGAGGCAGCTGATCGATGTTTCTCTCTCATCGATGTTTCTAACTTTCTATCTCTCTCCCTTCCTCTCTGTGAAAAATCAATAAAATATATATAAAAAAAAACACACAAAAAAACCACATACAGATGTTTTACTGATTTCAGAGAGGAAGGGAGAGGGAGAGAGAGGAACATCCATGATGAGCGAGAATCACGGACCGGCTGCCTCCCGCACGCCCCGCGCTGGGGACGGAGCCCACAACCCGGGCCTGTGCCCTGAGCCGGAATCGAACCCTGACCTCCTGGTTCCTAGGTCGACGCTCAGCCCCTGGGCCACGCCAGCCGGGCTAAATATGTGTTTTTTGAAAGGTAACGTACGTCAGTGACTGGCACGCACCGAGTGCCACTGGCGACCGACTCCACGGCGAACGCCACTTTCTGAGCGAGAGGGGCGGGTCCTGGTGTCCCCCGGCCTCTGTCTCTCCCGCCTACGCCGCCTGGGAAGATACTGACCCTGATCTTGGCAGCTTCCTTCCCCTCCAGGCCCTGGAGACACAGTTTTCCTTGTGCCGTGCGAGGGCGGCTGCCAGCAGCGGGCACGGGGCCCGCACCATCCCGGGGCCGTGCCTTCAGGAGCCCGCAGGGGAACAGAAGGGCCCTTCTTCCCGGGGCGGGCAGGTCCCCCGCGGGCGCTGCGGGCACTGAGCCGCCTCTGTGGGGAGAGGCATCGCCTCTGTCACCAGGCGGCCTCGGGATCCGCAGCGCGGTTCACGGCCGTTTTTGTTTATTTATTTTTAAACATATTCTTATTGATTTCAGAGAGGAAGGGAGAGGGAGAGAGAGAGAGAGAGAGAGAGAGAAACATAACCCCGGACGCGAGAAGCCAGGCCGGTCACAGTTCCTGCACCTTCTCTCTCTCTCTCCCCGGCCTGGTGGGTGTGTGCTGTGCTCTGTTGTGATGTTACCCCCACCGGAACCCTAGAGAGACGCGAGGCTTCTAAGGTCGCTCATGTGCGAATCCCGTGATGGGTTCCACCCTCCGCGCCCTCCCTCGTCTTCCCCAGACCACGGGGCGTGACCGTGCGAGCCCCCACCCCCACCCCCACCCCGGCCCCGGGAAGACGGGCGGTGACCAGCTGCTGCTCACGGCGCGATTAGGATCTTGCCCGATTAGGATCTGGACGGGGTGGTGGTTGGAAACGGGTACCCAGCCTCCCCCCGCCCTGCCCTTCCTGCCTGTCGCTGGGGCGCCGACAGCACCCCACCCTGCCCGCGGGGGGCCAGCTTCTGTTGGCACGGGGACCCCGCTGTTGTTTTCTCTGACCGGGCTGCCCTCCTCCCCCACCACCCCCGACTCGAGGGCATGGGCTGGGTCCGAGGGGAGCCGACCTGCTGAGATTCATGGGGCTCCCTGCCCGTCAGGGGCAGGTGAGCCGCCCAGCGCAGGGCTCTGCCACCCCTGTTATTCTACGGGCAGCAGTTCTCAGAGACTCGTCTGCGTGAGAACCAGCAATGTGGACCTACTGTGTGTGCAAATGACATCATGTGCCCAAGGTGTCAGCATAGGGACGTGGTGCTCGAGGCTCCAAAGGATCCCTCTCTCTTTTTTAAAAAAAATATATTTTTTTATTTCAGAGAGGAAGGGAGAAGGAGAGGGAGAGATAGAAAGATCAATGGTGAGAGAGAATCATTGATCGGCTGCCTCCGGCACCCCCCCTCCCCCCACTGGGGATCGAGCCAGCAACCCTGGCATGTGCCCTTGACTGGCATCGAACCCAGGACCCTTCAGTCCGCAGGCCGACGCTCTATCCACTGAGCCAAACCGGCGAGGGCTTAATGTATTTTTATTGATTTCAGCGAGGAAGGGAGAGGGAGAGAGAGAGATAGAATCATGGATCGGCTGCCTCCTGCACGCCCCACACTGGGGATGGAGCCCGCAACCCGGGCCTGTGCCCTGATGGGGAATCGAACCGTGACCTCCTGGTTCATAGGTCGACGCTCAGCCATGGAGCCACGCCGGCTGAGCCGTGTCATTTTCCGCTGGGGGAGGGTGTGGGGTGTCCGCAGGATGCTCTGACTGTGGCAAATGAAATGAACACACGTCGGGAAGGATGGCCTGTCAGCAATACCCTGAAATGGTTCCGGGCGGGGGGGGGGGGGGGGGGGCGTGGAGGAGGGAGGGTTCCTTGCACTAAAACTTGGGACTTTCCTCTGATGTTACGACCACCGCGAAAAAGTTCATCAAACACAAAAACAAACGTAGAAAAGCTGGGGGAGAGCCGGCAGGCGCCCTCCTTGGCCGGCCCGGCCCGCCTCTCCGATCTGGGGCGGCTGCGGGTCCCGCAGGTGGGTTTCCGCGCCGGCTGCTATTTTCGGCCCCGTCTGAGCTCACACGCTCGAGAGGCTGACACCGCGCTTTGTTGGGGAATATTTATATCCCGAATCTGTCACACACCAGGCTGGCCGGCTTCCACCCACGGACGCGGGACAGTCCATGAAGAATTGGGGCAAGGTCGGGGGGCTGCAGGCCTAGCCTGTGCAAAGGACGGGTCAGCCACGGGGGGACGGGTCAGCCATGGGGGGATGGGTCAGCCACGGGGAGGACGGATCAGCCACGGGGTGGGGGGGACAGGTCAGCCATGGGGGGATGGGTCAGCCATGGGGGGGATGGGTCAGCCATGGGGGGGATGGATCAGCCATGGGGGGACGGGTCAGCCATGGGGGGACGGGTCAGCCATGGGGGGACGGGCCAGCCATGGGGAGGATGGGTCAGCCATGGAGGGACGGGTCAGCCATGGGGGGACAGGTCAGCCATGGGGAGGATGGGTCAGCCATGGAGGGACGGGTCAGCCATGGGGAGGATGGGTCAGCCACGGGGTGGGGGGGACGGATCAGCCATGGGGAGGATGGGTCAGCCATGGGGGGCGGGCCAGCCCACCCTCAGGGTATCTGCCTTTGGAAGAGCCCCAGAGGCCGTGGAACGCTTGCCTGGTGCCCCCGGGTGGGGTGGGGGACATAAACTCTCCTCCCCCTGCTCACAGCCTGAGGGTCTGTCTAAGGGACCGGGGCTGTGGCCTGAGGAGCCGCCGCCAGGACTCAGGGGCCCCGGGCAGCAGCGCCTCTGTCTGAGGGCTGCTCTAAGCGAGGCCAGCTCCCGGGACCCCAGGTGTCGGGGAGCGTCGCCTCCCGGGTGTCCATGCCCAGAGCCAGGCCGACGTGTGGGCTGTTTTCCACCATCAGCCCTGCAGCTGCCTCTGCTCCCGCTGACCCCGGTCGCCCGTCGCTAAGGCAACAAGGCCCTCGGGTTTCCCGAACGTCAGGGAATCTCAGCACCCACTTCCGCCGTGTCCGCGTGCACCCCACCCTGCCAGGCAGGAGGGGCCCTGTGGCCGCCCTGTCCCTGCCGGGGGGGGGGTCATCTCAGGCCTGCCTGGCCCACTGACCATGGGGGTGAAAGAGCAGGGAGGGTGGCCCGGCTGGTGTGGCTCAGTGGCTGAGCGTCGACCTAGGAACCAGGAGGTCAGGGTTCGATTCCTGGTCAGGGCACAGGCGCGGGTTGTGGGCTCGATCCCCAGTGTGGGGCATGCAGGAGGCGGCCGGCCGATCCATGATTCTCTCTCAGCATGGCTGTTTCTCTCTCCCCCTCTCCCTTCCTCCTGAAATCCATACAAGTGTTTTTGTTTGTTTGTTTTTAAAGAAAAGAGAAGGGCAGGGAGTCGGACACGGCGCTGGGGCCTGTGCCTCTGGACTGGCCAGGAAGCAGCTGTCATCCCTGGGGAGGCCCCACGGACCAGCCCCCCTTCAAGTCCACAGTCGGGCTTTGTTTAGAGCCTGGCGTGGTGTGGGCTGTGGCGGTCAAGCCCAGATGGAATGATGAGGGCGCAGGGCCAGTCCCTGAGGGATCTACCCTGCAGGCCAGACACCCTGACTCACTCGGAGGACACACAGACAGCGGAGGTCAGGCCGAGGCCGGCCACAGGGCACCGACCCCCGAGCACCGAGTTCCCAGAACACGGCTGCTGGCCGAGGCTCTCTCTTCTGCAGAGAGTGTGTGTGCATGCATGCGTGTGTGTGAACATACATGTGTGCATGCACACGCAGTGGCTGTGTGGATTGTGCATAAGTGTGTGCGCGCACATGTGTATGTGTGCGTGTGCGTGTGTGTCCAGCCCCTGCCCAGCCCTGCCCTGGGCCAGCTCTTCCTCGCGCGGTTCTGAACCGATCTGTGGTCCTCCCTCGCCCCCTCCCCCGCCCCCTCACATGCTCCTTCGCCAGCTCGCAGTCAGGATGCTGCCTGACGGCTGAGGGAGGCCCAAATGGTCTCCTGCCCCGGCCGGCCCTGTGGCTGCGCCAGATGTGGCCGCCCTGGGCACGGTGCAAGAAAGCCCAGCCCTGCCCTCTGTGTGGCCTCCACTGCCCCCGAGAGCCCTTATCTCCCGGAGGCCGCCACTGCCCACCCTGCCGGGGGGAGGGGGGGGAGAGGGAGCGTGTCCACAGACCACTGGCCGCCCTGACCCACCCAGTCTCCGGGCAGCCCAGGCCGCCCAGCCCACGGCTGGCTCCGTCCCAGAGAGTCTCAGAGGGGCCGTGATCCTATAGTGGCTCAGATGCGCTGGGTTCGAGTTCTGGCGTTGGCTCTTCAGGGTTGTGTGACCTCGGGCTCGGCTGGTGTTTGAGCTGCACCTCTGGGTCTGGGGCTCAGCCTGTGTGGGGGTTCCTCAGCGCCCCCCCTCCACCCGGCCCGGCCCGGCGTTGGTTCCTGAGCCTGTGGGAGAGCAGACGGCGGGGGCAGGCCCGTCCCCAGCTCAGCCGCCCTGCGCCCCAGCTGTGCTCATTGTCCAAGCCCCGCAACAAGCGGCCCTGTTTCTCCGCCGCAATTAGGACAGAACGCCCGTTATCTCTCCGCGCCCGTCGCCGTCGTCTGCACGGCCGGCTGAGGGCCTTTCTGGAGACGGGCACCTGCAGACGCCAGAGCGGGCGGCGGTAACCCCTTCCCGCCGGTGCCAGAGCCAAAGGCCGGCTCCACAGACAGCCGGCCCGGCGAGGCTCTCAGACCGGCTGGCCGACCTCGGGCCGACCTTGACCTTCCTGAGCCCGGGAGCCTCTCCCCTCCTGCCCCGGGCAGCCGTGGAAGCGCATGAGACGCTGCTCAGACGGTCCGCTTTCTGGAGCCACTGAGCCAGCCCCGCCTGTGTCCTGGCCCACAACCCTCCCGCGGTCAGAGTCCTGCAGAGAGCGCGCGCAAGTCGCTGAGCCCAGGGCGGTGCCGGTGTCGGTCGGGGTGGGCCTGGCGGGCCGGCGCCTCCCACTGCTCGGAGGGGCTTGGGTTTTGCAGGTTGGCAGCCCCGCTGGCTGACAGTCAGTCCCGCCTGCCTTTGCGTGTGTGCGGGTTGAGGGGGGCGTCACGCCCACGAGACCAGATGCCGTGAGGCGTACAGACGTGTGCGGTCGCTTGAGCATCCCACCCCTTCCGAACCTCTCCGCCAGCCCCTGCTCCCAGCCCCTGCGGCCCTGCCCTGCTGGTTCCCAGGACCCGGTGTTGATGCCTGAGGAAGGGCTGCGGGGAGCTGGGCGGGGCCTCGCCCGCCTGCTGAGTCCGCCAGGCCCCTTGCCCTTGGGGAACTGGGTGGCAGGGGTGGGCACCGTGGTGCTGGGGGCAGCGAGGTGTAGGTGACTGACTCGCCCATAACCCCGGACAGTGTCACCCCCGACTGGCACCCCTACCCCTTCTCCTGCTTTTTTTTCTTTTTAAGTATTTTTATTGATCTTAGAGAGGAAGGGAGAGCGAGAGAAACATCCATGATGAGAGAGAATCATGGACCGGCGGCCTCCTGCACGCCCCCCACAGGGGATGGAGCCCACAACCCGGGCCTGTGCCCCGACCGGGAATCGAACCCTGACCTCCTGGTTCCTAGGGCGATGCTCAGCCCCTGGGCCACGCCGGCCAGGCTGCTGCTGTCTTTTCTGCGCGCTCAGCACCCCGACCTGCGCCGTGTTTTCCGCGGTCGGCCGGCTCCTCTCACTGGGACACGGTGGGGCCTGAGGACAGGAGGGGTCTCGGGTCCGGCTCCCTTCTCTTCTGCGAGACAAAGGGCTTCTCTCTGATCTTTGTCTCCCACCCAGGACCTCCTTCCAGGGAGAGAGGGGGCGGGGGAGGGGGCTGTGTAGGTGTCACCCCTGCAGCGTGAGTGACAGGCTGTCAGACGGGGCGGCGTGTGCCGGGGGGGTGGGGGGGGGAAGCCTCTTTGTTAGGCGGGGAGCAGGGAACAGCCTCTCTGAGTGGGGCCCAGCCAGGGCGCCGTGGGCTCCGTGGCCCCCATACTCCCAGCCTAAGCAGGGAGGGTATGGAGCCAGGCTGCGCTGGGAGGTGAGCTTATGCAAATGCATGCAAATGTATGCAGATATAGGGGGCTGCCCACCTCCTCCTGCAGCTCTGCCGCCTGCCCCCTAGGCTCTGGGCTGGAGGGAGACCCCCAGCCCCACCCTGAACCCATCCCAGGTGTGACCCCTCCCCTGGCCTGAGAGGTGGGCTCCCACTTCTCCCTCCCAGGACCCCACCCCACCCCCACTAGTGAGTCGGGGGGGGGGCAGATTGAGAATGACGGGGCCATCCGCCCCCAAACTCCGGGCTGCCTTTCCTGCACAGCCCCAGGGAGCACAGGGCACCCTCCAGGCGGGGCCACAGGCTCAGGGTCAGGCTGAGCAGTGGGGGGACAGGCTGTGACCGAGCGCCCTCTCCCCGCCTGAGGAAGGGGGGACCCACTGCGTGGGAAGGAGCAGGGGCTGCTGGGATGGGAAGCCTGGCCCCCGGATCCCAGGGGAGCTGAGGGTCTGGTTGCTACGAAGGGAAGGCGGGGAGGTGGGCATGGTCCCTCGAGAGAGGATGGGAAATGGATTCTCTCTGTGACACGCGGGTGGCAAGGGAGGGGCAGTGGGTGAGGATGGGCTGGCCCCTCCCTCTTCAGCGGCCTGGCTGGCAGTGCCTGGGGCAGGGCCTGGTGAGAAGGTAGCGCCAGGCTGAGCCCTGGCGCCCGCGAGCTGGGAGCTGTCCAGCACGCAGCCTGCTGAAACCACAGGGGCCGGAGCAGGCCTCCGGGGAAGGTGTGCTGGCCGGCCCGTCTGTGCCCTCCCGGCTCCCGCCCCCTCTCTGCTCCAGGACAGACCCGGGGGACGCAGACACGTCCTGTCCCCGGGGGACCCAGAGCTTCCCGCCGGGGGGAGATGCTGCTTTTTATTGATGTCAGAGAGGAAGGCAGAGGGAGAGGGAGAGAGAAGCAGCTGAGAGAGAATCATGGACCGGCTGCCTCCTGCACGCCCTCCGCTGGGGATGGAGCCTGCACCCCGGGCCTGTGCCCTGACCGGGAATCGAACCGCGACCTCCTGGTTCCTAGGTCCACACTCAACCGCTGAGCCCCGCCGGCCGGGAGTGGGGTGGGCTGGAGCAGCAAGGGGGTCTGGCCTCCTGCACTCCCTAGCCCTCTACCCCGGCTTCCCGGCCTCCACCACCCGAGGCACCATTCCCCTGATTGCACCAACCTGTCTCGCCAAACACCTCCCACGGTGTCTCCCCAGCCCTCCCGCCTCCCCCCAAAGCCGCTCGGCTGTCCTGCCGGGGGCTCTGTGGCTGTCTCGGCTTGGAAACCACAAGCTATCACATCACCTCCTAACGCGCCCCTGGGGCCTCTGGTTAGAGTGGGCGGAGAGGAGCCACCGACACCTCCCCGCTGGGTACGGAGCCCCCCTGCGGCCCCCCTCGCTCCCCTGGGCCGAGGCTGAGCGGGATCCGCGGCTGGACCAGCGGCCAGTCCAGCTGTGGGCCCGGCCCGCCCCCTCCCGTCTCCGGAAGCTCTGCCCAGCCTCCCCCCGGCTTCCTGTTTGGTGGGGACCCTTCCTGGCTGGCTGTGAGTCCGCTTCCTCTCCCAGCCCTCCCTCCCCCATGTGCCACTCCTGCAGCCTCTGTTCCTGGGCAGACTGCACCCACCCCGCCCCGCACACCCCCCCCACCTCACGGGGGAGCAGGGTGCAGCCCTCCGCAGAGCGCCGAGGTGTCGGGGCGCCGGGTTGCTCCAGCAGCTACGGAACGGAGCGTCTTCGAGGCGCCAGGCACGGCCGAGGGTTCCAGGAGCCCAAGCCCAAGCTCAGCTTGGGAGCTGAGCCAAAGAGCCAGGTTGGCTGATGAGCTAGTGCAGTGGGGGCTCAGGGGGCCACTGAGCTCCCCCCAGCAGGTCAGGGTGGGCTTCCTGAAGGAGGTGACGTCGGAATGCCTGAGCTGAACGTGTAGGCGAATGCGTGTTAACTAAGAAAGGCTTGCGCCGGCCGGCCTGGCTCAGTGGTTGAGCGTCGACCTGTGAAGCAGGAGGTCACGGTTCAATCCCCGTCAGGGCACAGGCCCAGGTTGGGGGCTCCATCCCCAGTGGGGGGCGGGCAGGAGGCAGCCGGTCCATGATTCTCTCTCCTCGTGGACGCTTCTCTCTCTCCCTCTCCCTTCCTCTCTCTGACATCAATACAGATATTTTTCTTTTAAAGGTGTGGGCTGAGCGGCGGTTCGCGCCCAGGGCTGACGGAAGGGTGGGCTCCCCCCGGGTGCATGCGTCTCCCGGCAGAATTTTCCCGCCCTGCCGATCAGGAGCCTCTCTTTGTCCGGCTCCCGGTCCGGCCTGCGCCCTGTAAACACAGCTATGAAAACACATCCGTGTGTGTTTGTTTTGCTTTGCGGTTTTCACCCAGGGCGTCGGCCTCACGGCAGATGCACACGGGAGCCGGGCCCCTGCCAGGTCGCTCCTCTGCCTCCCAGTCTCTCTCTCTCTCTCTCTCTCTCTCTCTCTCTCTCTCTCTCTCTCTCCCTCTCCCCCCAGGGTGTTCCCTCTTCCCCACCTTCCCTCCTCAGCCCTCCTGCTCCTTTAGGCCTCGGCAGCCAATCCTGTTCCTCCCGCATCTCGTTGCCAGGCAACAGGCTTCCTACCTGCCCCATTGTGTTAGTGTCTCCATGACAACAAGGGTTGCCCAAAGAGATGGGGGAAAGTTGGGGGGTGGTGGGAGGGGGAGGCCAGACCCCGTGTCTCGGGACATTCGTGCAGTTTTTCCGGCAATAACTTGCTCGCTCTCGCGGTCCCCAGAAGGTGCCCCAAATATTCCCTAAACCAAACCCCATGAGGCCACCGGTCAGGTGATGGACGGGTCTGCAGGTAGAGAGAGAGATGCCGGCTTGGGGACATTCCTGCGGGGGCCAAGGATGGGAGCCACGGGCGCTTTTGTTTATTTTTATTTATTTACTTTTAAACATTTATATATATATTTATTATTGATCTCAGAGAGGAAGGAAGAGAGAGAGAAACATCCATGATGAGAGAGAATTATGGACCGGCTGCCTCTGTACACCCCACACTGGGGATCGAGCCTGCAACCCGGGCCTGTGCCCTGACGGGGATTGAACAGTGACCTCCTGGTTCATAGGTGACGCTCAACCACTGAGCCACACTGGCCGGGCTCTCCCGGCAGGCACCGGGCCACACGCTGTCGCCGCTGGCAGGGTCCCGGGCTGGAGGTCCCGGTGGCCCTGGACTTTGGGGCCTGGGACGTACGTGGGGGTGGTGAGCGGCCCTCCCGCCGTCTGCCGGCCTGGAAAAGCCATCTGGGAAGAACGGGGGGGATTTCAGCCGAGGGGGAGAAGTCATCAGCGGGTGTGAGAGGACGTAGCTGACAGGCCTGCAGGGAGAGCGGTCACCTGGCCGGCCGCCCGGGGGTCGTCTCAGGCTCCGGTTTCTGTGTCTGCGATGAGCCCCCCACCCGCACCCCCCCTCCCGCAAGGCCCCGCCCCCTCCGGCAGCCCCGGGCCCATCTGGAATCTGAGCTGTTGCTGGAGAAGCCAGACCCCCGGGAACCCGGCTGGAGGAAGTAATGACGGGGAGAGAGGAAATGAGCCGGGGTGGCCCCTGGGCTGACCGTGGGGCACCTCCCCAGGGGCCTGGGCACTTAGAATGCCAGGCTCTGCCCGGCCGGTGTTGCTCAGTGATGGAGCATCGATCTATGAACCAGGGGATCAGGGTTCCATTCCCGGTCAGGGCACAGACCCAGGTTGCAGGTTCGATCCCCAGTGTGGGGCGTGCAGGAGGCAGCCAGTCCCTGATTCTCACTCCTCATGGATGTTTCTCTCTCTCCCTCTCCCTTCCTCTCGGAAATCAATAAAAATATATTTTTTAAACAAAGAGAAGGCTGGGGCACTGTCCAGGGAAGCACAGTGAGGGGCCTGCCCCGCGACCCCAGGCCTGGGCAGTGCAGCGTTCGGGGAAACAGGCCGGGCTGGTGGGACAGGTGGCATCGCGGCCCTGGCTCCCTCACGTGCCAGGAAACTGACCTGATTCCGTCGCCTGCGATGACCGGGGCCCGTCCTGTCTTTCTCCTGTGAGAACCGGCTGCCGTCTGGCCTGGGAGGAGAGGGTCTGCGGGTCTAAGGCTGCAGGCGACCCCGGGGGCGTTGGCGGAGGCCTGGCTTCGGGCCTGGTCCCCATCCTGAGCCGGGAGCCAGCCCCGCGAGGCGAGCACTGGGAGGCCTGGCCCCCGCCCTCCCCTGCCCAGCCCTGGTCTCCTCAGCTTCCGGCCAAGGCCTATGCCACCGGCCACGCCCACCCTGTCCCGGGCCAGGCTCGTGTTCCTGTAATAACGGAATCTCCATCGCAGCACTCTCAGGAAGCTTATTATTATTATTATTATTATTATCATTATTGTCACTGTTTGATGGAGGAGGAGCGAGGCCTGGGGTTGAGTAACGTTCTCAGGACCTCAGCTGGGAAGCAGCTGGATTTGCACTGCGGGGGGAGGGTGAGCGGGGGGGGGGGGGCGGGGGGGGGAGGGTGAGGGGGGGAGGGTGAGCGGGGCTCGGGCTCCGGGACGTGTCCTTGTGCCCACACTCCCCTAAGCTGGAGCCAGACACTCCGTCCTTCGCCAGGAATGGCGTCTCCTTCCTGTTTCAAAGCCTGTGAACACGGCACCAGGGGAGGTTTATGCCGCCCCCGGGGGAGGCCTGGGACCCAGCGCGAGTCCCACCTGCAGACTTTTATTTCTTATTTATTCTTTAAAGATATTTTTATGGATCTCAGACAGGAAGGGAGAGGGAGAGAGAGAACCATCCATGATGAGAGAGAATCATGGACCGGCTGCCTCCCGCATGCCCCACCCTGGGGATCGAGCCCGCAACCCGGGCCTGTGCCCTGACCGGGGATCGAACCCCGACCTCCTGGTTCGTAGGTCGATGCTCAACCACTGAGCCACGCCGGCCTCCCCTCTCCGCCTCCCCACCACCCTCAGAGCCGAGGGAGCCGGCGCCCCAGGCACCTCCTGGCTCTGGGCTGGCTGTGCCCCTAGCCACGGCCTCCATTAGTCCCCGATGGGCTGGAGTCGGATGACCGGGGCTGAAAGGCTGGGGGTGGGGGTGGAGAGGCCGAGGGAGGCTGGGGGTTCAGGGGGAGCATCGGGGCAGGGGAGTCACAGCACAGGCTGGAGCCAGACGGTCTGGGTCCGACCCCTGCTCGGCGGTTCACCAGCTGCAGGATCGCCCCGAGTTCCTGGCCGCTCGGTGCTGGGAGTCCTTGTCCGGGACACGGGAATGGCAGTAGCAGCGGCACCAACGCCGGGGCCGTGGCAGGTGCTGCACCGTCAGCGTGTGGGACTGAAACACAACAGGGCTGGAGGGAATGAGAGGGCAGGACGGGGAGGGCTGGGCACGGGGGGCGCTGGGTCCCACTTGGCTGGGCCCAGCGTCCTCTTTATACGCCCAGGGGCGGAAGCGGGGGGCCGCGCCTCACGGTCTCGCTCCCTCCTCTCTCCGCAGGACGGCAGCCCGCACCGCTGACC
This sequence comes from Myotis daubentonii, assembly GCF_963259705.1. NCBI lineage: Eukaryota > Metazoa > Chordata > Mammalia > Chiroptera > Vespertilionidae > Myotis > Myotis daubentonii. Next base: position 825,323 of record NC_081859.1, on the reverse strand, counting down.
ATGAACGGGATGGCCAACGTGAACGCGGCCAGCCGCCCGCACTTCGCCTCCTCCATCCCCGTGCCTCGAGCCGCCTCGCAGACGCGGACCCACACCCCGGGCGCCTCCCCCCAGCTGCGCCCGCGCCAGGCCGGCCCGGCCCTGAGCCCCCAGCGAGCGGCCTCCCCGAGGCTGGGCAAGGCCGCTGGCCACCCCAGAGGCTCCTCGCCTAAGGCCGCCCGGGGGCGGGGCTCCCCGAAGCCGTGCGGGGTGGGGAGAGAGTCGGCCGAGGCTGCGGACGGCCTCTGCGGCTCCCCATGGAGCAGCCCCCGGGTGACCCCCAAATCGACCCTGCCCAGCCCGGCGGGTCCCAGGAGAGCTGGGGAGACGCAGGGACGGAGGATGGTGGCCCGGGAAGGGATTCCCGTCCGCCAGGCCCGTGGCCGGAGCCCAGCCCGGACGAGCCCTCTCGGAGAAACCCAGGCACCAGCGCCTCCCGACAGCCACAGGGCCCCTAACGGCCCAGGAGACGATCAACGAGACAGAAGCCATAGAAGTTCTGTGTCTTCGGAGCTGGAGGCTGGGGCAGCGCCGGGGGCCCCCTCTCCAGCCGTCAGCCCCGTGCAGGGCAGACGCCCCTCGCTGGCTCCGGGGGCCATCAGCTTCTCCTCAGTCCATCAGCACAGCCCGCCCATCACGGCCACGGTGGCCCCGTTCCAGTACAGGTGAGCTGGGCAGCGGGCCCCGGGCGGGGCAAGCGGAGGGCCCTGGATCCCGGCCGGCCTGGCTCCGTGGCTGAGCGTCATTCCAGGTCGCAGGCTCCATCCCCAGTGTGGGGCGTGCAGGAGGCAGCCGATCCGTGATTCTCGTTATTGATGTTTCTCTCTCTCTCCCTCTCCCTTCTTCTCTGAAATATATCTATATATTTTTAATATATTTTATCGATTTTTTTCACAGAGAGGAAGGGAGAGGATAGAGAGAAACATCGATGAGAGAGAGAGACATCGATCAGCTGCCTCCTGCACACCCCCCGTTGGGGATGTGCCCGCAACCAAGGTACATGCCCTTGACCGGAATCGAACCTGGGACCCTTCAGTCCGCAGGCTGACGCTCTAGCCACTGAGCCACACCGGCCAGGGCTGAAATATATATATTTTTTAAAAAAAGGGCCCTTGATGGTGAGTGGCCGGTGGGGCCCAGAGGGCCCAGAACGCACAGGAGTGGGCAGGGCAGGCCCGCGGAGTTGGGGGTCCAGAGCTGCCCAGGGGTTGGGAGCGTAGGGAAATCTATCCGAGCTCCGGTCTTTCTCAGCTCTGGGCGCGGCAGAGCGACCGCGGCCCGGGAGGCGGACTCCTGGAACGGCCACGCCTCCCTCTGGGACGCGGTGAGACCCTGTGTCGGGGCCTTCGGAGGCCCTTACAGCCGGTGGGGTCGCGGGTGGGTAGACGGGTAGGGAGGCCAGGCTTGCCCAGCTCACCTGAGGCTGCATCGCTGTCGTGGGTACCGGGCCTTCAGGTCATGGTGAGGGAAGTCCTGATGGCTCCTCCTCCTCTTGGGCCCACAGTGCCTGCATCTGTCCGTCTGTCTGTCTGTCGGTCACTCTGTTATGCCCTCTCTCTCTCTCTCTCTCTCGCTCCCTCCACTTACCATATTGCCGCTTGCATGGTTGTGCCTGCGCCCGGCGTGCCAGGGATCGCACGTAATGCTTCTCCCGTGGTCCCGTAGGGCCGGCCGCCGTGGCAGGTGGCGGTGGCCGGGCCACTGTGCATAGCAACAGGGCCACTCGCCGGGACCCCCCCCCCCCCCGCCCCGGCGTCCCTCAGACGCGGCCGGCTGACAGCCTAGCCGAGCGGGCACCCCAGTCAGCGGTGCTTTTCCAATGAAAACATCACTCGGGGCTCAGATGACCGCATTAAGTCAACGCCACCGTGTTTATTTATCTTTTTTATTTTGGGGGGAGGGCCCGGGACATGACTCATGGAACCCAGGCTTGCTGGACGTGTCACCCTGCGTGACGAGACCGTAATGACTATGGCACAGGCTAGAACACGCAAACGACGTGCCTTCCAGATGGGCCTGCCTTCCTGGGGGTTGCCCTATGCTCCTGGGAGGAGGAACGCTCGCGTTGTGGGTGTAGAAAAGCTTTTCCATCGTTCCCCGGACACTGGGGCCTCTGAGGCGGCACCGGCATCGGGGGGTGGGGGTGGGATCCACAGGAAACGTTACCTTTCACACGAGAAGCCGAGAGGGTGCGTGGTTCCTGGAAGGTCTAAGGGGGTCTCGTAGCACCGTCCCTGGTGCCTGGGGTCCCACGGCTCTCCACCCGCACGCAGGCCTCGTTTAGAGTGTGCACTGTATTTTTTAAATAAATCTTTATTGATTTTTAGAGAGAGGAAGGGAGGAGAAAAAAGCATCCATGACGAGAGAGAAACATCGATTGGCTGCCTCCTGCCCGCCCCCTGCTGGGGATCGAGCCAGCAACCCGGGCATGCGCCCTGACGGGGAATCGAACCCTGACCTCCTGGTTCATGGGTCGATGCTCAGCCACGGAGCCACGCCGGCCGGGATGGACACCACACTTTACTTTTTATTTTATTTTATTTTTTAAACATATTTGTATTGATTTCAGAGAGAGGAAGGAAGAGGGAGAGAGAGAGAGAAAAACATCCATGATGAGCATCATCGATCAGCTGCCTCCTGCCCGTCCCCTGCTGGGGATGGAGCCCGCAACCCGGGTCTGTGCCCTTGATTGGAATCGAACCGTGACCCTTCCTTCCGTCCGCAGGCCGACGCTCTGTCCACACCAGTTAGGGTCTCAGCCGGATTTAGAATCTGACCTTTTCCAAAGGGTCGCGTCATGGGTTGGGCAAGGGAGGGGTGGGACCGGGACGCCCCCAGGCACAGTGGCGGCGGGCAGGCAGGAGCCCAGCACACCCTGCGGGGCCTGGAGCTGGTGCCGTGGGCAGCTCTGCCAAGGCCGGGCTGGGCTGTCCTGCCCGCTTCCTGGCCAAGGACGTGCCATCTGCTGCCTGGGAGCCGCAGATCTCGGCTTTCGTGGAAATCTGCTCCTCACGCCGGCATCTCGGCTCCTGCAAAGCTCCCAGCCCTGACCTGCTTCCCCGGGGAGTGAGCCAGCCGGCCCCGCTCCCCCCGCTCTGTCCTCACAGCCGGCCCCCGTCACGGTCAGTGCCGGACAGCCCTTCCCTGGGGAGCTCATCGCCTGCCCCTCCTCTGACCCGGCCACCCTGACCCCCTGGATACTCCGCCCCTGGGACCCAGGGAGGCCCCCGTGTCCCTCCGTCTGGATCCTCCGGTCCCTGCGAGTGGCCCCGTGGGATCTTCAGCCACCGTCCCTTTGCCCCCTGCAGCACGCCCCCCCCTCGGCCTTTGACCTCCGCTCCTCGCTTCTCAGGCTGCCTCTGGGCCGTGGTGTCAGGCGTGTAGGGTGGTTGGTTTTCTCCCGTCCGGTTCAGGCCTCGGCCAGCGTCCAGCACGGGCGGGACTGTCCACACAGCGGGAAAGTGGGGGAGACCCGGTCCGGCTGTGGGTGGGAGGTGCAGAGCCCCTGGAGGCTCAGAGGTGCCCCGCCTTCCTCAGCAGCCCCTCCCCGACCCTGACATTATCATCATGGCAACAGTAACCATGGCAACAGAGGACCCCTGTCCCTAATCATGGTTGCGGCTCACCTGCTGTGGGTCAGGATTTGCCTTCTGGTCCGTCAGGGTGGGGACCTGTTTCCTGCCAGCGGCCGTGTGGGCATTTACAACATCGTCCGAGGGCCAAACACATGAGCAACTTAAACGTTAACCAGCTGCCCGGCCGGCGTGGCTCAGTGGTCGAGCGTCGGCCTATGAACCAGGAGGTCAGGGTTCGATTCCCGGTCGGGGCACAGGCCCGGGTGGTGGGCTCGATGCCCAGTGGGGGGCGTGCAGGAGGCGGCCGGTCCATGCTTCTCTCTCATCATGGATGTTTCTCTCTCTCTCTCTCTCTCTCTCTTCCTTCCTCTATGAAACCAATAAAAAAAAAAAAAAAAACATATTTTTTAAAAAAGAAGAAAAAGAAAAACTGGAGAGAGAGAGCCATCTCCTAGCACTGGAGATGCACAGGGTGCCCTGGCCCCGCCCCTCCCTGGGACCAGCGTCAGTTTCCCCCCCTGCCCGCCCCCCCCCCCCCCCCCCTGCCCAGCCGCCAAAGGGCCCATTTAGCTGGAGACAGTGAGCGTGGCGGGCGGGCCCTCCCGGAGCCCAGGGTAATTGCCTGTAATGAAGGCTCCTCCGTCTTTGTTCCTGCGAGTGGCCTGTGTGTGCCCTTGGGAGCTGGTGCCCAGAGACCCCACCCTGCCCGCTGCCCCCACCGGCCGAGCACCGCACAGCCTCCTGGGAGTCGAGTGGCCCAGGCTGAGCCGACCCCTGCTGCCCCCCTCCCTCCCTGCCCGGACCGGGGCCAGCCTTGGGGGGCGGTGTGGGTGTCCCCTCGCTCCGTGAGGGGTCTGGCATTGGCCTAAGGAGCCTGTCCCTGTGATGCACGGGCCGTAGTCCACGCAGAGCCCTGGGCAGCGCCCCTGGCCTGAGGTCCCCAAGCCCCGTGGGTGACGTAGGAATCGGGCGACTGGCCTCAGGCATCCGTGTGAGACCCCGAAACAGTGCTGTTCTACACGGGCAGGCACTGCCTGCTCCCCGGGCATCCCAGGGCCAGCCCCGGCCAGTGGCTCAGTAGACGTCTTGAATGAATGAACGAATGAATGAATGAGTGAGTGGATGAATGAATGAGTGGATGAATGAATGAATGAATGGATGAGTGAGTGGATGAATGAATGAGTGAGTGGCTGAATGAATGAATGAGTGGGTGGATGAATGAATGAGTGGATGAATGAATGAATGAATGGATGAGTGAGTGGATGAATGAATGAGTGAGTGGCTGAATGAATGAATGAGTGAGTGGATGAATGAATGAATGAATGAATGAATGAATGAATGGATGAGTGAGTGGATGAATGAATGAGTGAGTGGATGAATGAATGAATGAGTGTACCGGAGGTCAGGCCCTCCTACTCCGAGGCCCAACTTTGCCAAGACACCTGCAGCCTCTGGGCGGCCCGGGCACAGGGGTGCAGGTACCAAGCTCTAAGGGGTCCCCCAGCCCCGTGGAGAGGCGTCAAAGCCACAAGTGACCACCGTTCCCTGTCCGGCAGGTTGCAGACCGAGCCTGAACCCGGCCCCCCTCCCCAGGGCAGCTGGGCCGTGGACGGCTACTCCACCCCCCGTGGCAGGACGGAGGACGGCGTCTCCTGCGTGGGTGAGTGCTGCGGGGGAGGGACCTCTTCCTGGGGTGGGGGGTCCCTCTCTTCACGGGGGGCGGGGGCGTCTGCCGCGTATATTGCGTTTAAGCTTTGGGGCTCAGCCCAGAGCTAAGCCTTCCCATCTGGGCGGCGAGCTCTTCAAGGTCAGGAGAGGAGAGTAGCCGGTGGGCAGGGGACACAGCCTGACCTCGCTGTCCTCTGTTGGGCAGGTCGTCGGGGGCCCCGGGCGGCGTGGGATCGGGGTCCCCTGAGCCGTCTTCGGGCCTGGAGGCGGTGACTCAGAGCCACTGTGACTCGGGGAGGAGAGGGCGGGCGATGGGGTGGAGCCCGGGCATCGAAACAGGAAGCCACCGCCTCCCGCCGGGAGCAGGCACGCGGGGGGCCGGGCACGGCGGGGGACACGGAAAGGGAGCCTCGCTGGCACCCGACACCCTCGGCATGAGCATGTGGTCACGGGGAAACTATGTCTCTATTTTTACCTCGGCCGCGCTGTCACTGTAACCGCTTCCTGATGTGCGCCACGTGGAGGGAGCCACTGGTCGCCACCGAACCGATGGGGGCGGGGGCGCGGGCGAGATTGTCATCCGACCAACGGGGGGGTCTGGGCACCCCCCAGGCTTGTCTGCTGGGAGACCCCTCGCCAGCCGGACCTGGAAGTGTGTGTGTGTGTGGCCGCGTGGGGCAGAGTGCCGGGATCCTGGGGGGACTTCACGCAGGGCCTGGCCGTCTCATCGTTCATTCGTTTGGTCGGTCGGTCGGTCGGTCGTTCAGTCAACAGACCATCAGGGAGGGTTGGCCTTATCCAGCGCTGAGCTCACCACTGGGGGAAAAGGGGAATCAGCCCCGGCCGGGGTGGCTCAGTGGTCGAGCGTCGACCGATGAACCAGGAGGTCAGGGTTCGATTCCCCGTCAAGGGCACAGGCCCGGGGTGTGGGCTCGATCCCCTGCAGGGGGTGTGCAGGAGGCAGCCGGTCCAGGATTCTCACCATCGATGTTTCTCTCTCCCCCTCTCCCTTCCTCTAAAAGTAAAACTAAATTTTAAAAAAAGGGGGGTGGGGATGAATCAGACTGTGACGTGCATTCAGGGAGGTCACCGTGTCGGGGTTCATCCAGCGACCTCACCCTGGAGAGTCTGTTGGCTCCCGGAGGGCCTCCCAGTGGCCGCCCGTGTTGGAGCTGAGCAGGCACCCCGGGGGGCCTGGGCTTGTCCCCGACATCGTAGGAGAGTCGGGTTCGCATTGTAGATGGTAGCGTGCCGCCGTCTCCCAGCCACGGATCACGTGGTTTCCTGTCCACGTGTGGACATGACGGGGCCGTCGGCTCTCTTCTGTCGCTCAGACCCCCTCCCTCCTGGTCTGGGAACTCTCGGGGTCCCCGTCCCCTAGCTTGGCGCTGTTGATTGGTGTGTGGGGAGATGGAGCCCCAAGGACGGGGGGGGGGCGGTGGGCAAGGCTGGGTTGGGGGACCTGGTCCGTCTCCCTCCGCAGCTGTCTCGCGACTCAGGTCCCTGCAGCATCCAGGCATCTGGGGGGACCATGTCCTCAAGGGACCTTTCTTAGCCTGGCTCTGCTTTGCTACTTGTCGGCCTGGACGTAGTGCCCCAATGAGGCAGGAGCGCTGATGGGCAGGGAGAGGGTTTCCCAGGATGCCCGCCCACCAGCAGGCTGTTGGCACTGGCCTCTGGATGCCCGGGGGGCATCCCTACCCGGCTGCTCCCTCCGCCTCTGCCCCGGGTAAGCGCCCTGTGAGTCCACCTGGTTGTGCTCCTGCCCATCCCCCCGGGGGCGCAGCCGTGCAAAGCGGTGCCTGTCTGTCCGTCCGTCCGTCCGTCGGGTCTCCGCTTGGGAAGCCGGGGAGCCGGGCTGGCGTGACTGTGCCCACATGTGCGAGGCCGCGTGCGGGGGGCGGGGGGAGCCCGCCCGAGGTTGACACGGATCCTTAATTACTTCCACTCGGTGGCATGTTGGAGGGAGCGCGAGGGACACGGACGAGGGCCTTGCCTCATCGGAACAGGCGAGCCGAGGTGCCCGCCCCCGCCAGCCGCCCCCGGAGGCCGCTGCGTGCAGAGCAGGGCGGCCGGGCCGGCCTCACGTCCGGGTTTGCTTCCCTCCTCCCTCCTCGTCCCGCGGGGAGCCGACCCCATGTTTAAGCCACAGTCACGTGTTTCGTGTCTCGTGGGTTTGGGAGCAGGGATAGGGACAAGGGCACAGCCCGGGGACCCCCTTCCCGCCCCAGGCCCTGGGCTCCAGGGGGCAGCTCCCCGTGCGGTGACATGGGGCCGCGGGAGAGGGAAGTTCGCACCAGGTACCCAGACGCCCGCCCAGCGCACCGGGGAACGCTCCTGACATCCGCCCCCGTGTTCAGACGCGGAGGAATTGCCAGCGATTATTCTATTAACGCCCGCGGATGGAGGATCCGTGGCGCACCTCTGTGAGCTCAACGCCTCGTTTGAAAACCTAACAGAAACCCGTAGAGCACGGAGGTGGCGAGCGAGACGGGGAGTGCAGCCCGGCGCCCGGTTGTGTCATGGGGGTGGTTAAAGGGCCAGGCGTCTGTCCCCGGCTGGTTCCGGCTCGGGTTCGGGTCCAGGGTCCTGGTCCAGGTCCGGGTCCAGGTGTGCACAGGTGCCTCCTTGCAGTTGTCTTTAAGTTTCTGGCCCCAAGGAGCTCACCCAGAGAGACTGGGCAACATTACGTCTTCCCAACAAGACTTCTATCGGGCGGCGGGCCTGAGGGACCTTCTGGATCCAGTCCGCACGCGGGGGAAGCCCTGCTGGGCGGCCATGATGGCATCGAGGGGCTGGCCGGACAGCAGCCTTCAGTGGGCTGAACCTCGTGGTCCCATCAGACAGGCGGACAGCAGATCTCTTCTGAACCCAAATACCCGAGCTCGAGGCCCACAAGTGCCCAAGCCCGGAGCTCAAGGGGCATCTCCTGGGACAGAGCCCAAGCCCCACTGGGTCCACAGAAACGTCTCAGTAACCGACGCCGCCCGCCCTGGCAGAGCGAAGGTGGTGACGGGGCCGGGAGGAAGCCAGCGGGTCAATCTGGGAGGGCTTCCTGGAGGAGGCCCCCAGGGGTGTGAGTCAGCTGGTGCCGCCATGTGGGACCCCTGTGTCCACTGCCCCTTTCCTTCTCCAGGTGGCAGACAGGGGCTCGGGTTCCAGCTGGGGCAGCCACGTGACCCCGGCCGCCCGAGGACACCTGGCCCACTCTTGCCCCTGTCTCCCAGGGGTGTGGGAAAACTCTCCCTGTGCCTCTGAGCAGAGCAGCACACAGCTGCGGGGGAAGAAAGGGGCTTCCGTCCACGGGGACGAAGAGAGGTCGTTGCTGGCCGCCCTCTGGCCCCGGGCAGCAGAGGAGGGAGAGGAAGTGTCGCAGGGACCCTGTCCCAGAGCCCGGCGTCCCTTCCAGCTCACCAGCTGCATCGTCTCTCCCACGGGTCCGGAGAGGTCACGGCTGTTTACGTCCCCCACACATCTGCTCTGAGGCGCGCATTCGATCATTTCGTCCGTCGTCATTCACCACAGACTCCTGAGAGCCCACTGGGTGCAGAGAGCTGTGATGGGTTTTGAGAAACAGCCCATCCACCATCAGAAGACCAACCAAAGATGGAAACACAATGGAAGGAATAAAGGCTTTGGCCACGGATGTCGGGAAGTTACCAAAGTGGCCGTCAAGCCCGAAAAGTCGCCGCCTGTGCCGCCCGTCACCACCAGAACCAATAAGTAGAGGCCAGGATTCAATCTTCCTTTTTGTTTTTAAATTTTTTTAAATTGATATCAGAGTGAGGGAGAGAGAGGGAGAGAGAGATGGAAACATGAATGATGAGAGAGAATCACGGATCGGCTGCCTCCTGCACGCCCCACACTGTGGATCAAGCCTGCAACCTGGGCACGTGGCCTTGACCGGGAATCGAACCCAGGACCCTTTAGTCTGCAGGCTGACGCTCACATCACAGCGCCCCCTCCCTGCCCTCATCATGGCTCCCCTCCGCCGGCTGCATCTCTGAAGTGGACCCGCCCGTCCTGCCAGTGGGAGGGGCTCGGGGCTGGGGCTGGGGCTGGGGTGACAGGGAGGACCCTCTCTTTTTAGGAATCACTCGAGAGGAAGCATTCTGCACGCACTGGCTTCATGCACCGGTGCTGGGAATGGCTGTTGCCACGGCAGCAGGGCCTCCCCCTGCAGCAAGGGATGGTGGGAAACTCCGGGGATGTGCAAGGAATGGAGAAGGAGCCACGGAGGGAGAGGTGGCAGGAGGGCGCGTCTGAACGTTCCAGGGTCCGAGGTGCCCGTGTCAAGGGACCGACTCCCACCTGGCAGGACCGTTTAGAGAGGGACTGGGGGAAGGCGACCCGCGGTCAGGGGGGGTCGGAACGGCGATCACGGGGATCCCCACTGAGTGAGCTCCTGAGATGAGCGTGGCAGGGGGTCGTGCAGAGGGAACATGGGGTGCAGAGGGCATGGCGGGGGCTAGCACCTCACTTCCTGAAGTGGCGGGACTTCCCGACCTACTCGCTGAAGGGAAGGAGAGGGCTTGGGATTGGGGGCATAGGACATCCCCGGAGAGGAGGCGCCCAGGAATGACGAGAGGGGGTGGGGCAGTCAGATGACCCGGAGAAGAGGAGGGTCAGGTCCCAGAGAGGACAGAGAGAGGGAGGCTGAGGCCTGGAGAGCAGCCCTCTCCCCCCCACCCCCGCCCCCTGCACTTAGTAGGCCCAAGTCCAGCACTTAGTAGGCCCCGAAATAGGAAGAGGCTGTGCTGGCAGGCGAGAGAACGGGTGGGGGGAATCGGGAAAGCCGCCTGGAATACCAGGCGGGGACAGGGAGGGTGCAGACCAGGAGAGGGGCCTCGGAAACTCCCAGGTGGAGCCTGGGGTTGTGGTGGCAACCGACAGGCCATGAGGATCCGCCTAAAGGGACCTCGTGGTGCCATGCCCCGCAACCCAGGCATGTGCCCTGGCTGGGCATCGAACCATCACCTCCTGGTCCATAGATCGACACTCAACCCCTGAGCCACTCCCGCCGGGAGGGAGCTTGGCCTGGCCTGGGAGGCCCTGGGGGGATGGGCAGGGTCCCGCTCCCGGTGCCTCTGCACACCCCCCATCTCTGTTCCCTGGGCCCAGGTGGAAGGGGCGTGAGAAGGGCTGGTGTCTGCACCCCCACGGTAGCTCTGGCAGGTTAGGGGCCCGTCCTGGGCCTCCCTGTGCTTCGCCAGGCTGGTGGACACCTCACGTCCCGCCCCCCGAGTCCCCTCACCTGTGCGGCTGCTGTTGCAACCACTGCAGGAGGAGCCTGAGAGCCGGAGAGCCGGAGGGTGCAGTGACTTTGACAAGGTCACGCCGTTCCTTAGCACGGGCACCGACCTCCTGATATTGAGGATTAGTCTTCTCCTTCAAGGCCTTGGCACCCCTCTCCCACCCACCCCCACCCCCGCCGGACCCCATTAACCCTGGGCCCTGTGTCTCCAAACCATAGTCCTCAGGGGAGCAGCCTGGTGCCTCCAGGACTGAACCAGGTGGGACTGGGAGTGTCCTGGGGGAGGGGGTAACCAGAGGCTTGGGGGGAGGGGTGTCGGGGAGCCAGTCGCCTGGCTATCACTCCCCCACCCCCTCCCAGGAGAACCCCGGCTCCTGCTCAGAGCTGCCCGGTCTCAGTCCCTTTTACCTGCACCCCCACATCTCCATGGCAGACCCTGCCCACCCGACTCTGGGGTGGAGAATGTCTCCTGTCTGAGTCCAAACGGAGGAGGAAAACTGGTGGCACCCTTATCGCTACCCCCGCCCCCACAACTCCCGTACCCCTACTCACCCGCCCCTGCCTCTCTCCGGCAAATACCACCCCCTCGAAGCCAGAAATAGACACGCAGCCCTCTCCCCACGCCCCTCCCTCGCGCACACTCCTCCCTCCCCGGTTGCGCCCGCCTCCCTCCCTCCTCCCTCGCCGGCTCTGCTCGGAGCCCAGCCGCAGCCGCAGCCCCTGCTCCAGTGGGCAGGCTGCGGGGAGCGGCCAGGGCGCAGCGCCGCGTGCCCCCGGGCCCCAGGGCGAGCAGGCGGGCCCGGGCTTTGGGTTTGGGGCTTCCGTGCTTTCTTGGATTGATTTTTTTTTACATTTTTAATTTGTATTTCCTCCGCCCGCCCTTTTCCTCTCCCCCCCCCCCCGCCCCCGGCTTCTCCCACCCTCCCCCGGCTTCCTCGCTCTTTCCTCTCCCCCGCTTCCTTCCGCGCCTCCTTCCTCGCCTGTCGCCTCCTGTGCGCGCTCGGCTCGCCTCCCTTCCTGCGCCCTCCGCCCTCGCCCTACCTCTCTCCCTTCTTCCCCGGTTCCTTCCGTCCTTTCTCTCCCCTCCCCGCCCCTCCCCCGCCTCCTCCTCCCCGCGCTCCCCCGCCCCCGTGCCTGCAGACGCGCGGATCCTCCATGCGCTCCTCGCGGGCAGAATGCTGGGCAGCGGCGTCAAGAGCGCGCAGCCCGAGCTGGAGCTGAGCGGCGGCGGCGACGAGAGCGCGGACGGAGCCCGGGACCCCGGGAGGAAGGCGGCGGCGGCGGACGGCAGAGCCATGCTGCCCAAGCGCGCCAAGGCGCCCGGTGGCGGCGGCGGCGGCGGCGGCGGCGGCCTGGGCAAGGCCAGCGCGGCGGAGCTGAAGGTCTTCAAGTCGGGCAGCGTGGACGGCCGCGTCCCCGGCGGGCACCCCACCTCCAACCTGCGCAAGCAGAAGTCGCTCACCAACCTGTCCTTCCTCACCGACTCCGAGAAGAAGCTGCAGCTGTACGAGCCGGAGTGGAGCGACGACATGGCCAAGGCGCCCAAGGGCTTGGGCAAGGCGGGCTCCAAGGGCCGCGAGGCCCCCCTGATGACCAAGACGCTGTCCAAGTCCGAGCACTCGCTCTTCCAGGCCAAGGGTGGCTCGGCCGGCGGCGGCGCCAAGACCCCCCTGGCTCCGCTGGCGCCGGGCCTGGGCAAGCCCAGCCGCATCCCGCGCGGCCCCTACGCCGAGGTCAAACCGCTCAGCAAGGCCCCCGAGGCCGCGGTCAGCGACGATGGCAAGTCGGACGACGAGCTGCTGTCCAGCAAGGCCAAGGCGCAGAAGGCGGCGGGGCCTGCGCCCTCCTCCAAGGGCCCGGAGGAGCGCGCCTTCCTCAAGGTGGACCCCGAGCTCGTGGTGACGGTGCTGGGGGACCTAGAGCAGCTGCTCTTCAGCCAGATGCTGGGTGAGTCCCGACCCAGCCCGCCGCCGCCCCCGGCTTCCTCCCTCCTCCTCCCCGCTCCTGCCTCCCGGCCAGCTGCTGGAGGAGACCTGGAGAAAGCGCACCCCTCCCCCTCCCCCCGCCGCCCCCACTGTGGGGCTCTCCAGACCTCAGGTCGGTGGTGCCGAGGGCGCCTTGCGCCCAGATGTGCAGGGCTGGCCCGCCTCCAGCTGCGGAGGCCACGCGCCTCCTTAGCAATGTCACCAGGAGGCCGCGCGTGCGGCTTGGGCCCCGGGCAGGTGCGGCTGGACAATGGGGTGGAGGGCGCAGATCCTCAGAACGAACCGAGCCCCTGGGCGCCCTCGCATCTTAAACCCCCAAATCCTAACCCGGCGGAACCTGGGACTCAGGGGTGTGGGGCTGCGGGCTGCGCGCTGTGAGCGCCAAGCCGGGGAGAGCCGGTCCCCGGGACACGTGTGTGTGCGGGAAGCAGATGTGAGGCCGTTCCGCCCCGAGCAGAGCTGGGGCCCCACTTCCTCTGTGTGTCCCCGGCGGGGGCGCGAGTCGGATGTCCAGGGTCTGGGGCCGGCGGTCCGCCAGCTGCGCGCATCTGGCTGCGCGTCCTGTCCCCTCCGCTCGGCTCCAGCCCAGACCCCTTCTTCGGGGGCTGGTTTTTAGGGGACATAGAGGGGTGGTGCTTGCGCGCCGAGCCTCCTGGGTGACCGGGAAGCCGGTGCCCTTTGGCGAATGGAAGCCGAGCCGGCGGGGAGGGAGGGACAAAGCCGGCTCCGGCGGAGGAGGAAGCACAGAGAGCGGCCCATTGTTCTCGCGCCTGGAGTCGGTGCAGAGAGCCCAGCGGCCCGGCACGGCGCTGGCTGCCCGGGATCCCTGGCCTGGAGATGGGGTGGCGCAGGGCGCGAGGCTGCGGGGCCTGGGGACCCCACACGACCATGCTGGTCCGCGGGTGGCGGGCGGGCAGCCGGGGCCTGGAGCCCCGCAGGCCGTTTTGCTCCAAGGACTTGTTGCGGTGGCTGGGGTATGGGTCCTGGGCGCCCGGGGATGTGGGTCCTGAGCGCCTGGAACCAGCTTCCCGGGTACCAGGCTGGTGCCCGCCCCGCGGGGGCTGGGAAGGGGCGTGTCCGCGCGCGCGCGTGTGCAGGGGCGGGGCCGGCGCAGGCGGCGTGGTGGAGTGACAGGCGGACGGGTATGGACACGGGGTTGGGGGGGCGGGGGCGCGCCCCGGAGAATGCAGCGCTGGAGGCCGGTGGACCCTGGCGCAGTCTCCCCCGCACCCCCAGATTCCCGTGTGAGCCCTTGACCAGGAGCAAGGATTCTGGGCCTCGCGGAGGAGGCCGCCTATGGACTTTGCCCGGGCAAGAGGGGCTGGGGGTGGGGGTGCAAACCCGGTGACCTCGGGAGTGTGCTATCCGCGCCCACGGATGCCAGTGGGGGAGACGGACAATAAGAGAAAAGAGGAACGATTCCAGGGCGGAGGAAAGGCATGGGCACCGCGTGATGGAGAGGGACTGGGCGGGGGCGCCTGAGGCCGCTGTGGGAGGCGCTAATGGAGTTGGGGAGGAGGCACCAGGTGGACTGGGGGTGGGGGTGGGCAGGGGAGCGCGAGGCGCCCACTGTTGGACTGAGGGTGTGGGATGGAGCATCAGAAACTCAGACTAGCAGAGGGCACGGCTCTTCTGTTCAAGGTCAGGCCTCGCCTGGGGGGGATGACTTAGCGCCTCTGGGCCGTCCCCAGCCCTGGAGGTCCCGGCCCCCCCAGGACCTGGCTGCCTGGGAACTGCTTTTCCAGAATCAGTAACCTGCCAGCCCGCCTGGCTCAGTGGTTGAGCGTCAACCTATGAACCAGGAGGTCAGGGTTCAGTTCGGGGCACGTGCCCAGGCTGCGGGCTCCATGCCCAGTGTGGGGCGTGCAGGAGGCAGCCAGTCCATGATTCTCTCTCATCATGGATGTTTCTATCTCTCTCTCCCTTCCTCTGTGAAATCAATAAAAAATATATATATTTTTTAAAAAGAAGCAATAAGCTAAGACTCCCTGACAGATGTCCCCACGCTGGCAGGGGAGGGGCGGGGGCCAGCGGTGTGGTCCCCCCTCCCACCCAGCACCTGGGAGATGAGGACAGAAGACCTCCTCCCACTTCCCCAGGTGGAGAGGGCGGGGTCGGCAGGGAAAGAAGCCGGTGTGGCTCAGTGGTTGAGCTTCGACCTGTGAACCAGGAGATCAGGGTTCGATTCCCAGTCAGGGCACAGGCCCGGGTTGTGGCCTCCATCCCCAGTAGGGGGCGTGCAGGAGGCAGCCGGTCCATGATTCTCTCTCATCATGGATGCTTCTAGTTATCTCTCTCTCCCTTCCTTGCTGAAATCAATAAAAATATTTTTTTTAAAAAAAGAGGAGCCCCCCCCCCCCCCAGGCCACCAGCCCTGACCTGATGACCCCACAGAGGGGTTCACTCTCTGGCCAACTTGCCTGGCCGGTGGGTCCCTGGTGGGTGGGGATAGAAGGTGGACTGATGGACGCAGGGCCGGGAGAGCGGGTCTGACCTGAGAGCCCGCAGAGCGGTGAGGTGTCCTGGGCTGTCAGGATGGCCCTCCGTGGGGACCGGGGTGGCCTGTGGGGACCGGGGTGTCCGCCTCGACAGGTTGGGATGAGGCGTCTGTTCCCCACAGCGAGGCTCGGAGTCAGGTTACGCTCCCTCCCGGGGACCCTCCCAGACCCAGAAGCTGCCAAGACCCGGTTTCTGGGGGGGGGGGGGGGCGGTGAGGCAGCCCCAAGTAACCAAGTAAGAGCTTTTCTGGAGCGAGAGGGGAGAGCGGAAACCTGATCGTCCCCTCTCGGAACTCAGCTGGGGCCCAGATGGTCCCGGCGGGCGGCCCCTGCCCCTTCCCTCGCCTCAGAAGCTGCCAGAGAACTGGGGTCCCACCGGAGAGAGAGCCCCAGAGACTGGGAGACCGAGGGGTGATGGCCCGGGACGGGGCCACTTCCAGGACCCCAGCTAGGAGGTCGCAGTTCGATTCCCGGTCGGGGCACATGCCCGGGTTGCAGGCTCGATCCCCGGTGTGGGGGGCGTGCAGGAGGCGGCTGATCCATGATGCTCTCTCATCATTGATGTTTCTATCCTTCTCTCCCTCTCCCTTCCTCTCTGAAATCAACTTTTATAAAAATATATTTTATTTATTTATTTTTTACACAGAGAGGAAGGGAGAGGGATAGAGAGTTAGGAACATCGATGAGAGAGAACCATCGATCCGCTGCCTCCTGCACACTCCCCACTGGGGATCTGCCCGCAACCAAGGTGCATGCCCTTGACCGGAATCGAACCCGGGACCCTTCAGTCCGCAGGCCGACGCTCTATCCACTGAGCCAAACCGGCCAGGGCTGAAATCAATTTTTACAAAATGTATTAAAAAATAAAAAAAAGACAGTTTTTCTTCTCTGCAGGGCCCCGCCCAGGGCCTGCTCCTCCCTACCTACAGGCGTGGCCTCCTGCCCCCCTGAGCCGGTTCTCGGGTCCCAAGGCAGCCAGCTGGGCTCTGCTGCCCGGAGGGGCGGTGGCTGCAGGAGCAGGTGTCAGGGCGGGTCCTGGGCTGCGGGGAGACTGCAGACAACCCCCGAGGGCTGGGGCATCCCTGCTTCCCAGCCGAAACCAAACCCCAGAGAGACGGGACTGGATGGGTGACGGGACCACGTTCCCTGGAATCCTGGGGTGTTTTCTGACACCTTCCCCTTGTTCCACATCTGTGCGCCCCCGCCCCCCCCCCCCCTATCCATTACCGTGACTGCACCTGCCCTGTCCCCAAGCCTGGGCTGCCGGCCCCAGAGACGACCTCTGCGGCTGACCTCCCGTCCCCGGCCTCCTTGGCACCTGTCCCTTTGCACGGCCTCCGACCTGGAGACTTCAGGAGCAGGCTGTATTGTGGGGCTCAGGGGGAGCCAGGCCTGGTGTCCAGGCTGAGGGAGCCCCCAGGGTGCACGCCTGCAGCTCGGCACCCCTGCCGCCCGCCCGCCCGCCCGCCCGCCCCGGCAGCGCTTGGCCGCGTCTCCCGCTCAGAGAGAGTCCCTCTTCCGTGTAGAACACGCCGCCCCCTCACCCTTCCCCGAGCCTCAGGGAGCCTCGTCGTGGAACTCGTCAGGCTGAGCCGCCCACCTAGAGACAGAAGGAATCCCTCTGCCGCACCGCCGGCAGGTGGGTGTTCTGTTTACACACTCCTCGTGACGGGGAGCTCACTACCTTGTTTTCCTGGAAAGCACTCGTTGTCAGGAAGCCCGTTGAGCCCGGATTCTGTCTCCTGAGAGTTTGCACCTCTGGGTGCAAAACCTGTGGCCCGGACCCTCCCAGGCGACCCCGCCTGCCTTTTCCCGGCCCCGTTCCCTGTGTTGGAGGCCAAACCCCTGTCTTTTCTTTTGAAATAAGACGATGGAAGGGGGACGCGGACCTGTTCCCCTGATACCTGGGCCCAGCCTTGTCCAGCCCCCCACCGGGACGCTCTCCCCTCCTCGTAAGGCCTGCTGCTTCCCAGCACCCACTGGGTACCCCTGGCCCTGCAGCCGGCTCTCCGCCTGCTGCCTGGAAACCCCGTGAGCAGCCGGCGGAGGGGAAGTGCTCACATATGTTTCTCGTTGGCGCTGGCTGACCTCCTCCCCAGCCTGTTTGCATTACCCAGATGCGTTTGATGTCCCCGAGCCCAGCCTGGGCCCTGCCTCTGTGCACAGGAAGGGCTGAGCCGGCGCAGGAGCCGGTGGGACCCTGCTCGGCCCTCAAAGCCAGCACCACCTCCCACACCTGCCCCGCACCGTCGCCTCTGGGGCTGGGCCTCCCGGGCTCGTCCTGCCTGTCAGGCTGCTGTTGAGGACGGGGTGCCGAGGGACGAGGCCCCAGGAACTGTGTCTGTCCCCAGCTGGAGGCCGGGAGAGGATTAGAGTGGTGCCAGGAGGTGCCAGCATGGGCACCGCTGTGAGCTGAGTGTGGGCACAGGCTCGCGGCGGGAACCGGCAGCGGGAACCGGCGGGTGGGAGACGGGGCTTTTCATCTTTTATCAGCATCTCTGCCTCTGGCCGGACAAGGAGGAGGAGGAGGACCCTGTGGGCACCCCCAGGCCCCCCTGTGGGTCCAGGTGCCACCCCAGAGCGTCGTCTCCGGCAGGTTCCGGGCCCTTGCTGGCTGCCAGCGCGGGTCCTCGTAGATGCGTTTTCGACGCCCGGTTCTTCCCCGGCCCGGCTCCAGCCAAACCTCAGCCAGGCTCTATTTTAGAGTCGCAATGATACCCTGCGCGGCCACAGAGCGGCCAGCTTCTCCGCGGAGCCGTCTGAAGTCCAGGCGGCAGCTCTGGCCCTGGACGCCTCCGGGCGCCGCTCCTGTGATTAGGGCGTGGGGGCCGCGAGCAGGGCGGGCCCCGGTGCGCTGGGAACGCCCTCCTGTCCTTCCCGGGACCCCAGGGTGATCCTGAAGGGTGTCCCATGGGTGTTGCTGTCGTGGGGTCTGGCCTGGAGGTGTGCCCATGGGGAGAGCCAGGCTGCACCGGGGCCCTTGGGCAGGGCAGGAAGAGGGGGCCGTGCCCAGCAGGGCTCTGCAACCAGTGCCTGGCACCTCCCAGCTGGGTTTGCTCTCAGCTCAGCAGGCTGTGTCCCTGCTCCTGCTGCCCCCCCAAGGGACCTCCTGGGCCCCAGGAGCCCCAGGGCAAGGCCTCCAGCTTGGCCCTTCAGCCCAGCCCGAGCTTTGGGGCTACGGGGGAGGGCCCGGCTGCAGGGTTTGGTCCCCTAGAAGGAAGCTCCCAGCGCCCCTGAGGCCCGAATCCAGGCCTTGTCCCCTGTGGGCAGGTCGGAAACCTCCTCCCGAGGCCGGTGTGGCCCTGAGATGAGCTGAGCCCTGGTCTGTGTGACCCCTTCCCATCCTCACAGTGAGCCGTTCTTCAGGGTCACGTGCAGACTGTTTCACAGCCCTGCAGGCTGCAGAGCGGGGGCCCTGTCCTGCCCATGTTAACCCTGTGGGTGCAGGGTTGTGGGTGCTGGATTGTGGGTGCAGGACTGTGGGTGCAGGATTGTGGGTGTTGGACTGTGGGTGCTGGACTGTGGGTGCAGGACTATGGGTGCTAGACTGTGGGTGCAGGATTGTGGGTGCAGGACTGTGGGTTCAGGACTGGGTGCTGGATTGTGGGTGCTGGATTGTGGGTGCAGGACTGTGGGTGCAGGGTTGTGGGTGCAGGACTGTGGGTGCAGGATTGTGGGTGCAGGATTGTGGGTGCAGGACTGTGGGTGCAGGACTGTGGGTGCTGGATTGTGGGTGCAGGATTGTGGGTGCAGGATTGTGGGTGGTGGATTGTGGGTGCAGGACTGGGTGCAGGACTGTGGGTGCTGGACTGTGGGTGTTGGACTGTGGGTGCTGGATTGTGGGTGCAGGACTGTGGGTGCAGGGTTGTGGGTGCAGGATTGTGGGTGCAGGGCTGTGGGTGCAGGACTGGGTGCAGGACTGTGGGTGCAGGATTGTGGGTGCAGGATTGTGGATGCAGGATTGTGGGTGCAGGACTGTGGGTGCAGGGTTGTGGGTGCAGGATTGTGGGTGCAGGGCTGTGGGTGCTGGACTGGGTGCAGGATTGTGGGTGCAGGACTGTGGGTGCAGGACTGTGGGTGCAGGATTGTGGATGCAGGACTGGGTGCAGGATTGTCAGCGTCCTCATTTCTGGGCAGGCCTAGAGACTCGGGCCTGATCCAGAGCCTGGCCCTGGGCCTGTCTGTCCTCTGTCCACCCCAGGGCCCCTGTTCCAGGTCCTTCCGTCGGCCAACAGCCCCTCTGGGGGTCTCGGGAAGGCCCTCCCAGGGCTGAGGCATGAAATCCGCCCCCGGCGGCCTGTGGTCACACGGCCGGGGAACATCTGGGGGAGAAGGAGGCTCCCGCCCTTGTCTCCGAGGGGAACAGGTGCAGGGGCGGGCGGACGCTGACCCGCTGTTTCCCATAAGCCGAGGCCGGGCCGGGGCCAGGGCGTCGGGTGGGGGAGGCCCGCTGGCCGCGCCTTTGGAGGGGGGTGTCCGATGGGGGCGGGAAGGGATTTGCCACAGAAGACCCAGCCAGGGCCTGGAGCCCCGCCACATTCCCACACTCAGCCTCGCGGTCCGGTTTCCTGCTGAAACGGTATCTCTGTGTCCCAATCTTAAACCCGCAGCTTCTCAGCCCAAGCTGTTGGCAGCGGCTCCGGCCGTCTTAAGCCACCCCCTTCCTCTCCTGGGGACCTGGGAGGAAAGACACCGGATACAGGGGTCGCGTGCCCCGGGGAAGGGGTCGGATGGACTCGAGGTCCCCACCTGCCTTTGTGTCACCAGCTCTGAGAGCCTGGCCTCTCCCAGTTTCTGTCTTCTCACCTGTCTTTTCATATTTTTATTGATGTCAGAGAAGAAGGGAGAGCGAGAGAGAGAAGCATCCATGATGAGAATCATGGATCGGCTGCCTCCTGCACGTCCCCCACTAGGGATCGAGCCTGCAACCCGGGCCTGTGCCCTGAGCAGGAATCGAACCGAGACCTCCTGGTTCATAGGTCGACGCCTCGACCACTGAGCCACGCCGGCCGGGCTGGGATGGCAGTTTTGTACTTTCTGGCTTCTGATCACTTGTGACTGTGACTGGGGTCCATGTCGCGTCCCTAAACCCGTCTAAGGACTTGAAGGAGCTCCGTGCGTGGGAAGGGGACTCCTACCCATCTGGAGGGGGTCTGAGGCCGTGGGGACGGCACAGGAGGGGGCAGGGGGCTTCTGATTCCCACCCTCCCCCTGACAGACCCCCGGCCCCTCGGTCTGTGCCTGGGGAGACCAGCCCCGCCCCCCTTCTCTTTCTCTCGCCTCCCTCTTGCTTCTTGTCTGTTCGGGGACTGCAAACTGACACTCGTCAGCTGGAGCCAGACAGAACTGGGAGGGGATCTGTCCCCACACTTTCCCTCCTCCTTAAAAAAAAAAAAAAATCGTATATTATCTCAAGCAGCTCTGTGTGTGGGAAACACAGTCTGGGGGGAAGACAGATGGGAAGGGGGATGGGGAGAGAGCGACTGTCCCCGATTTGCACGGAGGAGGGATCAGGAGAAATGATCGAGGCGGAAGGACTGAGGTTAGGCTCGGAGAGCTGGTCGTTAGGACCAATGAGGCCACGCTGTCCATGCCCAGCCCTAGGGCGGCGACACCTGGGTCATTGCTGGTGGAGGGCACCACTCCCCTGGGGAAGGGAGGAAGTGGGGGTCCCGCCTTCCACCCCAGGGGGAGCCCTGTCTCAGACTCTCAGCTCCCCGACACCCTGAGGTGGCGTGGGCTCGCGGATTTGAGGATTTAAGGATCCCGGGAGGCAGGTGTCCTTGTAAAACTCGCAGGGACCCCCCGCTGGCGTGTGGCTGGTCAGGGTTTCTCCGAATGGCACCAAAATCAAGAGCCAAGAAGAGAAGTGAGGGCGCCCAGCTCACTCCGGGAAGCCAGACTCCCGGGCAAGGTCAGGGGACACCTGGGAATCCAGCCGAGGCTGGGCCCCTCGGAGGACATGCCCTTGTCCTTGACCCCCCGGGCCCACCGTCTCAGGGTCGAAACTGGAGGGGGGTCTA
Organism: Myotis daubentonii; assembly: GCF_963259705.1. Taxonomy (NCBI): domain Eukaryota; kingdom Metazoa; phylum Chordata; class Mammalia; order Chiroptera; family Vespertilionidae; genus Myotis; species Myotis daubentonii. The sequence goes on along the minus strand of NC_081859.1, from coordinate 804,281 downwards.
GAGATGAGGACAAACCCTCCACTTTGCCGGTGGGCGAGCCGGGCCTTCCCCGGTGGAGAGAACAGCCTGACTCTAGTCTTTTAAAAATAAATTAAAAAAAATACTGCTGTTCATTTTAAACATAGCACTTCTGCAGGCTAAAAAAAAAGTGAGCTTAAACAAACACTTTCGCTGTTTCTTAATGAACTTATTGTGCTCGGCTCCGTGGGAATGTGACAAAAGTCTGGAAAATTTATTTCTGTGTCTGCGAACCCGGTGGATGTGTGCTGCTTAGCTGTGCGCCCAGCTTCGCTTCTGCAGCGCGTGGGCACGCGGGCGGGCCGGGCCGCAGATGGGCCGGGCACACGGCAGCCGGCGCGGAGCGGGAGCGCGGGAGGGGCGGCCGCGGGAGGCCCACGCGCGCAGCTTGCGTTTCTGCTGCCTCCCCTGGCGTAGTAGCCGCTGGTGGTGCCGCGGGGGCGAGGCAGGTTGTGAAGCTGAAATACACGCGTCCGTTATTCACGGACCGGCTCACCGGCCCCCCCAGACTGTGATGCCACCTCCCAACCAGGCCTCTCCTTCACAACTGGGGGTGTAGAGGCCCATCACCATCAGCCACGCCCAGCCCTCCACAGGCCACGCCCAGCCATCCACAGGCCACGCCCATCCCCACAGGCCACACCCATCGCTCATAGTTAAAGCCTAGTCATCTACTGGCCACGCCCAGCCCTCCACAGGCCACGCCCAGCCCTGCAGGCCACGCCCATCCCCACAGGCCACACCCATCGCTCATAGTTAAAGCCTAGTCATCTACTGGCCACGCCCAGCCCTCCACAGGCCACGCCCAGCCCTGCAGGCCACGCCCATCCCCACCGGCCACACCCATCACTCATAGTTCACGCCTAGCCATCCACTGGCCACGCCCATACCTTCACCAGCCACGCCCACCTCGCCACTGGTCACGCCCACCCCTGCTTCTCCAAAGCAGGAATTCTAAGCAAGGAACAGGCCGTGCAGGCCCTCAGCCTCCGGCCTCCTGGGGCGGGAAGGGCAAGCCCGTTAACCAGGGGCCTCAGACGGTGGGGCGGCCGTGGGCCCCTCCTCAGACAGCAGGTGGGAGCCCCCTGCCTGGGGCCTGGAAGAAGGCGCGCCCGGGAGCCCGGCGGGCAGTGCCGCAGACCAGGCCTCCGTCCTTCGTTCTTGTGAGCCTTGCTTGACGGACAGGGTGCGAGGACCCTCCTTAGCTGTGGACAGGGAGCCCTGTTAAGTCGCCATGGTAACCCTCTGGCTGATCGGGACTCCGGTTGCTATGGAAACTTGTCTCAAACCAAAAAGTATTTGGGGGGAGGGTTTTCGGCAGAGAAAGGGTGGTGGGGACCATCTGTGGCTGCGTCACGTGGCCCAGGATTCTGTCTGTTTCCTGTTCAGGTCCCTGGAGGGGGGGGGGGGCTTGTCCCGGACCCTCCCCCCAGGCACCTGGTAGCATCAAAACAGCTCTCCTGTTTCCATGGTGACCGTCTGACAGCATCTCTCAGGGCCTCATCTGCTCTTGACACAACCGTGAGAGCAGCCAGGCGGACGTCCCTGGCGGCCTGTCCCCAGGTCCCCGAGCCTCCCTCGGACAGGGGCGGCCGGACCGGCCAACCTCAGCTTCCTGGGTACCACCCACAGTGCAGGATCACCACCCCGCTTCTGTGAGCTGTGTGACCCCGGCTCTCAGGGGCCCTGCCCTGGAACTCCGAGGCCCTCCCTGAGGCGGCTCTGCCTGACCCGCCGGAGGAGTTGGCCCGTTGGGTAGCGTCTCCCGTCCCCGGCCCCTTTCTCCAGTGGGTGCGTCGGGACCCCGGGTCTGCCCAGGGCCATTTCTCGTGGTCTGTAGCTCACGTTGGCCCCAGCCTGCTTGGCTCAGCGGGTAGAGGGTCAGCCCTCGGACCGAAGGGTCCTGGGTCCCATCCCCATCAAGGGCACGTACCCGGGTTGCAGGCTCAGTCCCGGGTCTTGGCCTGGACTCGTGCGGGAGGCAGCCAGTCGATGCGTCTCTCTCACATCGATGTTCCTCTCTGTCTCTTCCCACTCCCTTCCACTCTCTCTAAAAATCAATGAAAAATTACCCTCGGGTGAGGATTAACAAGCACGTGTGTGTGTGTGTGTGTGTGTGTGTGTGTGTGTGTGTGTGTACATATCATGTTACACGGCCCCCCAGTCCGAGTCACCTGGGCTTGGAGTTCCTCTTGGGGCTTTGTCCGCCCTCCCCCCGCCCCCCGATCCATCTTCTGAAGCTGGGTGTCGGGAGAGGGGCCTCAAGAGGGGAGAAAAAAAATCCGCAATTCGCTGGCCCAGTGCCCTGGCCCCACGTTGTCATTCATGCTCAGACTGTGTTCCCGAGTCACTGAGGGGCCTCAGTGCCCGCAGACCACAAGGCGTGACCCCAGCCCCACTTTTGCGATGGGTCTCCCCACTGTCCCGGGGGGCAGGGGGGCTCCGCCAGGCCAGACAGGAAGGCCTGCGAGTCGCTGGGGACGTCGGAAAAAAGGGCCACACCCCGGAGACCGTGGTGTGTGGTGCCCGCCGCCTCCCTCTGCCCCTTGGGGAGAAATTCGATCTGGGAGGCAGTGTGCTGAAGCCGGGCTTGGGGACGCCATCAGTCCCTCCCTCGGGCTTTTCTCCGCCCAGGACTGCGTGCGAGGGGCTTCCTCAGGCTGGACCCTCGAGAGGAGGGTGGTCAGGCAGGGCCCCTGTTTCGGGAGGAGTGGGGTCGGCTGAGACAGGAGGACGGTCAAGGCCGGGTCCCAGCGGCCCCCTGCTGTTCTCCCCCAGCCCCGCCACCCGCCCGGAGGGGAGCCCGGTGTCGGGCTCCAGCCCAAATCCTTCCTTGGCCCTGACGAGCCCTTCCTGTCCGCTCCAGCCAAGCGTTCTTGTGCCAGAATAATCGGGTCGTTAATAAGCGCGTCACGCGCTGTGTTTCTGGCTCTCGCCCTTTTTACGTTTAAATCCGTCGAGGAATCGCTTCGAGCCTCAGCCCCCGGACTCTGGCCGCCAGGAGTCTCCTGTTTTGCTTGTCTTTGCGTCAACTTCATTCTGATCCTGAGCCCCCACCCGCTAGAGCGCAGTCAGCATGGCTGGGGTCCTCTCCCAACGCGCCCCGGCCTGGGGGGCAGGGAGGTGGAGGTGGGGCTCGGAGAACCGGCTTGGAGAACCGACAGGGACGGCTCTGCTGTGGCCCCTGCAGGCTTCCTGGGTGCTCAGACCCCCGGCCAGTTCGGCCACAGTGGACAGGGACCTCTGCCAAGGCTGGAGCAACCCGAGACCAGGGCCCCCTGCTCTTTTTTTATTTTTAATATATTTTTATTGATTTCAGAGAGGAAGGGAGAGGGAGAGAGAGAGAAACATCCATGATGAGAGAGCATCATGGACCGGCTGCCTCCTGCACGCCCCACACTGGGGATGGAGCCCACAACCCGGGCATGTGCCCTGGATAGAGCGTCGGCCTGCAGACAGAAGGGTCCCGGGTTCAATTCCAGTCAAGGGCACAGGCTGGGGTTGCGGGCTCCATCCCCAGTAGGGGGCGTGCAGGAGGCAGTGGATCCATGATTCTCTCTCATCATTGATGTTTCTATCCATTCCTCTCTTTCCCTTCCTCTCTGAAATCAATAAAAAATAAAAAATATATTAAAAAAAAGAAAGAAAAAGAAACCTGGCGGGGGGGGGGGGGCTCTCTTACCCCTGGGCTGAGAGGCAACTCCGCTCCCTGCCCCCAGGGGGCGCCCTGTGGGCAGCCGCGATGATCCTGGCCAAGGTGTCCCTTACCCCGTGTTGGGGTGTTTCTGCTCTCTCCCTGCTGGCTCTGGTTCCCCCAACACCTGATACTTCCTGCAGTGAGGCCAGACCGTCTGCAACCCACCACTGCCGGCGGCAGGATCTTCACGGGCAGCCGGCTCCCTCCCTGGCTCCCTTCCCCTGTGGTGACTATCAAAGCGTGTGCATGTCTGTCTCTGAAAGCCCCGAAGCTTGATATGTCGTATGATTGTTTTACAAACGAGGGACAGGCCCAGGAAGCAGCCAGTGGGTGGCTGAGCGAGGAGCAGCGCCCTTCAGATCCACCCTGTGCCCTTCAGATCCACCCTGTGCCCAGCCCGACCTTCTGGGTGCCCGGCGGTCTCTGTGGCCAGCGTGTGCAGTCATGTACAAACGACACCCCGGACCCGCTGAGCAATGACCCTCAATCTTAAGGATGGGGGGAGAGGTGGCCGGCAGGCTGGGTGTGGGGGCCGGGGACCCTCTGCTGCAGGAGGGACGGGAATTCACACAGCGGGGGCCTCCCATTCCCGTCAAATCCAGGAGGACTTCCTGGAGGAGGTGGGGTGTTTGGAAGAACCTGCTGAAAGAGGGTGTGGGGCAGGCGATGAGAAGCGATACGCGTAGATGTTAGAAGCGGGACGTGAGAAGGGATCATGTTTCCCCGAATTAAAGGACTCCCACGTGGAACACGGGGGAACTCATAACCAGATCAGAGCCCACACTCGGTCGCCGTGGCATTTATACGCACATCCCGCCCACCCTTCAAAACCAGGATTCCTTTCTGCGGGCTGCTCAGTTATCACACAATCGCCCCTGACACCCGCCCGCCCCGACAGAAAATAATGATTCGGGGGGTTCTGAGAGCCAGCGTAATTAGTCCAATTAATCTCTGGCGATGAATTATTCTGTCCGATAATCGCCTTCGGAAGCAAAGGATTCATTAGCGTCCCTGGCTGACAGCAGGGAGTCTTACGTCCTTTTATCGCTTCCCCCAACCCACCCCCCCCACCCCCCGCTCCCTGACGAGAGAGAGTTAAATTGGCTCCCACTTGGATAAATTCTGTCTCCGTTAACGGGGAGGCCGGCCCGGGGAGGAGCCGAGCCCGGGACCCGGGCAGCCGCCCGTGTTGCCGGCTGACCCCTGACCTTTGGGAGGTGGGGGCTCAGTTTATCCAGTGGAAACTGGGGGAGAGTTCAGTGCGAGTTTGTGACCAGCTTGTAGATCAACAGGGCAGGGGTGAGGGGCTTGTGGGAGCCCAGGACTTGTGGGAGCAAGAGGGGTGTCCTTGTGACCCGACCATCGAAGGGCCCGGGCTGCCTGTCGCGACTTGAGCCAATGCAGCAGACACAGAATTGAGTCACTTAGCGTTTATCCCAATCCTGCCGGCGCCCGTGGGAGAGCAGCAGGCCAGCCGCAAACATCTGCTCTGCCCACCCCCCCCCCCCCATCAGCAGCTGCTTGTATTGGGGAGAAGGACAAGGATGACGTGGGGAAGTAGGCAAAGGGTCTGCCAAGTGGGCAGTTCACAGGTCTGGAGATTTGCAAAGGCCTGTGGGTCTGCAAAGGGCTGGGGGTCTGCAAAGGGCTGGGGGTCTGCAAAGGCCTGTGGGTCTGCAAAGGCCTGTGGGTCTGCAAAGGGCTGGGGGTCTGCAAAGGCCTGGGGGTCTGCAAAGGGCTGTGGGTCTGCAAAGGGCTGTGGGTCTGCAAAGGGCTGGGGGTCTGCAAAGGGCTGGGGGTCTGCAAAGGCCTGTGGGTCTGCAAAGGGCTGGGGGTCTGCAAAGGGCTGGGGGTCTGCAAAGGGCTGGGGGTCTCCCAGGGGCTGGCGGCTCTGGCTTCTGCAACAAGGCTGTTCATCTTTCCATGATCACAGCCCTCCCAGGTGCGCTCCCAGGTCCCGCCTGCAGCTCCCAGCCAGGTTAGAACGTGCCTTCTTAACCGGAACCAAACCGCCGCGGTTAACAGAGCAGGACTCCCGTTTCTTGCGATCCTAGCTGGTCCCCAATATTGTTTCCGCCCCGACATCCTCGGCGTTAATGGCGCTGTACCCACGCGGAAAGGCGATGGCGTCCCAGTGGGGTCGGCCGCGGCACCGTCCACCTTCGGGGCCGGAGACCTCAGCGCGGAGGGGCAGCTGCGGCCGGCCGGCAGGTGAGGGTGGAGGGCAGATGTGGGGCGTGATGCAAGGGGAGGCCGCACGTCGCTTGGAGGAGGCCTTGAATGCCGAGCCCAGGACTCGCGTGTCCACCTGGAGACACGGAAGCCTTGTGCTGGGGAGGCCTGTGGTGGCCTGGATGGTGTGTCCCCTGCATGGGCCTCCCAGTGGGGGAGGGTCAGGCGCAGGCAGCCATCAGTCAGGTCTGCTCCCTGGTCCCAGGAGCATCCTCGGCCGCAGTTCCCATGGCAACTGATGGGCAGTACCGAGTGCTGCAGCCGGGTCGTCACCGGGGCCCCCCAAGTTGGACGAGGGGCACGGGAATCAGCTTGCTGTACACGGAGTGGGAGGGGGGCCAGGACACCGGGGGGCCAGGGGCTCCCTTTGTCCGTTGGAGGAGAAAGAACCCATGTTCTCCGTCTCTCCTCTGTCTCTCTTCTGAGCCCGGGCGCCCCCTCTGCATCCTCCACATCCTTAAAGATAGATGACCCCAGGGGGCAGAGGGCAGGGGGCGCCAGCTGCCAGGGCCCCGCGTCCGTCCGAGCTGGGCTGAGGGCCACTGGCAGGGGGCGCACAGCCGGACCCCCGGCCCTGACCTGACCACAGCGGCTGCAGGAAGAGTCCAGGACGGTGGTCTCGGCAGGTGACCGTCAGCCTGTCCCTAAGCACAGGTCCGTCCTGCGCACAAGCATCAGAAGTGCATCAGGAGACCCGTGGATGGCGAGGGGCCCGTGTTCTGGGCTCTGCGTCCTGCGAGCTGGCTTTGTTGTTGAAAACCTGTCGCAGGCCCGGCCGGCGTGGCTCAGGGGTGGTGCGTCGACCCATGAACCAGGAGGTCCCGGTTCGATTCCCCGTCAGGGGCACAGGCCCGGGTTGGGGGCTCGATCCCCAGTGTGGGGCATGCAGGAGGCCGCCGGTCCATGATTCTCTCTCATCACGAATGCTTCTCTCTCTCTCTCCCCCTCTCCCTTCCTCTCTGAAATCAATACAAATATAGTTTTTAAAAAAAGAGGAGAGGGGACCCCACGGGACCCCTCCAGGGGGAGGCCAGCCGGGCCGGGGGCATTAGGGTTAGGGGTCAGGAGGCGGGCAGGGGCTGCCTCCGTGCCACACCTGTGCTTCTGAGAAGGGGGGAGGGGGGTTGGGGGGGCAGGAGGAGGGAGGAGGGGGGAGGGGGGTTGGGAGGAGGGAAGGTTGCTGACGCTCTGCTTGGCTGTGACTGGTTCCCAGGCTCCTGCCCTGGACTTGGCCGGCCGAGGAGTCTGATGCATCTGATTGAGCAGCGCCCGCAGCCGGGGTGTTGGCAGGAGGCCGCACTAACCTGCCTGCCTGCCAGGCGCTCGGGGAAGGTGGTTCCAGGCCAGAGATGTGCAGGTTCCCGAGCGGACGAGGCCCGGGGGAGGGAGAGGGGCCCCGAGGACGCCCTGGGCCGGAGCCGAGCCGGCCAGCAAGGCCTGGGCTGGCTGGAGGCCGCTGTCCGGAGAGAGAGAGAAGCCGGGCCTGGCCGGCAGCCCGCTCCTCCTCCGTCTCCTGGCAATCCGGCGTCTCATTCATCCTGCGGAGGGGACGGGCCTCTTCCCGGGGCCCGAGGGACGCGGTCCAGCCCGTCAGAGGGGCCTCGCCGTGTCCGGCTCGATGGTCTCGGTTGTCGCTTGTCATTTATTTGGGGGGGGGGGGGGGGAAGCGTGGACGTGAGCCAGGCCAGTGTGGCTCAGTGGTGGAGCATCGACCGATGAACCGGGAGGTCAGGGTTCGATTCCCGGTCAGGGCACAGGCCCGGGTTGCACTCGACCCCCCACAGCCTGTGTCCCCTCTACCTGTGGCCTCTGGGTAAGCGGCCCCTCACCCTGTGGCCATTTGCTCTGCTGGGCTCCCCCCTTCCCCCCACCCCCCTCCACCCCCAGGGGACAGGGGTCCTGTCATTGCACCAGTGCCTCTGGGCGGGCGGCCGCTCTTTTTCTCCCGTGGGGGTCCCTCCCAGCTGGTAACCTTGGCGGAGAACGCCCCGCCTCCCCTCGCCTTCCGTGGCTTAGATCACCAAGTACCGTGATTTTTCCCGGGTCTGGCTTCCGCCGCCGCCCGCCTCCCCTGGCAGATTTTGTTTTACCTCGAAAAGAAATTGATTGGGGGTCTGCAACCCAGCTGACTCCCTGCATGCGCTCTGCCCCGGTGCCGCCTGGTCCAAGTCCCTGATGCCACCTCCCCTCCTGGCAGCATCTCTCACCCCCTGGTCCCCCCATTCAGTGCACGGCACCCTCCGCGCTCCCCTGCAGCTCCAGGGACCCTCTGAGCCCGGGCCCCAGCCGGTCACTTGTCCCCCAGGTCCTGCCTGCAGCCCCAGGGTCCTCAAACCAGTCTGGGAGGGGTCGGCAGGTTGACCCCTTAAACAGAGGGGTGCAGACACCAGGTGGACACTTCGCCACCCCCCTCTTCCCCCAACCCCCCCATGAAACGCCCTGAGCAACCAGTCTGTGCTGCCGTCCAGCTCCTGGGGGGCTCGGCCTGCGCAGTGCGGCCACCAGAGGGTCCCGTCTGCAGAGTGGCAGGCGGCACAGGCCTCCCGGGGCAGCTGGATGCCCACCTGGCCCCAGAGCCGTCGCTCAGCCTCCCCGTCCCCCTGCTGTGTAAGGGGAACCAGGTGTGGCTTCTGCCCAGCCCAGCTGTCTGTCGGCCTTGGGAGGCCGCGGGGGCTGTCGCCCTCTGCTGGCCGGTTCCTGTTACTGCAGAAGGTGGCGTCCTCCCTGCTGCCCTCAGCTGGATGGAGGGGAGCTGGACTGGGAATGGGGGGGGGGGGTCTCTGCAGCTGATGTCTGTGGCCCCCATCCTCACGAACCCGGGAGGCTCCAGGCCCACTGTGCATTCGTAACTGTGGCTGTCGGGGCATTAGCAGAGGTCCCGCCAGGGCACAGGCCGGGGGGCGGTGGGCAGGACTTGCACGCAGCCTCTAGGATCCGAGCCGGCTGCTGTCTCCTCCACGTGCTGCAGGAATAAGAGGGTGCCTCGCACCCAAACGGGCGGCAGACACGGGCCTGCGGGCGTGGAGACGGCCCCTGAGCCGGCTCCGAATCGGACGAGGCAGAAGGTGCTGGAGCCCAGGCTCACGTGGAGGCGGCAGGAAGGGACTGGGCGTTGCTTTGCTCCGTGCCCAGCCCTGTGCCAGGAGCTCCCGGTCCAGATCCTCTCCAGTCCTCTCAGCTTCTGGGGGCTCCTCTTAAAAAATATTTTTTTATTGATTTTAGAGAGAGGAAGGGAGAGGGAGAGAGAGAAAGATCCATGATGACAGAGAATCATGGATCGGCGGCGGCCTGAACACCCCACGCTGGGGATCGAGCCCATATCCCGGGCGTGTGCCCCGACCGGGAATCGAACCGTGACCTCCTGGTTCCTAGGTTGAGGCTCAACCACTGAGCCACGCCGGCCAGGCCCGAGGCTGAGGGTTCAGAACGGTCAGAGGCATGTGTGCCGGGCTTTAGACGGCCTGAGGGGCGGGGACCCCTGGGGAGACGGTCCGTCTGGGCCTCCCTGACCCCCAGGCTCCCCGGGATGAGTCCTCCTCGCTCACCGGCTTCCTCTCTCCTCCCAGACCCAGAGTCCCAGAGGAAGAGGACGGTGCAGAACGTCCTGGACCTTCGACAGAACCTGGAAGAGACCATGTCCAGCCTGCGCGGGTCCCAGGTGGCCCACAGGTGAGCTGCGAGGGGCCAGGCCCTCCCCGCCCTCCGGACTCCCTTTCCCACTGTAACCTCCCCCCATGGGTCACATGGCGTCACCAAAGGCTTCCCTCTTCCTGCTCTGAGGCCTCCCTCCTTCTAGGGTCGTAGGTGCCCTCCCCACCCTGGGGATGGAGCCCGCAACCGGGGCATGTGCCCTGGCTAGGAATTGAACCGTGACCTTCAGGTTCCTAGGTCGACGCTCACCACTGAGCCACAGGCCCTCTTGTCTCTTTGGCTTGAAGCTCAGTGGGGCCCACACAGTGTCACCCCGACTCTGTGCCATGTGCGTGCGCCCCTCCACCCATCCTGGGGACCTCGCAGCCTCCAGCTGCTTGAGTATCATCCTCCCGCAGCAATGCCCCCTGCCCCCCCCCGTCCCCCCCACAGGGCATCCTGGCCACAACCTCGGTGACTCAGAACTTCCCCCACGGGCTCCTCGGGCTGCCCAGATGAGCTCATGCTGCAGCGCCAGGGGGTAGAGAGCGAGCAGCCGCCAGGATTGGGAAATTGTGGGCGTGTGAAACGGGAAGGCTCTGAGGGGGACAGGCCGCCGCTCCAGCTGGACGAGAAAGCGGTTCCTCCCCATCTCCTGGGGCTGGAGAATGAGAGCAGGACGGAGAAAGGCCTTCCTTAGCCCAAGTGAGAGCATGGGTACATTTACATACCCCCGGTGACGGGGAGCTCATCGCCGCTCCACCATCCCGGCCCACGGAGGGATTGCCACGGCGCAGAAGTGGAACTGAAATCGGGCCACTAGCCGGTTTGGCTTAGGGGCTAGATCGTCGGCCCACCGACTGAAGGGTCCCGGATCCGATTCCGGTCGAGGGCACGTTCCTGGGTTGCAGGCTCGATCCCCAGCCCTGGTCGGGGTACACGCAGGAGGCAACCAATCGATGTGTCTGTCTCGCGTCCATGTTTCTCTCTGTGTCTCTCCCCCTCCCTTCCACTCTCTCTAACAATCAATGGGAAAATATCCTCAGGTGAGGACTCACCGAAATAAATTTTAAAATAAGTCAGGCCACAGTCGCTTTCACCCACGGGATCTAGTTCTCCTGGTCAAATCACCCTTCTCCCCCTTCCACACTCGTCCCCCTAGTCCAGCGGTTCTCAACCTTCTGGCCCTTTCAATACAGTTCCTCCTGTTGTGACCCAACCATACAATTATTTTCGTGGCGACTTCATCACTGTCATGTTGCTACTGTGATGAATCGTCATGTAAATATCTGATATGCAGGATGGTCTTAGGCGACCCCTGTGAAAGGGTCGTTCGACCGCCAAAGGGGTCGCGACCCACAGGTTGAGAACCGCTGCCCTCGTCCATCCCATCCTCCCGCCCCAGCCCTCTGCTCCCAGGCGTCTACGATGGCCTCAATGGTACGTCAGACCCCCTGTGCTCTGGGCCACCCCTGCTCAGGCCAGGGATGTGGTCAAGGGGGTCCTGAGCCAAAGTGGATGGTGGGGCTGCAGGGAGCCCTGGCACTCGGGCTCCCTCCATCGGCCTCCCCCCTCCTCCCCGCGTGGGCCAGGGCTCAACTTGGCTCATCATTTTAGAGAGCTGGTGGACGAAATCTATTTTTTTTAATGTGTTTTTATTGATTTCAGAGAGGAAGGGAGACAGGGGGAGAGAGGTAGAAACATCAATGATGAGAGACTCACAGATCGGCTGCCTCCCGCACGCCCCACACCAGGGATCGAGCCCGCAATCCGGGCATACACCCCGGCCGGGAATCGAACCGTGACCTCCTGGTTCCTAGGTCGAAGCTCAACCACTGAGCCACGCCGGCCGGCCAGGCTGGAATCTTGAGCATCCTCCTCCTTCCCCCTCCCGGGAAGGGGCTGGAACGGCGCTGACCAGTGGCCCGCCAGCCCATGCCGGGAAGGCAGAAAGCACCTAGTTGCCAAGAGGGTCACACCCTGAGTGACTCACCCCCCCCCCCCCGGGAAGGGCCGGGGCGGCAGCTTCAGCCTCCGGGTGGCCACTGACTCTGAGCAGGCAGCCCCCCAAGTTGAGCAGAGCAGCTCGCCCCCAAGCAGGCGATGCTGGGGGGGAAGGGGGGGAGAGGGGGGGAGGCCAAAAGGCTTTAGCACACAGCTGACTGGTGGGGGCGGGGAGGGGGGTGGGGGGAGCGCAGCTCGGGCCTCTGGCTTCTGTCTCCCGTTATGGGAAAGGGAACTGAGAGTCCGGGTTGGCTTTCTGTTTACATGGACCCAGGGCCACTTCTGCTGTTAGTATAGGTTCCTATTAGTACCCCAAGGCCTCCCGGGGGAGGTGGTCTGGGGCAGGCTGAGGGCCTCCCGGAGGAGGTGGCCTGGGCAGGTGGGGGGCTCTGGGGAGCAGGCTGAGGGCCTCCCGGGGGAGGTGGCCTGGGCAGGTGGGGGGCTCTGGGGAGCAGGCTGAGGGTCTCCCGGGGGAGGTGGCCTGGGGCAGGTGGGGGGCCCTGGGGAGCAGGCTGAGGGCCTCCTGGAGGAGGTGGCCTGGGGCAGGTGGGGGGCCCTGGGGAGCAGGCTGAGGGTCTCCCGGGGGAGGTGGCCTGGGGCAGGTGGGGGGCCCTGGGGAGCAGGCTGAGGGCCTCCTGGAGGAGGTGGCCTGGGCAGGTGGGGGGCTCTGGGGAGCAGGCTGAGGGCCTCCCGGGGGAGGTGGCCTGGGGCAGGTGGGGGGCCCTGGGGAGCAGGCTGAGGGCCTCCCGGGGGAGGTGGCCAAGGGGCAGGTGGGAGGCCCCGGGGAGCAGGCTGAGGGGGGCAGGCGGCGGCCGTGCCCCGAGTGAACCCGTGCCCTCTGCCCGCCCAGCTCCCTGGAGACGACCTGCTACGACAGTGACGACGCCAACCCCCGCAGCATGTCCAGCCTCTCCAACCGCTCGTCGCCCCTGTCCTGGCGCTACGGCCAGGCCAGCCCGCGGCTGCAGGCGGGCGACGCGCCCTCGGTGGGCGGGGGCTGCCGCTCGGAGGGGCCGCCCGCCTGGTACACGCACGGGGAGCGGGCCCAGTACTCGCACACCATGCCCATGCGCAGCCCCAGCAAGCTCACCCACATCTCCCGCCTGGACTCCGACGACGGCGACCTCAAGTCCGGCTACATGAGCGACAGCGACCTCATGGGCAAGACCATGACGGAGGACGAGGACATCACCACCGGGTGAGGGCGGGCCCTGCTCTGCGGGGGGCGGGCGGGGGAGGGGGGGACACAGAGGGACCTATGGGGCTGGATCCCCTATGTGTCTGCTGGGCTGTGCCAGGGGCCCCCGTGTTCTGGTCTTGGGCGCCCCTGAAATGCACTTGGTCCTCCTTCTAGACTTGGGTGTGGTGGGCAGGGCCAACGTCTCGCCGGCCCGGTGGCTGTCATTCTGTGCTGAACTGGGGGCTGATGCCTCCTCTCATTGGCCCCCGTGGCTGTCATTCTATGGTGTCCCCGCCCTAGTCCTTGACCTTCAAAAGGCTGGTAGGTGGGAGGGGCCCTGGAAAGAGTGCTGGTCCCAGCCCTTGTGCGTGGACCTTGGGCGACCCCCCTGCCTCCCCGTTTGTGCCAAGAGGGTGATCAGCTCGCATCTGTCTGTCTCGAGAGGCTGCTAAGGAGAGAAAGTGCGTGGGTGGGGGCGGGGGCGAAGCCGGTCGCGGTAGCAGCTGTGCCGCCTCCTCCCGGGTTCCCGGCCCCTGTCCCCGTTTTACCCAGTGCCCCCCCCTCCTCCCCGTCTGCTCCTCCGATTCCTTCCTCTGCGGATCGCCCTGTGCCCTCCGGCCGCTGCCTCAGCCCGGTAACCCTCTGCCCGGTCCCTGCCTGACAGGACCCTCAGCTTCTTATCTTTCTTTTTTTAAATATGTTTTTGTTGATGTCAGAGAGGAAGGGAGGGAGAGAGAGAGAGAAGCATCCATGACGAGAGAGAATCATGGGTCGGCCGGCTGCCTCCTGCACGCCCCACACTGGGGACGGAGCCCGCAACCGGGGCCTGTGCCCTGACCGGGAATCGAACCGGGATCTCCTGGTTCATGGGTCGACGCTCAACCACTGAGCCACGCCGGCCGGGCTCATCTTATCTTTTTCTGCCCCCGTGGACGGGGAGGGGTTTGTGGAGCCACTGCGAGGTGACGACAGCCGGGAGCCAGTGGGGAGGATGGAGAGAAAGAGGTGCTGGGTTCGCTGGGACCTCCCAAGGGACCACACAGGTAGCGGCAGGGACGCCTTCTCCCCAGGAAAACCTCCGAGTTTGCGAGAAGACATCTCGGGCCACCCACCCACCGCTCCCACCCCGGGAGGGACCAGGAGGGACCGGGCGGGGCTGTCCAGCTGAGCAGGCTGCTCCGAGCAAAACAGCTGACGCATCTGGGGTTGTTTATGGCCTGTAAATCCCAGGCCCCGACCTCAGGCCTCACTCGCACTCGGCTCAGCTGGCCAGCCTGGAGCTGGGGCCCGCGGAGGCCGGCCGCTCCTCCCGTCCTCAGAGGTGGTGCCGGGCGGGAGGGCCCGGGAGGGGCGGCCGGGCTGTTTTCATATTTTCCGAAGTGAGCGGCTTTTCATGCTCGTCCCGGTCCGCCCCCTGGGAGCTGTCCAGGTGTCCACGATCCACTTAAAAGTTGGCACCGGCCCGGCTCCCCGCCCGACACCGTCCGCCGTGGGGACTGCACGCGGTGATGCCGTAGACAACCCCGACTGGGCGGCCGAGTGTCCGAGGTGACAGCTCGGACGCTTTTACCTCTTGAAGGGAGAAGAGGAATTTGTTTTTCTAAAAATAGTTCGGTCTGGAATGTAATCTGAAGGAGATAAGGTGTGGCCCTAGCCAGTTTGGCTCAGTGGATAGAGCGGCGGCTTGTGGACGGCAGGGTCCCGGGTTCGATTCTGATCAAGGGCACGGACCTCGGTTGCGGGCTCCTCCTCCCCAGCCCGGGCCCTGGTCGGTGCATGTGCAGGAGGCAACCCATCGGTGTGTTTCTGTCACATCGATGCTTCTCTCTGTCTCTCCCTCTCTCTCCCACTGTCTCTGAAAATCAATGGGAACATATCCCCGGGTGAGGATTGGAAAAAAAATAATAATTAAAAAATAATAATAAAGAAGATAAGGCCTGCAGCCATCTGTCCCCCCATCCCAGCACCCAGGTCAGAGCGGGAGGTTCGGCCCCCATGGAGGGGGGTCCAGCGCCCCGTGTGCCCGGAGGGGGAGGGGACCAGCCAGCCCTCCCCGCGCCCTCTCCCCGCGCCGTCTCCCCTGTTCTAACTAGGGGTTACCCCCCCACCAAGTCTCCATGCCTGTCTGTGCACATGGCAGTCTGGGCGGCTGTGCCCCAGCTTCCCAGGGTGAGGGGCAGGGTCCCAGGCTGAGCCAGCTGCAGTACCGACAGGTCGCACACCTCCAGGGGGCGCCACTCGCGTTGGTCAGAGTCGTGTGCTCAGCAGCCAAGGGCCACGGGACCTTAGACAAGCCAGCAGGTCCCTTCTCTCTCTCTCCGTCTCTCTCTCTCTCTCTCTCTCTCTCTTTTTTTTTTTTAAATCTTTATTATTGAGCCCTAACTGGTTTGGCTCAGTGCATAGAGCATCGGTCTGCAGACTGAAGGGTCCTGGGTTCGATTCCGGTCAGGTCACATGCCTGGGTTGTCGACTCGATCCCCAGTAGGGGGACGTGCAGGAGGCAGCCGATCGATGCTTCTCTCTCATCATGGATGTTTCTCTCTCTCTCCCCCTCTTCCTTCCTCTCTGACATCAATAAAAATATATTAAAAAAGAAGAAAAAGGGAGAGCTTTGCTGGGTAATCTCGGTTGTAGGTCCTTGCTGTTCATCACTTTGCATATTTCTTGCCGCTTCCTGCTGGCCGAGCAGGCACCTCTGGAAGAGACTGGGGGGGGGGGGGGTTGAGGACAGCTGGCTCCGTGGCTCCTCCGGCGGCTCCCTGTTCCGTGTGTGGCTGGATGTCCCTGTCTCCCCCCTCACCGTCTCCCCCCACTCCCCGTCTCCCCCGCCCCAGCCTGTCCTCTTGAACTGTGCCTGAGGCTCTGGAGCAGCTGCGATGTGTTTCCTCCTTGGCTCTGAAGTGCCCTGACGTTGAAAAATGTCAAATAAAATAAACCGGAGGCCCCTGCCTTCTCCCAGGCTGGCTCTGTGCCCCCGGAGGCAGGGCGCCCAGGCCTTAAAGGGACGCCGCCCGGCCTTGCAGCACGGCCGGGGCCTCCGCTGCCCCCTCCTGAGAGGGACCCCGACCTGCCCACCCAGCTCCAGCCGCAGGAATCCGCTCGCACTTGCGCCGGGCGCGGGGGTTTGTACCAGGAGAAGGGAGCCCGCTGACGTCGGACGAGCGGGCAGAGGAGTGTCTTCGGCTTCTGCCCGTGTCTCCTCTTCCCCGGCTGCGCTCTGGTCGCCCCCCCCCCCGGGGGGCAGCGGGACCAGGCCTGGCTTTGGCGCGGGGAACACGAGGCTTGGGGCGCAGGCGGGGGCCACGCCGGGGAGGCCCCAACGTTCGATTCGGGAAGGAAACAGTTTCTGCCCTTGAACCGCCTCAGGTCTAAAAGGAGGGAGATGGCCCGGCCGGCGTGGCTCAGTGGATAGAACGTCGACCTATGAACCAGGAGGTCAGGGTTCGATTCCCGGTCAGGGCACATGCCCGGGTTCTGGGCTCCATCCCCAGTCGGGGGCGTGCAGAAGGCAGCCAATCCATGATTTTCTTTATTGATGTTTCTATCTCTCCCTCTCCCTTCCTCTCTCAGATCAATAAAAATATTTTTTTTAAAAAAAGAGGGAAGGTAGGAAGGAAAAGGAGGGTGTCGAGTCAGAGAGACCCCCGCCCTTGATCCTTAAAAAGGAAGAATGACGACACTCCCCAGTCGGTGTGGGGGTGTGGGATCCGGCTGCGTGGTTGCCGCGCCCCTTCAGACCCAGCTGGCGGAAGGTTGGGGGGAGCCAGGTATCCCAGAGGGACCCACGGGAGGGATGCTGGCTGCCATGGCAACGGATGCAGGCGGAAGCTGCGGGCGGAGCGGCGGCTCCTCCCCGGTGTCCTAGTAACCTACAATCGCGCTGCCAGCCGGGTTGTCGCTGAGTTTGATGACATGCACTTTGGTTGACAGTCAGGCGGGAGGCGTTCAGGAGGCTGAGGAGGCTGCAGAGACGGGTGTGGCCTTCCCCACCCACCGTGCTCACCTGCCTGCCCCTCCGCCCACTGTCTCCCCTCTTCCATCAGAAGCCGCCTCCTCTTCCCCACTCTTCCTAGAAATCAGTGGGAAAATGTCCTCGGGTGAGAATTAGCAAAAAACAAAAAATAGGATATCGTGTTGCACACGCTGGGAGCTCAGGAAGTGTCACCCCCCGGAAAACCAAGCCTATAAAAGTCCTCATGTAGATTGTCTTTCATTTAAAAAAAATTTTTTTTGTTGGAAATCGACCCGCGAGTGACCTGGGGCCCCTGCTTCTTTGTGCTTTTCTGTGTTGGTCTGTTCTTTTATTTATCTATTTTTCTTAATATGGTTTTATTGATGTCAGAGAGGAAGGGAGAGGGAGAGAGAGAGAAACATCCATGATGAGAGAGAATCATGGATCGGCCGCCTCCTGCACGCCCCACGCTGGGGATGGAGCCCGCAACCCAGGCCTGTGCCCTGATTGGGAATCGCACCCTGACCTCCTGGTTCATAGGTCGACGCTCAACCCCTGAGCCCCGCCGGCCGGGCCGGAAGGGTCTCTCTCGGCCCCTGTCCCTGAGGGGCATCTCCAGGCTGGGACTCAGGGACAGATCTTGGCCCCTGTCCCCGCCCTCTCTCAGCTCCTTTCCCGGCCCCTCTTCTCCTCGTCCCCCTTTCTGTCTCGCCTCCGTCCGCCCCGTGATCTGGCTTCTGTCTCGGCCCCCCTGGGTCTGATGACAGGGCCAGTCCAGGGCGACCCGCCATGTGGACAGGCTCAGGGGTGGGCTTCCCGGGACGCTGAGGCTCTGCTGAGTGTTACTGGAAGGGAAGGGGAGAGCTTATCACGCTGTCAGCAGAAGTCACACGGTAGAGTAGGTGGTGCTGATGGTGCTGCCGGCTGCAGGGAGGGGCCGAGGGATGGGCAGGGCTCTTGGAGATGGGGGTCAGGGGAGGCCTCTCTGCACGGGGCGGCACGTGCAAAGGCCCTGTGGTGAGGATGGGTGCGTGTTCCGGGCCCTGCAGGGAGGTCGGCGTGGCTGGAGCCAGGGTTAGGGGACAGGTCAGAAGTGAGGTCGCGAGGTAGCGGGGGGGGGGGGGGGGGGGCGGGTCTTGTACTTTCCTTCTGAGCCAGCAGGGAGGCCTTGGGCAGGTTTCAGGGAGGGGAGTGAAGTGGGTGCTCAACCCTGGAGGGCGGGGCAGCTGCTGAGAGGGGCCCTGAGGCTCAAAGGAGACTGTGTTTCTGTTTCGATGCAGAGGTCAGAGAGGCGGGGTTCAGGGGCCCAGAGGTCAGAGACGCAGCTCGGGCATGGAGAGCCTGGAGCAGTGTGCGCTGGAGCTGCTCTAAATCATTGTTTCCGGCCCAGGGACCTGAGCTCGGAGATCACAGACACACATGCACACACACACACACACACACACACACACACAGAGACACATGCACACCTGTGCACACTCACACATGCACACCTGTGCACACTCACACACCCACATAGACCCATGCACCTGTGCACACTCACACACATGCACACACCCATAGACACATGCACACCCGTGTGCACACTCACACACATGCACACACCCACATAGACACATGCACACCCGTGTGCACGATGACACATGCACACTTTTGCATGCTCACACACGTGCACACACCCACAGATACATGCACACCCGTGTGCACGACAGGCACACCTGTGCACACTCACACCCGTGCACACACGCACATGCGCACACAGCCCAGGGAGGCCAGCTCAGGGTCCATCCGTCCTTGGAGAAGCAGCCCCCCCCTTGTCTCCATCGTCCCATCTGCCCTGTGTTCTCAGAGCCACACAGAGACCCTGAGGCTGGAGGGAGGGCGGGGGTGTTGAGCTGGCCTGAACAGTAGCGCTCTGTCTGGTCCTGGGGTGTCCTCTCCGCTGGTGGGGAGGCAGGTCTCCGCAGAGGTTGTGTAAATATTTGCCGAGCAGTCACGCAGCTGGAGCGGCCCCTTCCTCCAGCTGGCCCAGCGGCGCCGAGAGACGCAGCTGGATTAGGGCCGCGCTCTGGGACGCGGCGTTGTGCATCTACTGCGCCCCCACCCCCAGCTGTGCCTCCGACCCTCCAAACCTTCTTTCTGAGCCCCAGGCTGGCATAGGAGCGGGTGGTAAGGGCTGGTGGCACTGGCCAGTCCAGAGAACGCTGCCCAGGCTGGTTCGAGGCCGTCTCAGTTCAGTGCTTGTGATGGGGGTGGATGGGGGGCGGCTTTGTAATAATGCCATCGCCGTGTCTCTGTGGCTTAAAGAAATTGTGGGTGTCATCAGTGCACCGTTTCCAAAACATGCAGAACCCGGATACTGGGTCCCACTTTTTAAAAATGTTTTTATTGATTTCAGAGAGGAAGGGAGGGGGAGGATAGAGACCTCCATGATGAGAGAGAATCACAGATCACCCCACGCTGGGGACTGTGCCCTGACCGGGAATCGAACCGTGACCTCCTGGTTCCTAGGTCGACCCTCAGCCCCTGAGCCACAGCGGCCGGGCACGGATCCCTTTCTTCTCGCTC